>NC_050453.1:10109053-10435720 GCF_903995425.1 Onychomys torridus
AAATATAGCAAGGTAATCGCCTCCCTCATCCTCTACATTAGATGTCTAATAACGACATGTGAGAATTTCCTGTTTAGTATCTGAAGTGTCCACAGTACATGAAAGGAAACTCAGTAAACTCCTCATCAATTAAGTCAACTACTGGCTCAAATTTCTGTCATTTTCGTCTCTCTAACTTCTAAATCCACTTCTTTCATATTATATTTGGATGGGCTAACCCAAGCTTATATTCAGATTTATCCTAGGTCTTTATCGGATGCATGCCCTTCCCACTGTTTAAGATGGCTTACAGTTTTTAGTGCTCTCACACATTTGACATTCCTCCCAGTGTCAAGGCATCTGCAAATTCCACAGCCTTTTTCTGGCCAATAACCAAGTCATGATGAGCCAACAAAGATGAGTAATTTCAAGGAAATAGAAACTCCACAGGGAAGTAAAACTCGAAAAACAACATCTGACATTCTCAGAGGAAGAAAAAGTGTTGCCTCCCTAGGAGAGGAGCTATGCCCTTTAAATGGAGGAAGCTGGTAAAGGGTTCTCAGAAGCTGACCTAGGGTGGCCAAGGTAATGTTTGTTCATTAAGTGAAAAAATGAGATAAGTTCATGGCCAGAATGATGGCTTAGCAGTTATGAGCACTTACTGCTCTTTCAGAAGACCCAGATTCAGTACCCAGTGCATTACCCAGGGCTCCAGGATTGAATGCCTCTTCTGATCTTCACGGCCACCAGTCACATACATGTGCACATACATAAGTGAAGATTAAATTCTCATATAAATAAAAGTAAACTTTTTAATTATTTTTTCAAAAGAAGCAAGAGCTCTTCCAGAGGAAATAATAGATCCAAAAGCCAGAGCTGTAGAAAAGAGAGAAAAATACACTGGAAAACTTGAGATTCCATGGTCGTGTCCCCATGCCCCCACCCCTCAGGATCTAAACAGGTAAATTCAGAGAGGACACAGAAGACAGATGGCTGAAAACCAAGCCACAATCACCTAACAAGAAAGGCAAGAGTCCTCCAAATTAGAAGAAAATCATTTCAGACTCAAAATGTCATTTCCATCAGGTGTCCTTCACAATAGAGAACAAGTTCATCAAACCTTGGCATATCTTTGTGAAATTTCAAAATACTAAAGATTAAAAGGTGTCCTTAAGGCTTTCCAGGGCAGGGCAGGAATGCATGTAAAAACTCAAGAATCTTATGACTTAAGATTCCTGTTAGTTGCACTGGAGACTAGAAGGTAATGGAATGAAACCTCTAAGCATCTAAAGGAAAAGAGACCTTCAATGCAGAATTCTCTACCCAGCTAAACTATCAACTGACAAGACAGAGTCTCGTGTGGCTTTTGCTAGAAAATAAATCACCATAAAGCTTGGTGGCTTTAAAAAAAAAAAAAGGTATAATTTTTCTACATCCACAGCTAAGTGGCTCTACAGGTCTGATCTGTTTGGGCAAATGTTTACAATCAAGTAAAGCTTGGGCTCAGTGGCATAGGATGACCTCACACACACTCCAGAAGGCTAGTTAGTCTAAAGTGCAAAGGAGGTAGCACTGTATTATTACCACTTGTCTCTGTTCAACGTGGTCTCTTGTTTACCAGCAAACTAATCTTTCTCCTGTGGTGTTTAGGGCTTCCAAAAAGCAGCATGAAATGGTGCACCCCAAGGGGTAAGCATTTTCAATTACTGTTTCTTTTACATTTAATGTATTGCTATTGGCCAGAATCAGTCAATATAGTTAGGAGCCACATAACACAAAAGGAAGCCATACAGCTATTTTACAAACAAACTACAAGTAAACCAAAAACACTTTTAGAATTCCTGCTCTTGAAAATAAGCAGCCCATTTCCGATATTTTCCAGAAGGTTCTGTGCTCCAACAAGATAAGATAGCAAATCGTGGTGGGGGAAGACCTAAGGTCTGGAGTCTAGAAAACGGGGAATCCATCACAAAGGGGAATTTCCAGAAAGAAAATTTTAGAAGCAAACAAAAGATGATGGCTGTGTAATAGCCCAGAGAGCAAGCAGTTCAAACTGGAGCTGGCTGGAGACTTCCCCAACAAGGTCCTCCAGTGAACAGGAAAGAGAATTTGGACATTAGGGGATAAATGGATGGGGTTGCATTGGTAAGACATAAATAGAAACTCAAGTAAACCAACATTAAGACAATTTCATTAAGTCCAGGAAAAACAAAGCATTGCGTAAGAAAGAAGAAGTATTTGTATGTACCACCATTCCAGGCCCAATCATTCTGGTTTGCATTTACCACTGTGCTGGGGAATTAGAATTTCAAATCAGTGAGAAACAAACTTTTTTAAACTATTGTTTTCATTCACTCTGTCAGACCTTCTTCTCTGCCCAGTAGTAAATCCTTTGACATCCCAGGCAAACACCCCAACTTTCCTATTTTCAGTTACTAAGACTCAGACTCAGCCTCTTATAACCCCAGGCTCACCCCAGATTCAAAACTCATTCTCTCACTCTTGTTTTCATTCTCTGTGCTCGAAAGACCTATGGCTCAAAGGACACAGGACAAAAAGAAAACACATTTTCATTACATTACCCTTTCCTTCTTCTTGGGTTCTGATGCTTTAAGGGTAGGAATTAGAAAGGGACATGAAGGTATTGGTAGACAATAACCATTTCTTTATTTAACTGGAGTCGTAATTCTTTTTCTAGCCAGCTGTTACTACCCACAAAGGCAAGGTGTGTGGCCAGTGTCCAAAGCTGACCTTTGGCTGATGAGCTTTGATGATGACTCATGAGCATGGTACCTAGAGAACACCTTGGAGTCCTACTCAACCCATTTGGCTGATGTTAGAAATCCTACCCTGGTTATACCTCTTCATATTTCTATCACATATGGTCCATCCCTCACAACCTCTTGATGGTGGAGAGTCTCACACCCTGTAGGCAGCTCTCTAGGTGAAGTATCAACCAAAAGTTGGAGTACAGTCACCTTCTTCAGGTTATGTTCTACTCAGTAGAGACCCACTGACTCTCCAGGATAACTGGTGTTCTTACAGGGCTTGATATAACTGACTTCCCTTCTTTGGACCCTGGGGTTTCCCTCTCATTGCTCTCCCTTTCTCAGATTCAGGGAGATCAACAAACCCAATGCCTAGGGACTTGGTATACCCAGCAGGTAAACCCAGTGCCTAAGTCTGCACAGGTAACTGACTTGAGGACCCCTTTGTTTAATGTTGTGGAAGCAAAAAGATACCTCTTCCACCTCTAGGGAGGATGGACAAACTCCTCTTACCATGCACTCTGTCCTCCCCCACAAGATTGTAACTCAAACACTTTCCCATGTCCCCTTCTCATTCCACAAACTCCTGACATAAATCACTGCCACTTTCCCTACTGCCTTTCTAGGTCATGTTGGTGTGAAAGAAGTAGTGACACGGAGGGTCTCCCTCTGCTGTAATGTCCTGGGTAGAAGCATCTGGCTCCTGTTGGCTTCATCTTAATGCAAGATTCTTTGAGCTTCTTACCTTTAGCCTCATACCTTGTGGAGCATTGTACTGTTACATATTATATAAGACAGACAGATATAGATGATAAATAGATATAGATAGATAGATAGATAGATAGATAGATAGATAAGTAGATAATTTTTTTAAGGTAAGGTAGAATAAAATATTTATTTTTAAAACATCTACCTGCCTTTAATTCCAGCACTCAGAAGATACAGGCAGATAGATCTCTGGAAGTTCAAGTCTACATAGCCAGTTTCAAGGCTATATGGTGAGACTAAGTTAAAAAAAAAAAAAACTGGTTAGTTTTAGCTTTTTTGTAAACTTGATACAAGGTAGAGTCATTTGAGAAGTGGGAACCTCAATTGAGAAAATGTCCCCACCAAATGGGCCTGTAGCAAGCTTGTGGTGCATTTTCTTGATTGATGGTTGATGAGGGAGGGTGCAGAACACTGGGGTAGTGCCACCTCTGGGCAGGCAGTCCTGGGTGCTATAAAATAAAGCAGGCTAAACAAGCCATGAGAAACAATCAGGTGAGCAGCACTCCTCCATGGCCTCTGCTTCAGTTTCTGTCCCCAGGTTCCTGCCTTGAGTTCCTGCCCTGACTTCCCTCAGTGGTGGAGTGTGACATGGAAGAGTGGTAAAACAAAATAAACCATCTACTCCCCAAGACGCTTTTGGTCATGGTGTTTTATCATTTCTAAATATTGTTTTATTTTAAACAATATAAAAAATAGTCTTCAACAAATGACGGTTAGAATTTGTTTCATAAACACTTCCTAGAAGTAGATAAAGAATTAGGAAAAACAAATGTCTGATTTACCAATTGCGAGGACTTCTCATTCATTTCTTCTCCGCCATCTCCAAAGCACAATCCACCAGCATTCCTGAGTACTACCGCCATGAAGGAGGACCAGAAAGCAGGAACTGCCACTGCTGGCCTGTGGGATTCCATTACTCCATCTGCCCCTAATCCAGAAGTGAACCTTCATGAGTTCTAATATAGTGTCCACCTCTACATTTTTATAATTGTAAGATTTATGCCATAACTCCAGGTATTTAAAAACCATGAAAATCAGATTAAAAAAAAAAAAACTTTTATCTCAACAGAAAACTTCCTAACTAACCACATGTGGCAGACCAAAAACTGCCCTCCATTTCTCACCCCCAAACACCCATGTCCTCATCCCTCGATTCTTTGAACAGTTACTTATGGCAGAAGAGACCTGAGAACATGGAGATTATCCTGAGTTACCTGGGTGGGTCCAATGTACCTAAATAAATCATTAAAAGCAATATAATTCCTTCAGCTAGAACAAGAAAGCCTCAGTAGAAGAGAAAGCCAAACAGATTTGGCAAATAGGAGGGCTCAGCCACCCTTGCTAGAGGGGCCATATGATGCAAGCAAACTTCTTGGAGTAGAGACTGACCCCAAGACAATCAGCAAAGAAATGGGAGCCTCAGTCCTACAACTGCAGGGAATGGAAAGGGCCCTGAATGTGCTTGAAATCCCATTCACCCCCAGAGACTGCAGAAAGGCAAAAACCCTAGCATTATGTCACCTGTAGCCTGGTGAGATCACCCAGAGCAGTGGTACCAACCACAGGGTGAGCCTGGACTTCTGACTCACTAAAACTGTGCAAAAGAAAGGTGTTGTCTTAAGTATCTGCCAGAAAGAAGACAGGAAAGCAGGAAAATGGATAGAAGGGAGGAAGGGAGGGAGGGAGGGAGGGAGGGAGGGAGGGAGGGAGGAAGGAAGGAAGGAAGGAAGGAAGGAAGGCAGGCATCTATATACCTTTCTCATCTGTTTCACCTTGGATTAATTTTGACTGATGCCATTCAGAGGATATGAACTCAGTAGGCTCTGCCTCTTCCACTTGGAATGAAAGGTGTACAACTGGGGGCTGGGGCAATGGCTCAGTGGGTAAGTACACACTACGCAAACAATGAAGACCTGAGTTTGGGTCCCCAGAATTCAGGTAAATCAGGCGTGATAGCACACATCTATAATCCTAGTACTCCTACAGTGGGATGGGAGGTGGACACAGGAGCGTACCCAGGACTGAAAGCTCCTAGGCCAGGTAACCTGGCACATGCAGCCAACAACCGAGAGCCTGTCTCAGACAAGGTGAAGGTGGGCGCCGACACACAGCTGTCTCTAGGCTCCATACTCACACTGGCATGTGTG
This sequence comes from Onychomys torridus, assembly GCF_903995425.1. Lineage (NCBI taxonomy): Eukaryota > Metazoa > Chordata > Mammalia > Rodentia > Cricetidae > Onychomys > Onychomys torridus. Next base: position 10,114,716 of record NC_050453.1, read on the forward strand.
TGCTCCTGCTGAAAACCACAAACACTCCCAACACATCACATACAGATACAGAAAACATCTTTCAAGAGGTGCATTGATTATATATGAATAGCTTCCTTGGTATTCTACGCTTTTATTATTTATCCTCCAAAATTGTCGATACTAACATCATTGCATAATTAGTCTTTGTATTAGGCAATTATAATTAAGTTGTTTAAGGAAAAGAGCATAATGTTTGCTTTCTGTTTAACATTTCTCAGTTCTTTGCCTCTTTTTTCTCCATCCCATTTTGTGCCTTAATAAAAAAATGAAAAAGAGGGGGAGAGGGGAGAGTGCTTGTGTCATACAGCAGCCTCCAGGTTTCTCTCATTAAGAAACTCTTAGCTTTTTACTACGACTTCCTCTGACCAAAGAATCACGCCTCAGCAAACCTCTGACCTGACATCATTGCCTCCCCAGAGCAGTGCTGGCTCCTCACAAATCAATGCCCGTGTACTGTGGCACTAAGTGCCAGCCCATGCTCTTCAAACTCTGGGTCACAACCCACTGGTGCATTATAAAACTAATGCAGTGGGTCATGGCCAGAATGTTTTTAATGTGAAATAGAATTGAACAAAAAAAAAAAAAATCACAGCATACCACACATAATAAGTATTATTTCATAAAATGTTTATTGAAGTTATATGTGCCTCTGTGTGCATGTTAAGTAGCAATGGAAATAATATTTTATTACAGATTATGGTTTTTTAAAAGAAAGCAGGTGCTTATGGTCCCTTGCTTCATTTCATCTTCACTTGGTAAAACTGAACTAGATGGAGAAACAGGCACCCAAACTCCCAAAAATAATCATAGACCTGGGGTCCAGACCTCAGTCTACTGTCTCCAGTCTCTGCTCTGAGCCACACTTGAGTTCTCCTTCACAGAACTGAGGAACAATAGACCATATTCAACACCATCTCTGCATGTTTTGAAAAAATGCTCCCATACAGGGAAAATATGAATTTTCTGGCTTACATTCTTGTCTTCATGGACCAGCTCCACTTCCCATCTGATCCAAACCACTTCACACACAATCATGATTAGGACAAAAGCTAGTTGGAAATGTTGATTTTTCTTTTATCTTTTGTCTCCAAATACTTGAAAGGTAGCTGGGGATGAAGCTTGGTTGGTACAGTAGTCACCTCGCATATACCAAACCCCATGATCTCCAGTATCATGTAAATGGGGCATGGTGGTGAACACCTGTATTCCTAGGACCTGGGAGGTAGAATCAGGAGGATCACAAGTTCAAGGTCATCTTTACCTACATAGCAAGTTTGAAGCCAGCCTAGGCTATAAGAGACTCTATACCACAACCACCCACAAAGGGATTTAGCTAAAACTGGATATTCAGAACACCAAAGTCAATACATTTTCCCATCATCTCTCAGTGCTTTCCATGGAGTTAGTGTCCATATCAACTACTAGTTGGGCTTTTCCACTCCTCAACATTTCATCTAGCCCAACACCGATCTCTTCCGACCCTACATTCCCCCACCTGGAAGGCAGCTTAACAGAAGACTTAGTTACCACACTACTGTCTTCCAGTGATCAGCCACCAGCATTAACAGACCCCTCTCAGCTCAGGCATACACACAGCAGTGTAAATAGAGAGACCATGATCCAAAAACCTTGCCACTAGACTCTTCATTTTACATACGACCTTAGAAACGGCAGAGGGTTCTCTGGTGTTCTTCTCAATGCCATGTCAAGTGTCTGAACCTTAATTTATTTCCAGCAATCTGAGTTCTGCAGACATTGGGGAGCAAATCCTACACAAGGGATGAATCACCACATCATGTGTTTCTTCCCCATCACTTCTATCACCGGTGTTAGAAACATTGTTAGTAGACTAGGGAGCTGAATCACTCAGTAATTGTAACCACAAAGATAGGAGTTTGATTCCCAGAACCCATATTTTTAAAAATTCAGACTCATAATCCCAGCACTGGAGAGATGGAAACATGGAGAGCCCTGGAGCATCCTTGGCAAGTTCCAGGCCAATGAGAGACCCTGTGTTAAAACACACACACACACACACTCGCACACACACACACATCCATGAGCATCATGCATGGGCACATATGTGCATGTGCACACAAAACAAATGGATAGGAAAAGCATCTTAAAGGAAGGTATTATGTCTTCCATGGTATTATTTTCCTCCCTACTTTTTTTCCAGAAATGGGAGACTTATCACAAGGAAACTTCTGAAAACAGATTGAAATTTTCCAATCTCAACTGACAAGTTATAGGATGTGTGTGTGTGTGTGTGTGTGTGTGTGTGTGTGTGTGTGTGTGTGTGAGATTCGCTCTTCAAGTGATTTTGCAAGTCAATAAGGATTAAAATATCTGGGCCCCTCCCACTCCAACAGTTGACTCCTGTCACCTTCCAGGGATTTAAGAAAACCCAAAATCTCACCTAAAGTCCAACTGTGTCTTGCAGTTAAGGTAGGGCTACTTCACCCTGACATCAGTTGAAAACCTGCACAAGAAGAAACTTAAGGCTTTTGTATAGGAAGTTGAGTTCTGTGCATGTTTAAAATAGAAAGTGTATTTAATTATAGGATGTTAAATAAAGCCATGGTTCCTCTGACCTTCCCCCATAGGGCTGCACAGGATAAGCAAACTCTTTTTGTGGAAATGCAGTCATTGTTCCTGACTAAAGACAGGATGAGCTCTGCTGGACAGCCTCTCTTGCTTGTCAGTCGGCAAGGACACCAGAGCCCCTCAGCTCCCCTCAGTCCCTCAGCTCCCCTATTCCTCCAGAGTTTCAGAAGTGTTTTTAAACTGTTCACTTTAATAAACCACAGCCTCTCTTCCTGAGCAGGGCAAACTCGTCACGAACCCCAAGAGTGCCACCCTGGAAGGACAGGATTGGGGGGAGGGTCTGAGTTTTCAGGATACAGTCCATCATGGTTATGAGTTTTCAATGGACTCTGTGATAACCCGGCATTGCCTTCCAGTGGGCTACTTTGGCCAATTAAGAATCAACCAACTCTGATTGGTATTCAGTTTGGAGTGTAAGTACATCAACACCTTGGTAAAATTCTGAACAACTTTTCCTGATACAGATCAAAAGAAATTCTGACACAAAACAAGAGACAGAGATGCTCAGATGGCAAAGTGCTTGCCCCATAAGCATGAGGACCTTCACTTGATGCCCAGAAATGACACAAAAGGTCAGGTGCAGCAGGCACACCTGTAAATCCAGCAGTAAGGGAGGCAGAGACAGTAAATCCCCTGGAGTTCATGGACCAGCCAGTCTAGCTGGATCAGTGAGCCTCAGGTTTAGTGAGAGACCCTGCTTCAGAAATGAAGCAGGAGAGGAGAGCAACTGAGGAGGACCCCTGATGTTGACCTCTGACCCACACACACACAAACCCTAATGGGATGTTTCTGAGCATCAGTGTCCATTACCACCAATCTCAGAAGAATGACGACTTCAGTTGCCACAGCCAGGGGATCCCACTGATGATACACTTCAGGGAACTATCACCCCCCAAAGTACTAGCTGTGCTCTGACCTCACCCTTAAGCAGCCTGGTCCAGTTCATCTGTTAAAAAAAAAAAAGAAAGAAAGAAAGAAAAAAAAAAAAAAAAAAAACCAAAAAACAGAACTGTCTGGATTTCAGAAACAGCAGCATAGTTGAAGCCAATGTTGATGTCATGGAAGCAGCCAACAAATCAGGCAACACAGACTCCAGTCCAGCAACCCAGCTAACTGGAAGAACCTTCTGCCTCCTAAGAGACTCGGGGACATTCTCACAGGCCTTAGGGGACCCGACCAACAGCTTTGCTGCAACAGAGATCATCCTACCAACTGTGCCTGTTTTTCTCTGTGATCACGTGACATATGCATGTAAACAAGCAAGCACTTCTTTCTTAAAGACAGGACTAACACTCCAGCCTTTCCCAGCACCCATCGGATTTCCATGGTCCAAATCCTCCCAGCAATAATGCCCGAGCAGTGGGTCTCCCAGCAGACACCTCTATATTCCCTGTCCTTGGCAACATGGAAAAAGTTTGCTTTCCCGCTGATCTGGTCACCACTATTTGAATAATGACCCTGGATAATCACCACAAACCAGCTTCCCCTCTATAATGGATGCTCTTCCATCCCTAGTTTTAATGTGATTCACCTTCTTCCAAGTAAATATTATTTCCCAATGCCTGGCAAGTTTCAACTTTGTTCAAATTTATATATTACTTTTCCATTATCTCAGGGCAGCAATAATAATAACAATAACAGTTATAACATCTTCCTTCTAGAAGAATCCTGGCCACTTCTTACACTTCTCTGGTTTAGAATTTCTTCGTTGTCCTCCTTCTCCTTAGTGGAAAATGTTACTTCTAACTGCTGGATTTAATTTAATTTAATTTAATTACAGCATTTTCCACACATGCCCACGGGCTCTTGGTAATAGTTGCATTTTTAATAAATCTAATATATAATAATGACTTTGTTTTTAATTTTCCACTGAGAGTTGGGTCCTGAGCTGAATACGAAGCTCCAGACAGGGGTGTCTGGCTCACTCCACGTGATTGGGTTTCAGAACACCAATAGGCTGCTAATTGAGGAGCAGTTACACTCTCACCCTCTGTCCTCACACACCTGTGTTTAATGTCCTCAGCCAGCATCCCATGGGGCATGAAATGACCAGTTGTTGCAGTCAGAGGGGTCAAGGCAGTCATACAGGCTCCTAAGGCTGGACCCTGAGAGTAAAAGGAAGTTATTGCCTGGTGGGTAACCAGCACTGTCACACAAAGAGACTTTGTAACAACATTCCTCTGTCATGATCTGGTCCCCATGACCCATGACTGTAACCTGCAGCAACAAGGCAGTGGAGCAACTCTGCGCAGTTATTAGAGTCAGGGCAGGAGCTGGATCTTAATGACTGCAAAGACCATTATCAGCATTCCTTGGTGTTCCACTTTATGACCACGTGTCCATGTTCAGTTGGCTCAACTGCATGGTAAAGGAACCATGTTGTTCAGGCTCTTTTCTTTTCTCACCTGTGTCAGGTGCTCGATGGAGGACTCAGCTCCCCGTGTTCTCAATAACACCTAGAGCTTCTCCACTGGTTATACGTGCATCAGGCACCACCCTAAGCAACTTACCCTTACTACTTCATGAAAGCTTCCCATGCTCCCACACCTGAGTTAAGGAATTGTTTTTCTGTGGCAAAATTCCTGGCAAAAAAAAGCCATTTAAGGAGGCTAGGGTTTGTTTGGGCTCATAATCTGAGGACACAGTCCATCATGGTCAGGAAGGCATAGCCAAAAGAATATGAGGCCACTGGTCACACTGCACTCACAGTCAGGAAGGAAAGAGCACACAGGAAAAGGGGCCAGGTTCTCAAACCTCAAGACCTTCCTCCAGTGACTCACTTCCTCCAGTATATCTTCCTCCACAGAAGGTTCCCTAACCTTCCAACACAGCATCACCAGCTTGAGACCAAGGACTCAAACCCATGAGCCTATGAGGGACATTGCATATTCAAACCACAACACTTGCCATCCTGTAGATGGGGGAAGCCTATAGGTGTTTAATAACCTCCTTAAGTTCACCTGTTGGTGAAGGTCAGAAATGCCCAACTGGAGTCTCAGCCCTTAAACATTAGGCTGAGCTCACCTGCTAATACAACGCCCAGAAGTTTTCCCAAAGCACTCGCAAAGGTTCCGCTACCACAATAAATTAGGCACCCTCTGGGATAGAGTGTAAAAGGACCTAAGATGCCTGAATAGTGCCTAAAATCTGTCCATCCGATGCCCAGCAGCCATGAGAAATTCAGGCAAGACAGGCCAGAGCCCTCAGAATTAGAGAGAGAGAGAGAAAGAGAGACAGACAGACAGACAGACAGACACAGAGTCAGACAGAGACAGATCCCTGGTACAATCTCTATGTGACTATCACAGAGCATGCCTACTTCAAAGGGAAGCTTGTCAGGGGCCTGCTCCACTATGGCACCCAGCTAACTCCCACTTGTACAGAGACCATGCAGGCAAAAACTTGAACTAAGATCTTCTTAGTCCTCGTGGATATCTTATGACTGTCCCAGAAGTTGAGGGTAAGGGAACTTTGCCAGGAATGCTATGAAGCCATTCACCTACTCCTGGCAACTAGGCAACAATCATGAGGCAGTGTCTCGTGGCTTCCTGGGTTCTGATAAGGGATAAGACATTCTGTCTGCCCTATTCAAAGCAGAGATGCAGACTGCAAAGCCACTGAGCTGCAGTCAGTGACCGCCGGCCCTCTGTGTTTGTTGTTCTTTCTGGTTGTGTGGGCTACAGATCCCGGGGAGCTAGTTTCCTTTTTGCTGTCCGGTAAGGAATTAAGGTCTGACTCTAAAAGTGCCTTGTTCCACTTCACCAGCTGAATCAGCCAAGCCTCGGCCTCACACTGTGCCTTGTGAGCCTTTGACAAACTGTCCTGTGGAGTTAGTACTCAGATAGTGAAATAAAAATCAGCCCCCCCCCAAAAAAAATGCTTTAGTAACAGCTATCTCAGGGCAACTGAGGGTGTAAATGGATGCAAAAAAAGTGTGTGAGAGAGAGAGAGAAACAGACAGACAGACACAGACACACACACAGGTTATATGAAAGGAATCTGGCTGAGGAGGTGGCTCAGTTGGCAGAGCGCTTGTGTGGTGTGAATAAAGCCCTGCATTTAATCTCCAGCACCACATAAACTATTTATGGTGATAGACACCTCCAATCCCAGCACGGGGGTGGGGGGGGGGCAGGATCAGAAGTTCTCAGTCAGTCTTGGCTATACAGCAAGTTCAAGGCTGGTCTGGGGTACAAGACCCTGTCTTCAAAGGAAAAAGAAAAGCACCCATGAGAGAACCAGAAAAGTCACTAACAGGAGTATTTCCCTCTCATTAAGCAAGCTGCTGGCAATTTTGGAAAATAAATGCAAATGTATTCCATTTAACAAAATTAATATTTATTGCCTATAAACAAATCCAACAGAATTCTCAGCGGACACATGTTTCCACATCTGAATTTAAAATGAAGCATGAATTCCACATTTCAAAATCGGTGGGAATCCAAATTCAGAGACGTGTCTGTGGATGGACCCCATTCACTCATCAGATCCACACAAGCCAGAACAAGAAAAAGAGCACAGGGAATTGCCAGCTATATGGAAGGGCTTGAGAAAGGACCATTTCAGGCACCAAATACCCTGATTACCAGTGTTCAGCTACTTGTGGTCAAAGAATACATGGGCAAGGATTAACACTAACTATACCAAAAGCTCATTTTAAACTAATTCTCATGACTCACAAGTCATAAAACAAAGGGAAATGTGTAGTTAATAAATAATCTAGTTATCACAAAATGCTAGAAATACAGGAAATGCAGGAGAGGCACTCTCCCCCTAGAGCTCCAGACTTTCATGAACCATATGAGAAAAGAGACCAGAATGACAGACAGCCTTAAGGACAAGGGGAGAAGCCAGTGGGACATCCAATTGTCCGGGGCAGGTAGAGACCATCTGACAAAAGGTCACATTTCCACTCTAATAGTGTCGGAAGTGTCTTTCCACTTTGCTAAACAGATCCACGGCTATAAATCCCAGCTGTAATTAGTTCCATGAACACCATACACAAAGGAGAAATAAAAACCACTTCCTCTACAAACCATAAATGTCTTTGAACTGCCCTAATCTCAATGGGATGGACACACACACACACACACACACACACACACACACACACACACAGTTACTGCAAAGACATCAGCCTTCCCAGCTGGGTGCTAAAGCCCTTTTTTAAGGATGACGTCATATATGAACTAGTCTTTAGCATATTTTTTGAAGTGTTTTTCTACATGCCTTTCCTGTTAAAAGCATAAGGAGACTCTACTCTGTACTCTCAGAAAGGCTTCCAGGAGGGGATCTGAATGAAGAAGAAGGCCAGAAAGATGGAAAGAGGCAGGTGATGTAACAGTACCCACACACACACACTTGAGGGGTGCTGTGACAGCCCCTTACAAACAACTCCCTAATTCTCACAAGTCCTGGGTATACACTCATTACTTCCAGTTAACAATTAAGAAGCTGAGGTCTGGACTGGAAAGACAGTTCAGTGGTTCGGAGTTCATATCGCTCTTGCAGAGGACTGGAGATCAGTTCCCAGCACCCCTGTGGTGTGGCAGCTCACAACTGGCCTGTAACTTCAGTTCTGGGGGATCTGACACCTGCTTCAGTGTGGGCGCTTAACTCACACATACAAACCCACACTCAGACACATACGGACACACATTAATTAAAGGTAAATTCTTTTTTTAAAGAAGCTGGGGCTTAAGCCATGGAGTCAATGGTAGGAAATAGAAATGCTTCCTGTAACTTCACAGAACAGAAAGAACATAAGAGTAACAGATGGGGAGGAGGGCTGTGAAATGCTGTCTTCTAGACACAACCTTGGCTATTGCATGCATCAGCTCACAGCAGCTGTGATCACCTGTACAACCCACACGAGGACGAAGCCAGTCAAGCTTCCAGCGTGGGTCGGGGAGGAGCCCTGGGGCCCCTCCCCCATCAGAGGAGCTATTCAGTAGTTAACAGTTGCTGAAAAGGGAAGAGTCTCCGGGGAGCAGAGCAGAGCAGTTAATAGTCTCTGGAGCAGGGGTTGGGGTGCGGGGGGGGGGGGGGGGGGGGGGGGGGGGGGGGTGGAGACAGACGTATCTTCAGTGGTGTCGTCCTGGTAAAGTGCTCCTGTAAGTAACCCCAAAGAAACTCACTCTCCGTTTCAGCTGAGGTTCCCTCTCCTGAAAGGACTCTAGCTTGTGTCAAGTTGACCTCGAGCTAACCTGCACAAATACAGAAAGCTACCCATGTGCTCAGGAAGGAACACGCGCTGGTAGAGCGTCGGAGGGAAGCGCTAACCATGGGCCATGCATGTCCCAGCATTAAGTCCTGGCAGTCTGTGCTTCCCTGGCAAGTTAAATTCTAAGTCTTCACCCCAGTTAACTCCATAAATTCTCACATGCGCTCAACTGAAATGGGGGAGGGGTCCGGCCCTAAATCAAGATGGTCTTTTTTTCTTTTTAAAGAAGTGTTGGGGGTTGGGGATTTAGCTCAGTGGTAGAGCATTTGCCTAGCAAGTGCAAGGCACTGGGTTCGATCCTCAGCTCAAAAAAAAAAAAAGAACAAGTGTTGAGGCGGGTATTAAGAAAAGGATTTGGGCATGGGCATCAAGGGGGACAGAGAAGGGAAAGGAGAAGGTGTGGAGGAGGAGGGGGACAGAGACTGACTTAGGAAAAAGACAGTGGGGGCTGATGACTCAGTGGGCGAAAGAGTTTTGTGAAGACCTGACAAGCAGAGATAGATCCCCAGGACCCATATGGTGTGATGAGAGATCTGATTCCCCCAGTGTCTTCTCATGTCCATGAGAGGGTCATGGCACACCACCCAATAAGAAAAGGATAATCGTAAACACTCAGATGTAGGCCATGGCTTCTCAAGAGTGCTGTGCTTATGTATAAAGATGATTTTTGATGAGTCAGACCAACTCATTATTCCAACAACGTCTCATATGTTGGAATTATTCTTTTTTAATAATTTATTTAATTTTAAGTGCATTGGTTCTTTGCCTGCACTCATGTGTCTGTGAGGGTGTCAGATCCCCTAGAACTAGAGTTACAGACAGTTGTGAAATGCCATGTGGGTGCTGAAAATGGAACCCGGGTCCTCTGGAGCAGCAGCCAGTGCTCTTACATGCTGAGCCATCTCTCTGTCCTGGGGTTATTCTTACAAAGAGCTGTAGACCAAACCAGAACCAAGAAGGAAAGCTCATTACTGGGTCTAGAACACGGAGGATCCTTCTTGTGCTATATAATAAAATCAAAATTATTTCAGTCACTTGCTAAGAACTGTATCTCCCTTTGCAAAATATAACAATTAGCTAAGCCATGAAATGGGCAGAGGTGGCCGCCGTCAATGCGTGGGATAGCTGGATAGTGAGAGCTGACTGCTACCTGATGGGGCATCATAAAGGAAAATGAAATCCTACCATCTGTAGCAAAGTGAACGGAACTAGAAGCATGCTAAGGAAAACAAGCTGAGCAAGCACCACATGCTCGCTCTCATGTGAGAACTCTGAACTAAAACAAAAAAAAAAGTTCACCTACAAAAGGTGAGCAAAAGAGGGGGTACCGGAGAATTGGAAGGATACAGGAAGGCTCGGGGAGGTGGACTGGGATAGCCATGTAGCTAGACATGTTTGGTGCACGCTGGGAAATGTCACAAGGAGTCATTTAACTTTTATAATTCATGTGCTAATAATAATCATCATAAATGGAAAATATAAGATGCAGCCAGCAAGGTGCTTGATGGCAAGCCTGATAGCTTGAGACCTATACAGTAGAAGGAAGCAAGTGACACCCCCCCACTAGCAATGTCCTTTGACCCACACTCTCATGCCTTGCACACATACACCCACTCACATGCATGCATATGCACATACACAAATAAATCAAATGTAGTTTTAAAATACACATGTTATGCATTACATATACACAGGCACAGAAATAAAGTTTAAATAGATATCACATATAATACACACACACTGATTTAATCCAAAACGTTCTATCTAGTTTACATTTATTTCGTCATATTTCATAGTCACTGATTTAAGTAATAATTTTACTCAGTGGTAGAAAAAACTATTTTTAAGTGCACAAGTCCAGAAATTGCAACCCCAGAGCCAACAGGCCATTGTTTTACAGCATGCACATGTCTTAGCAGGAGTCCCTGTAGGAGCTTACCTCTTTCTCAACTTTGAATTGGCCCTCGGGCGCTTTTAAACTTCAAATCAGAAGTTTCCTTTTAGTAAAGGTCAGCCCTGGAAAATCTCTCCTTACCCTGCAAAACAAGCTCCCTTTCGGGATTCCTAAACTGAAGCTAATTTCCTGAGTTTACGAAATGCCCTTTCCCATTACTGTTTCATGTGTCTAATTGAGGGAAGGCCCCTTTTCAGATGCCTGACTGCTCCCTGTAGGACCCCATCACTGCTGTGTGAGGGGCACGCCAGGGGAGTTCCTGCTGCATGTTCCAAGATGCTCTTATCCCTGCCAGCTGAAGTGGGGGATGTCACCAACATCACCCCCTCCCTCACCCAGTTTTACTTATTTCCAGGACATTGCCAGGGCCAACAGCAATAAGTACTCTGCTGAGTACCCAGAAGCAAGAGGCTTGAGGCCAACATGTTATGTTCCTGCAATTGACTTATCACTTCTCTTGGTGAAAAGGTCCAATTCCATCAGGGCTCCCTCTGCCTTCAGGGGTAGAGAGCAGCCATAGCCATCTTCATATTAAAGAGACCAGTGCTTCTCCACAGTACTTCTATGATCCCAAGACTGTTGTGATCTCACTCTGTGTCTACAGCAAACACTGTGCTTAGAAGCTCAAAGAAAAGCTCCCCTGGCGTGCGGGGCGGGGGGGGGGGGGGGGGGGGGCGCCTAAAATAACTTACCTAGGGCCAATGAAATGGTTCAGTTGAGTAAAGGCACTTTCTGCCAAGCCTGAGGATTTGAGCTGGATTCCTGGGACCTACATATTAAGAGAGTGAGAACCAACTCCCTAGGGTCTTCTCTAACCTCCATACTGTAGTCTGCAGGCACATGCACGAGAAATAAATGTGATTTTAAAAAATTTAAATAATAGAAATGTACTCAAGACCATAAAGCTAGAAAGAGAAAACTATGAATGTAGAGTTTTCTGATCTCCGGGACCCTGACCCCATATCCAGGGTTCTTCCACAGAAATGAGGAAGTCAGAACTTCTGGCTGAGACCTCAGAGTAGATGCATGGTTACACAAAGTACAATTCTTTTTTAGTTTATTTTTATTTTGTGTGTAGGAGCATTTTGCCTGTGTGTATGTATATATGTATGTATGCATGTATGTATGTATGTATGTATGTATGTATGTATGTGCACCACATGCATTAAATGCTGGTGGAAGCCAGAAAAGGGCATCAGATCCCCTAAAACTAGAGTTACAGCTGTCATGCGGATGCTAGTATCTAATCCCAGGCCCTCTGAAAGAACAGCAAGGGCTTTTAACTGCTAAGTCATCTCTCAAGCCCCAAACACAACTTCAATAACTAATATAAAAACCGCTTGTGACAGTCCTCTCAGCCACTGTAACCATATGAGGCATCCTTCTGGATACCTAAATAAACACCTAAATGGAAATGTAATGCTTTCTCAGAATTAAGTCTCTCTTTGAATTATTTCAGTACTTTTCTGTCCTTAACTACTCAAGTTCAGAGTCTGTGGTAGGTGGGTATTTAAGCCATTCATTTTAAAACAGGGACCTATTATCCAAGATTCTCATGAATTCTGGACCACTAGACTGCAGCAGACTGTGGTGGTCTACAACCTTCACCCTGGGTTGGTGGTGCCCTCCTCACATTGGTCTCAAAACATATTGTGTTAGTTTGTCCTTTGGGAGCAATATTACTGCTGATCCTTAATTGATGTCCACTGTTATTTGTTTTCTAGGTTTGGAGGGCTTTGTTTTCTTGTTTTGTGTTTTGTTTGTTTGTTTGGGTTTTGTTTTTTGTTTTTGTTTTCTTTTTTTAGTTTTTTTTTGGTTGGTTGGTTGGTTGGTTGGTTGGTTTTGGTGTTTGTTTTGGATTGGGTTGGGTTTGGTTTGGTTTGCTTTGGTTTGGTTTTTGTTTTTTGGGGTTTTTTTTTTTTTTTTTTTTTTGAGACAGGGTTACTCTGTGTAGCAGCCCTGGCTGTCCTGGAATTCACAGGATCCAGGTCACTTTGTAGACCAGGCTGGCCTTGAATTTACAGAGATCCACTTGCCTCTACCTCCCAAGTGCTTAGACTAACAGAGTGCGCCACCATGCCAGGATCTAAACTGTTCTTTAATTCCTTTTCACAAGGTGGAAGCTTAGCTGGGTGGGGTCTTGCCCTGAGGTCACCAGTCCCTTTATTCCATCTAACATCAGGCTTCTCTTTAATCTATGTATCTCCTTAAGCACAGGACTTGGCTCCATTCTACTTCCCGGTGCTCCTTTTCTCCTCAAACTGCACATTTTGTATTTTTCCTTGTTCAGCATGCTCCTTTTCTTTATAGATCTTCATAAGAATGAACATTAATAACCACACACAGAGTCTATACTAGGCTGTTTTGAGATTTCCTCTGCCAACGGAATTATTCCAAAACTCTTCACTTTGCCCTCAGGAAGACTTTTCAGACAAGGGCAAAAAGCAGCCACATTCTGTGCCAAAATATCACAAGACTAGTCTTTAGGCTACATACTAACATTATTCTCCTCTGAAACCTCTTGAGCCAGCCCCACAGGTCAAATCACACTCAGCACCTCTGTCTCCCATGTTCCTACTAGTATGGCCCATTAAGCCCCACTTAAAGCATTCAACTGCTTTTCTAATTCAAAGCCCCACAGTCCAAGTTCTTCCAAACAAAAACATGATCAGGCCTATCACAACAATACCCTAGTCCCTGGTACCAACTTCTGTTTGGGTTTCTATTGCTGTAAAAAGGCACCATAAAGGTGGCTTATAAAGAAAAACATTTCATTGGGGCTGGCTTATAGGTTCAGAGGTTTAATCCACTATCATCATGGTGGGACACAGCAGCATGCAGGCAGACATGGTCCTAGAGAAAGAGCTTAGAGTTCTACATCTTGGTCCACAGGCAGCAGGAGACTATGTTACTAGGCCTAACTTGAGCATATAAAATCTCAAAGCCTGCCTCCACAGTGATACACTTCTTCCAACAAGGCCACACCTCTTAATAGTGTCACTTTGTATGGGCCAAGCATTCACACACATGAGTCGATGCGATCCATACCTATTCAATTAAACCACCACAAGGAGGAAAGAGTTTATTTCATCTTACACTTCCAGGTAACAGTTCATCACTGAGGGGAATCAGGCCAAAAGCCTGGAGGCAGGAACTGAAGCAGAGATTGAGGGGGAATACTGCTTACTGGCCTTCCCCTCATGGCTAGCTATGCCTGCTTTCTTAAATAGCCAAAAACCACCTGCCCAGGACAGGTGCTGCCCACAGTGTGATGTGGGGCTCTCCCTCATCAGTCATTAATCAAAAACAAATAAACAAACAAACAAACAAACAAAACAAAAACAAAAATGCCCCAGACTTGCCCACAGGACAATCTGACAGAACTAATTCCTCAGCTAAGGTTCCTATTTCCCAGCTGATTTTAGCTTATGACAAATTGACAAAAACTAACCAGTACAATTGACTCTTTGTCAACTTGACACACAAACCCATCACTATTAAGCCATAACCTCCTTTCTTGTTTATTCCCAAGACTTCATGTTACTATCACAATATAAAACATAGTATAACTTTGAAAGTCCCAGTCTTTAAAGAATTCAAACACTTCAAAAGTTCTAAGTCTCTTTAACACATCTAAAAGTCTCTTAATTGTGGGTCCCTATAAAATAAAAAAATACAATAAATACTTTATTACTCCAAGAAGGAATAGCCAGGGCACAGTTACAGTCAGATCAAAGCAAAACCAAAACCTAATAGTGTAAAAAGAACTCACTTATGTCTGCTGGGCTCCAACAGTCTTAAACACACACATACACACACACACACACACACACACACACACACACACACACACACACACACACACCATGAATCTTGTCCCACAGATTCAAGCTGGCTCCACTCTGCACCTGCCACTGTCCTTGGTGGTCATCTCATGGTCCTGTTTTCTTCAATATGCTGTGGTCTCCACTGAAACAGAGGCTGCACCTTCAGTCTCTTGCCTCTATTCAAGGATTCTTAACCTGTCACTTAGTATAAACAGATGTTTCTCTCCCACCCACCTGTTCCCAAATATCTGGCAGCTGCTTCACAAATAATTGACTTGGAGGCTTAAAATTATTTATAAATGTTTGGCCAGTAGCTCAAGCTTGTTACTAGCTAACTCTTACACTTCATCTCCTGCTCCCTCTGTGTCTGGCTGGTCACTCCTAACTCCACCCTTCTTTTTTCCATCATCATTAGTCTGGTCACCTCACCTATACTTCCTGCCTGTCTACTGACCAATCCACATTTTATTAAACCAATTCAAGTGACAAATCTTTACAGTGTGCAAGAGAACTATTCCACAGCAACTTAGTGACAAGCCTCAGCTTCTCTCCATGACTCCTTCAATCCAAGGGCTTCCACTTCAAGTGAAACTCCATTCAGGAGTTCATGAACTCCACAAAGGTGAAGTGCTTTGCCTTCACTAATGGCCTCTCACAGTGTCAAGCCTCATCAGCTCTCTGTAACCCCTTCAGTCCTGTAGATTTCCATATCAACAAAACCAGTACCACACAGGAGATTCTTATAAAAGTTTAGCTGCCAACTAAAAGATAGAGATACATCTTTAGCCCATTTTGGATCACAGCTTCTGTGTGCTAACCCTGAAGAAATATTTTCCAGATGATTTTGTGTCAACAATACTAGTCTTATATTAATCACAGTTGATTATTTGTGCCCAACTAACAAGCATCAATTGTCCCAGTAAAGCAAAGATTTCACTTATACAGAGTATTAATCCAAAATATCACATAAGCAGCCCTGGATAGTCTTTGCAACCTCTGAAATTTCATAAAGAAAATATTCATTCTGATAGAAAGCCACTATGAGGGCTCAGAGCTCTCATTCCAACTGAGGGAACCTGAGATAGTTTCTGGGAGATAGATGGTGCCAGCTTTGTTCTGACTCTAGAAGTACAGTAGTTATGTGGAGAAGGAGAATCGCTGTGAACAAAGGTGTATTCACCTGAAGCTGTGTGTGTGTGTGTGTGGGATGGTGGGTGGAAGCTACATGACCTTCATTGACCTATTCATATATCACTAAGTCATTCATCAAACACTTCTTAAGATCAACTCTGCATGCAGACACTGACTGTGGGGTGCATGTGGAGTTCGTTATCTGCAGCTCTTATAACATTCATATCTTCCAAGTACCCACAGAACATCCCTATTAATATCTAAGCACTCAATGGCTTCTCCAGCTCCAGTTTCTGAATACGACCATAATCCTCCCAAAAACCAGCATGGAATGGCATCACAGCAATGCCTGCTCTCTGGTACCAGTTTCTACACTGTTTTTCTGTTGCTGTGATAAACACCATGACTAAAAGCAACTTGTGGAGGACAGGGTTTATTTCATCTTACACTTCCAGGTAACACTTCATCACTGAGCAAAGTCACAGCAGGAATTCAAGGCAGCAGGAACTAAAGTAGAGGCCAAGAAGAATACTGCTTACGGGCTTGTTCTCCATGGCTTTCCCAACTTGTTTCCTTACACACCCCAGGAAGCTTCTTCAACTATAAACACCCCTGCTTTTCCCTTTCAGACAGTGAGACTGCAAACACTCTTCATCAGTTTTCAGTAACTGCTTTTAGCATTTATTGATGATCTTGTAAATTCTTCATTCCTTCTGTATTTATAAATTGGTAATAGAATTAAAAGAGGATATCTTCATCTCTCCAATTTATTGATTTGTTCACCCATTTACATCAATACAAACCTGTAAATCTCAGTGAGGTTTACTGGATTTTAGCTCAATTAACACTAAAATCAGCCTAGATTTGGTTACAGGGTGTGTATTTAAGCTATCTCTGGCATCTATTTTAATTGATAACAGAAGTGTTATGAGTGGAGTGTGTAGTCAGTGGAACGTGCAATGTCCCCCGCAGACTTCTTTGAACACTTGGTCCTCAGCTGGTGGAGTGAGGTAGAAAGAGGCTATGAAACCTTTGGGACATGGAGCCTGGTCAGTGTAGATTACAAAGGATAGTTTTTTGATTGGTTGGTCGGGTAGCCTGTTGATTTGTTGGTTGGTTAACCTGTTGTTGATTGGCTGGCTGGTTGGTTGGTTGGTTGGTTGGTTGGTTGGTTGGCTGGCTCGTTAGCCTGTTGTTGATTGGCTGGTTAGTTGGTTGGTTAGCCTGATGGTTGGCTGTTTGGTTGGTTAGCCTATTGGTTGCCTGGTTGGTTGCCTGGTTAGTTTGTTGATTAGCCTGTTGGTTGGTTTGTTGGTTGGTTGGTTGGTTGCTTGCTTGCTTGGTTGGTTGCTTGGTTGGTTGCTTGGTTGGTTGCTTGGTTGGTTGGTTAGTTGGTTGGTTGATTAGCATGTTGGTCACCTGGTTGGTTGACTGGCTGGCTGGCTGGTTAGTTGGCTTTGAGACAGTACCATGCTTTTGAACTAGTGACATTCAACCTCAGCTCCCAGGTGCTGGTATTACAGGTCACACCTAGTTCAGTGTCTGTTTCTCCTCAAGGCAACAGAGAGAGTGAGATGTAAATGTACACAACTGTTTGCCATTCATACTTTACATTGGGAACTGCTATATTTGCAGAGAAAAAAGATTTGTTGGGTAGAAAGTGCAAAACAATTATACAAATTAATTTGAAATTTTCATTAGTCTATCAGTACTTCCTGGTAACAGTAAAATATATTGGGAAAGGAACTGAGTCTAGAATCTGGGTGGATACTCACTTTTCAATCAGTTTGGGGGACTGGGGGGTGGTCGCTCATGAGAGAGTACTTTCTGCACAAGCATGAAGTCTGGGTTTGGATCCTCAGTACCCACGTAAAAAGAGTGTGGGGGCAGGGTGGAGACAGAGAGCCCAAGGATAGATGACCAGCCAGCCTCAACAGCAAGTTCCAGGATCAGTAAGAGACCCTGTCTCAAAAACTAAGGTGGAGAACACTGGAAGACAGAGAAATCAGCCTCTGCCCTACACACACACACACACACACATACACACACATGCTTAGACCCTTATAGACACAGATATACCCATACACACACACACACTCATTCACTCACACATACACACTCACACACATTCTCAAAACCATTCACTCTCACATTCACACACATATACACACTCATTCACACACACATACATACATACATACATTCACACATACACACACACTTTAAGAAACAGTGCACAGTGCTTACACTAGGAATTGTTAGCCAAAAAAAATACATTCAATTACAAAAAAGAACCACTCTGGTTTGTGCCTATTTGATAATTAAACAGCTGGAAATATTTGAAGTAGAAAGGCCTCTGGTTTCCTTCAAACTAAGCTGTTCCAACCAGGGTGACCTAAGTGCAAACCAAGCTGAGGCGCCCCTTTCACATTTCCAGGAAACCCTCACGCCAGAACTCACTCAAGCCTTTAGAAAGGAACAAGCCCTCATTAGAGCTCCCGAAGTAGGAACTGAAACCAGAAAATAAAGCATTCTTACTACCCGTGTGTGCAGCATTAGGGTTGCAGGGAGAGGTCTTGGGGGAGACAGAGGGGGTGTTATGAGAGCCCCCAGCTCCTGAGTCACCTTCCCCACATCCTGCCGACAGAGGCCAGAAAGTAGTCATGAGAGCGGGCCTGCCGGAGCACCCCGCTTTGTCTGGCATCCCAAGAGGCTGACAGCACAGGTCACAACCAGGGGAGGGGCATCTGGGAGTCAGTCTGTGGTTTTAAGTCAGGTCTCCTCTGCTCACAACTGTTTCCTTTTTTTCCTTTGCCTCCAAGCAAGGCCCTGCCTTGGCCACGGTCACTGACTTCGCATCTCGGAATCCTCACATCGGAGGGTAAAGCATGGCAAAGTTTAAAGGCTAAACTTTGGGTCCAGTTCTCTGCTTTACAGTATGCTGTGAGCAAGCAGCCTCACCCATCTGCTCCGCACAGCTATTACCATTCCTCTCCACACTCATACCATGGATCCGAATAAACCATCCTTCCCTTAAGTAGCTTCCTTGGATATTTACAGTGACAAGAAACCCCAGTGGTACAGTAGGTCCCTCATAGTCAGTGCTGACCCCTCAGAAAGAGGTTGTGTTTGCCTGTTTTTCCCTAATGGGGACCCTGCTGGAGCTTCTTATTCTTCCAGGGGACCCAAGTTTGTTTCCCAGGACCCATGTCAGGTGGCTCACAACTGCCCACAACTCTAGCTCTGAGGGATCCAATACCCTCTTCTGACCTCTAGAACACATGCCATACATTTACACAAACACCTACACATAAGTAAAAAAGAAACCTACTTTCTAATCGTTCAGTGATTTTTAGCTTCAGATTAGAATAGAATTTTGTGCTAGTTAATACACTGTCAACTTGACACAAACTTAGACTTATCTGGGAAGAGTGAATCTCAATAGAGGAATTACCTCCATCAGACTGACCTATGGGTAAGTCTGTGGGAGTATTTTCTTTTTACGATTGATGTGGGAGGATCCAGGCCACTGTGGGCAGAGATCCCCCTGAGCAGGTTGTCCTAGGGTGTATGATAAAGCAAACTGAGCAAGCCATGGGGAGAATCCAACACTCAGCATTTCTCCATGCTTTCTGCTTCAGTTCCTGCCCTGACTATGGTGGACTGTGACCTGGGAGCTGTAAAATGGAATTACTCTTTCCTCTCCTAACTGTTCTTTTTCATAGCAACAGAAAACCAAAACAAATCTCTAACAATTTCTGAAATGGTCCTGAGTATAATAGAACCCCACATTTTGTACTATATTTTTAGACAAAGTAGAATCCTCAACATTGATTATAAAACCAAAATGTCAGCCAACTCTGGCAAATGTTGACGATCCCCAGCATCCTGCAGTACCAAAATGATCCAGTGAAGATTTAATTTTTTAATTTAATTATTTTATGTGTATGGGTGTTTGCCCACATGTCTGTATGTGCACTATGTGTACGCCTGGTACCTGTGGAGATCAGATCCCCTGGAACTGGAGTTACCAATGGTTGTGACCCACCACGTGGGTGCTGGGAATGGAACTTTTGCTGCAAGAGTCACAAGGGCTCTTAACTGTTCCGTCATCTCTCCAACCCCAAGATTTAATTCTTTATGTAAGAATGAACAAGCTCATCCATTTCATTGGCCTGTAAATTTGTTTTCCTCATTGATAAATGGTAAAATTACATATGCAACAAAATTGTTTTAAGATAAATTTCTTTATGATTTATTACAGGTGTTTGTATACCTATTTTATATCCCTGTATACCTGAGGTTGCATAAAGATTTCCCAGTACAAAAAGACCATGACTGGAAAAAGTTTAAAAAGCCCTACTAAACTTCATAGGGAGCTCCAAGCCCTAGTGGGAGGCTCCAGATGGAAGCTTTGGACCCTGGGGAACAGCTCCGTGAACCCAAGACTGGGGATCCTGAGAGTGAGTTTCCAACGTGGGTTTCACAAGGAGAAAGGACAGGACAGACACAGACACACATGGATGGGGGAGGGGGTGGGAACCAGAGGTACGGGGAGAGGAAGTTCTGAGGTAGGCCAGGAATCTGGGTTGCAGTTCTCCAGGTGATTCACGATGCACAATGTCTTAACTTTAATAATGTATCCAATATCCCCACATTGCCAAGTGTTCTCAGCAGAAAGAAACAAGCGAGTGCCGTGTGGTACATTAGTTAGCGTGGTCTGATCATTCCATGGTGTAGACACATCCCATTGTATACAGCCCCATGCTGCATGCATTAACTAATACTGTATGTAAAAGTTAACCACATTTTAAAAAAATGATTGTACCTAATATATGTGTGTACATGTATAAAATCCCATAGTTTCTTCATACCAACTAAAGCCATTCCTTCTTAAGCTTTGTGTGAGATTACTTGAATGTATGGTTGATTTTACAATCTATGGATATGTAGAACGTTCTAGGAAGTTCTCAATTTAGAACGCTAATGCCCGAGGTTGCATAGACAAAACTGGTCCAGTAGATGGTGCTGTTCTCTCTGAAACTGGACAGAGGACCTTACAGAGTGGCTGCGGCTTTCACCAAAATGAGCTCTTGGAGCTGGAGATGTAGCTCTGTCGGTGAGGCATTTGCTTCCCATGCAGGAAGCCCTGGACTCATCTCAGAACCCACAAAACTGGGCATGTAGGCACATGCAGCAATACCAGCACCCCAGAGGGGAGACAGGACAGTCAGAAGTTCAAGGTCAACCTTAGCTACATGTCAAGTTTAAAGCTAGCCTTTGCTACTTTTGAGCGTCCCCCCCCATCTCAAAGCAAACCAACAAAAGAATCAGAGACATGTGGGCTTATCATCTATGATGTGTGAGTTCCAAAAGAAATGATGAATGGAGTCTGTTGGAAAAGCAGATTTGGTAGCAAACCAAAGAATCAGTTGCAGTGGACAGTGATTTGTTTGAGTGAAATGATTCATTACTCGGGATTGAATTCTGGTGTCTACAGCAAAGTGATAAATCTACAAATAACAATTTAAACAGTGTTTACTTATTCAGTAATTTAAGAATAAGTCTTTTTACTCTGTAACATTGTTCCCTGCACTTTGTATGACATATACCATTATTCCTTCCACAACATGATGTAGGGGGAGCATTACCATATTCAGCAGCTTTCCGTTACTGTAACAAAATACCCAACTCAATTTATAAAGAAGAAACGTTTGTTTTAACTCACAGTTTTGCAAGTTTGGGTCTATGTCCAATTGCCCACATTGCTCTGGGGCCTCTGGCATGGCAGTGTATCACAGAAGCAATGGTCTCATGACTAGGAATAAAAGAATAGGGAGAAGGGACCAGAGTCCCACATGTCCCCTGTGATCTGTAGCATCCTGCTGTGACCTATCTCCCAAAGATCTAACATCTCACAGTATCACACATTGAGGACTGAACCTCTACACAGGTGCCTATGGGGAGCTTTTATCTATCCATACCCATAGTTATCCCCCTTTCAGGGAAGGGTAAACTGAGGTCAAGTAACTTGTCTACAGTCCTCCGGCTGGTGTAAGTGGTAGAGCTAAGATTCAAACCCAAGTGGTGCAGCCCCAGTGTGTGTTGTGAACACCCGCAGTAAGACATCTTCATGTTCTCCAGCCCTGGTGAAAACAAGAATATCCTGACATCAAGTGGGCAATTACGATGAAAACAATAATATCCTGGCACAGCGTGGGTCATTAGGAGAGCAAGGACTAGGAAAGAGGAGGAGACGTTCACTGGCCTTTCCCACATTGAGCGGATCTTGAGGTTAGTGAGTCCATCACCTAAACCCTTGTGTCACGTGACTCATTCACCATCTGACTCAACACAGGAATCCCTTTTATGGTTTTTCTGAGTGTTTTATTATAAACTCAGAACCAGGAGAAAAGCCACTGTCTCCTGAAAGCTCACCTCTTCCTCATGGCTGGATGTTCAATGTTCATCAGATCTAAAGACAAGATCTAAGACTCCCTCTGCTTCCTCCAGAGGGAGTATGAGCCTGCCTCCCTCTACCTCTACCCACCCACTTAATCCTCCCTCCACCCCCACCCACACACTTTATCCCTCCCTCCACCCCCATCCACACACTTTATCCCTCCCTCCACCCCCATCCACACACTTTATCCCTCCCTCCACCCCCATCCACACACTTTATCCCTCCCTCCACCCCCATCCACACACTTTATCCCTCCCTCCACCCCCATCCACACACTTTATCCCTCCCTCCACCCCCATCCACACACTTTATCCCTCCCTCCACCCCCATCCACACACTTTATCCCTCCCTCCACCCCTACCCACACTTTATCCCAGCTGCATCTTGACTTCTTACTGTAACAAGGGAGGGGTTGAGGGTGGGGCGGACAGAGTCTACAGTAGCTCTTCTCTGAACACTGCATTCTCTCACTCCACTGTCTGCTCTGCTATTTGCATGTCTTAACCGAGACATGTATAGTCTCTGCCTCAGTTTCCTTGTCTGTACACTAGAGGTGCCCCCGTGCAGGAGAGTCAAAAACAGATGAATTAATGTGAGTGAAGCAGTTAGAACTACTCCAAGTATACAGTAAAAGAGTGATAAAGTTTGGCTCTAATGTGTAGGGACAAAGCTCAGCCACAGTGCACCCACCTGGCATGCATCAGGCCTTGGGTTCCTCCATCAGCACCATAAACATGTTCCGTTTCTATCACTTAATATCTGATGTGAGTCACTGGAAAAAAACTTACGAGTGCAGAGTATTCTCTTCATTCGCAGCTAAATTTCAAAATGATGATAGGTAAGTACAGATAGATTGATAGAAGATAGATATAGATTGACTAATAGATGATAGGTAATTGAGACGATAGGTGTAGATACAGCTATAATGGAAAAACTATTCAACCATACAGCATTGTGAAATCCTGTCATCTGTGGTGGCATAGATGAACCTGGAAGGCATAGCTTAAGGTGAAACAAGCCATGAACAGAAAACAACTGACACACGATGTGCATATGAAGAGGCTGGCCACTGGGCATGGTATACCTACAGAACAAATATGTTCTGGTCACTGTTATATGGAAGGGTGATGATGATCTACAATAATGTAGTCTATGTTTTCAAAGAGCTTAAAGAGAAGGTTTTGGATATGCACACCACAAGGAAAACAGTTGTATGTGGTGATGGATCTGCCCGTGCCCTTGACTGGCTCTTGACACGCATATACTTATATCAAAGCATCATTTGTGAGCTAGAACGGTACTCAGTGGGGGAAGTCTAGCACAAGCATAAGGACCTGACCAGACTCCCAGCTATGAAAGCTAGGCAGGGCAGCACACATCTGTAACCCCAGAGCTTGGGAGAGGAAGAACATGGGCAGATTCTGGAGACTCACTGGCCAGCTGTCTAGCCAAAGTAGCAAGTTCCAAGCTCAGTGAGAAACCCAGTCTCAAAATAGAGAGTAACTGAGTAAGACATCTATCTGATAGTGACTTGTGACCTCCACATGTGCATTCACAACATATATACTTACACACATCACACAAGAAAAACATCACACTGTATCCCATAGTTACATATAATTATTGTATGTAAATCACAAATGTAAAACTTTTAAAGAATTAAATAAGAAATAATATCTAAACTTATGTATATCAATCTGGTTTTGAAGACGATGAATCAGTTATTGCATTATTCACTCTCAAGATTCCAATTAAACAATCACACAAATATTTGGAAGTTTGAAATTCTATAAGAATAAAAAATAAATATATCTTCATATGAAGTTATTTCAAGTCATTAAGAGACTAACAACTTTGCCAAAACTATCATTTCATCAAACAGAAATCTCTTGATAGGTTTCTTTTAAAAATGAAACTTACAGGGGCCTGTGGTGATATTGTGTTTCCCAAAATATTGTGCACCCTAATAAACTTATCTGGGGTCAGAGAACAGAACAGCCACTAGATATGGAGGCCAGAAAATGGTGGCACACATGCCTTTAATCCTATCACTTGGGAGGCAGAGATCCATCCGGATTTCTGTGAGTTTAAAGCCACACTGGAAACAGCCAGGCATGGTGACTCCCGCCTTTAATCCCAGGAAGTGATGGTATAAAGCAGAAAGGTATATAAGGTGTGAGAACCAGGAACTAGCCTGGCTAAGCTTTTAGGCTTTGAGTAGCGCAGTTCAGCTGAGACCCATGCGGAGGAGGACACAGAGGCTTCCAGTCTGAGGAAACAGGATCAGCTGAGGAACTGGCAAGGTGAGGAAGCTGTGGCTTGTTCTGCTTCTCTGATCTTCCAGCATTGTCCCCAAGGTTTGTTCTTATTAATAAGACTATTTAAGATTCATGCTGCAGGGGCCAAAAAGAGGGTTCCTGGGATAAAAGTTCATGTGGCACAAGCCTAGAGACCTGCATGTGATCCTCAGAACCCACATAGAGATGGGAGAAGAGAACTGGCGGCACAATATTGTCCTCTGATCTACATACGTGTAACATGGTATATGCATCCATAAGCACACATCATATACACACAAATGCACAATTTTAAAACTCACTAATGGCCAGACAGTGGTGGCACACACCTGCTGTGGATATCTCTCTGTATAAATAAAATGCTGATTGGCCAATAGCCAGGCTGGAAGTATAGGCGGGACAAGCAGAGAAGAGAATTCTGGGAAGTGGAACGCTGAGGCAGAGAGACGCTGCAGGCCGCTGCCATGAAAAGCAAGATGTAAGGTACCGGTAAGCCACAAGCCATGTGGCAACTTATAAACTAATAGATATGGGTGAATTTAAGATAGAAGAACTAGATAACAAGAAGCCTGCCACGGCCATACAGTTTGTAAGCAATATAAGTCTCTGTGTGTTTACTTGGTTGGGTCTGAGCAGCTGCAGGACTGGCGGGTAAAAGAGATTTGTCCTGACTGTGGGCCAGGCAGCACTGGAGAAAACTCCAGCTTCACATGCCTTTAATCCCAGCACTTGAGAGGCAGAGCCAGGTGGATCTCTGTGAGTTCAAGGCCAGTCTGGTCTACAGAACAAGATCCAGGACAGGCTTCAAAATTACACAGAGAAACCCTGTCTTGAAAAACCAAAACAAACAAAACAAAACAAACAAACAAAAAACACCTCACTTATATTTCCTATGTTTCAAGGGTAAATATTACGATTTATTAGGTACCCAGGGAATGCAGTTTGACGAAAGTCTTTGAAAGTGTCTGTAATGGAATTTTAACTTTTTTAACTTATTTTTTTAAATTGGTGAATATAGTCATATTTGTAAATAAGTTGCAAAGTGAATTAGACTGAACCTTCACCCATATGTATGTTTTCCCTTAGTCGCTAATGTTTACAGAAAAACCTATTGCTTCTTTATTTTACACTATTTTCAGATGATGAGTAGGCATATATTCCAGTCGATATAAAAATAACCCAAAATGCAGCCGTGGATGCCATTTCTAAGGCTAACTGCAGAAACACAGGGAAGAGCAGGTTATAGACTAAATGGAAAATCACCCCCACAGAGCATGCTCACACCCGCCCAGCCACCATGCCTTCCCCACCATGTGGACTGTATCCTATGAGCCATGAGCCAAAATAAACCTTTCTTCCTTCGAGTTACTTGCTTGAGGTATTTGACCACAGAGATGAGAAAGACTAGCTGCTAAAGGTGGACTCGGAGGACTGAGAGTATGATGACCTCAAGGAAACCCATCTTCCGGACTGGCAATGAGACTGTGTGAAATCATGAGAAATAGTAGGGCATGGTCTTGTGAAAACCTCTGCCATTCAAGGCTAGGGATATGATTTAGTGGGTAAAGCACTTGCTGGACAAGCTTGGGGACCTGAGTTCAAATCCTCAGAACACATATACAGTCAGGTGCAGTAGCATGAATCGGAAATGGAGATGGGAGAGTCCCCTGAAGCTCACAGCCAAACTGGCCTGGTGTGGGTAGTGGCAAACGAAGAGACTCTGTCTCAAATGAGATGGAAAGCAAAGACTGGCACCTCTGACACCTAAAAGTATACCACAGTGTTTTCATCCCCAACCCCACCACCCTCTGAGCCACCATACACCTACACCCCATCTCTTTCCTCCACTCTCCCCCTCCCCCACTTTGCTATAATCTTCCTTATAAATCAATAACATTTCAAAAATGTAAGATACAAAAACTTCTCTTTCCTTTTGAGTGGCTGGTAGTTGATTAGTTAGTTAGTTAGTTTGGAGTTTTCTACAATTCAACCAAGAAGTGATCTGAGCAAATGTTAACATAACTACAGCTACCAAAGTAGGCAGTGTTTTTATCCTAGCCTTCAACAAAGATAAGAACGCCCTCCCTTTTTCTAAAAGCCTCCTCACTTGCCCACAGGTTCCCTGAGGAGGTGCCCAGGCAGCCATGACACCTCCCTGAGGCTATGCACCTAAACAAGTATGAGTCCAGCACCATTGATGGAAGGGGCACGGCTGGGTACACAGCCAGCACTTCTCTAGTCCCCATCAAAGAGAAGCACCTCACTGAGAAGGCCAGCCGGTTCTTGGTTTTCTACATAGGACAGAATCTCTGTGAAAAGGTTCCACACGGTTGGGGTGATTGCTGAAAATACTTGATAGTCTTCAGATCAAAGGAAAACCACAAAAATGTCATTTCCTTTATCCTCTCCCCGCTCTATCTGAGACCCCAGGTTCACTCTGTCTCTTCTGGAGAATCAGGAAATGGTGGAAGTTCAGCAGACTGCCTCCCAGGCTCTGTCTCTGGGATAATTCCAATCCAGCAGTTTTTATGAGTTATTTATCATCACACCAGCACCTCACCCCAGAGATCAGCGGGTCTGACTGTTATTACCCTCCATATTTGCTTTGGCAGAGCTCAGTTGTAATACAAATTTAGTTAAACATAACTGGGAATATAAGTTACACACATTGATGTAAGCTAAATCTACAAGTCACAGTAAAAGCTTGTAACTAAGATTCAGGGAGGCAGGGGGAGGACATGGCTGTCTCTGTAATATTCACACAGATATCTCCACCACCCCCTCCAGAATCCATGCCACCAGTCAATGATCCTGGAGACGCATACTGATCACTTGTGGGGTGAAATTACACATTTATCTCATCCAGCAGTTTGGGTCTGTCAAGGAAACACCTAAAACCAAAAGATTTGGGGGTGGGGAGGCAGAGAGATGGCTCCTTCAGCAAAGCATTCACCACACAAATATGAGGATCTGAGTTTGGAACGCCAGCACCCACATAGAAAAAGACAGGGTGCCACAGCACAACTGTAATCCCAGTACTGGGGGAGGAGAGGCAGGAGGATCTCTGGGTTCACTAGCCAGACAGTGGAGCTGGAGTCTTGAGCTCCAGCTTCAATGAGAGACTTTGCCTTTAAAAACAAACAGATGCAAACTGATTGAGAAAGACACCTGACATCGCCTTCTGGTGCACACACATGCACACACACACACACACACACACACACACACACACACACGGGGTGGGGGTAGGATGACAGAGACAGAGAGAGAGAGAGAGAGACAGGTAAATGTGTTTGCCACCAAACTCAACAACCTGAATTCAATACTTGGGACCCACACAGTGAAAAAGGAGAATCAACTCCCACAAGTTGTCCCCAGACCATGCAATGCCCTCATGTGTGTTTGTTTGTACACACACACACACACACACACACACACACACACACACACACACAGAAGCGATTTGTGCACTGACGAAGGTTGAAAAATCTCACAATTTATCATCTTCACTCTGAATAGCAGGCTGGAACTCCTGTCTGATGCCAAAGGCCTGGAAAAGAGAAGAATGGGTGTTTGGGGTGGAAAATAGCTGTTCTTTGAGCTCTGCTGATATTTCAAATATTGACACTTTTCCATATATAACACCAACAATCCAAAGTCATGACTACCATATCTCTTATCAGAACGGTAATGGAAGGTTTTTAAGAGCAAGGAAGGAGTAACAGGTTCCCCAAACACTAATTAACTGAAAGATTGGCATTTATTATTGCCAACAAATGCTGTCAGTTACTTTCTTTGATGTGATCCTGC
Organism: Onychomys torridus; assembly: GCF_903995425.1. Taxonomy (NCBI): domain Eukaryota; kingdom Metazoa; phylum Chordata; class Mammalia; order Rodentia; family Cricetidae; genus Onychomys; species Onychomys torridus. The sequence goes on from NC_050453.1 coordinate 10,143,049, forward strand.
CACTGTTTTTCATTTTTGAGAAACCCTCACATCTGCAGCCTGACACAATGGTGCACACCTATAACCCTAAACACTCAGGAGGCCGAGGCAGGATTCTAAGCCAGTCTGAGCTATGTAGTGATACCAAGTGCCCAAAAAACGAACAGCTGCATGTCAGAAAGACAAACACCACGTTTTCTCTCATATACAAAATCTAGATTTGCTATGAAAGCCAAAGGGGTTGACTTGGAAAGAGCAGGGCATGGAAGGAAGGAGGATAAAGGGGAGGGGTTCGTGGGGGGAGCAAACGTAAGCAGATGGTCTGTGTGTGAAAATGTTCTCTGAAACAAACTTACGCACTTACTTAAAAATTAATTGTAGAAGGTATGTCTCAAATGTCTTAAGTATCACTAATCACAGCTGGTCCGCCAATTGTTCTTTCAGACAAGTCAGTGTTTCCCGGGATAACCTTCTGCCAGGATGGTGCTTGGTCTTCGGTAACTCGGTGAGTGGGGAAACGAGCTCTCCCACCTGCTGGTGGTGTACTGAATCGATACAGTTTCTGGAAGAAAACTTGACAATGTGTATCAAAGATGCTTAGATCAAACACTGGTCAAAACAATTGCTTTATGGGGCTGGAGAGATGGCTCAGGAGTTAAGAGCTCTGGCTACTCTTCCAGGGGACCTAGAGTAGAATATTTTCAGGTGTGTTACTTTTATTCATGTTGCATTTGTTTAACTCTGTGAGGCTGTGTTACTATGCCTGTGTAAAACATCTGATGGTCTCATAAAGAACTGGCCAATAGCAAGGCAGGAGAAAGGACAAGCAGGGCTGGCAGGCAGAGAATAGATAGAAGAAGAAATCTGGAGAGGGAGATCTAAGAGCTAGTAGTCAGAGAAGGAGGAGGACTCTAGGGGCCAGCTACCCAACTACACACACAGCAAGCAACTGAGTAAGGGTAAGATATAGAAGTAAGAGAATGGGAAAAGCCCAGAGGCAAAAGGTAGACAGGATAAGTTAAGGAAAGCTGGCAAGAAACTGAGCCAAGCTAAGGCCAGGCATTCATAAGTAAGAATAAGCCTCTGTGTGTGATTTATTTGGGAGCTGGTGGCAGGTCCCCCAAAAGAGTAAAATACTAACAGGGACCCACCATTATGACTCACAACCATCTGTAACTCTGGTCCCAGGGTATCTGATGCCCTCTTTTGGCCTCATGGGAACAGTGGGCACACAGTACACAGACATACCTTCAGGCAAACACTCATGCACATAAAATAGAAAATAAATAAAATCTCAGAAACAATTTTTTAAAAATTGACTTCTTAACCTTAGTAGACACCTGTAACTGGTGCTGTGTGAGTTAAGTCGGGGGAGGACCCTGGAACCTTGTTGGCCTAGCTGTAGGATCAGTGAGGGACTCTGACTCAAAGGAATATGGCGGAGCCTGACAGAGCAAGACACATGATATAGCCTCCTCTAGCACCCCTAAGAGAGCACATTGGGGACCACAAATATACAAAACAAACCATGTGACTTCTAAGAATTTTCCCTAGGAAATAGGCCTTTAGACAACAGTGTTGGTAGCAACATTGTTTACGAAAGTGAAATCTAGTAATAATCTGCATTCCTAGACAGGAAGCCTCCATGAGTCAGCCCAGTCAACCCCTGGCAAGCTTGTCATTAAATGCTAGTATGTCAATGCATTATAATGCTCTGAGTCACCACAACACATTACAAGACAATGGAATTTTTCTTTATTTCTGTTTTGACCCATGGGAACTAAGCAATGGGTTGCTGACTTTGCAAATATGTGGGATGGTGCTCTACTGAAGTTGTCAAATTTCTTGATGGTCAAATAGCATACTCTGTAAGACATCACACTTTTTCAGTTTGATGAAATCTACGTTCTTTCTGAGGGTGGGGTTCCCCTTTGGAAATTTGGGGCTCAGTTGTTTTGTTTTGTTTTTGAAGCAGGTAGGGCACCCTGGCCTGGAGCTGTTGATCCACCTACTGCTCTCAAGTGCTGAAATTGCAAATGTAAGCCAACATCTCATCTCAGCAAGGATTCTGTCCTTGAGGTAGAATGTCAGAAGAGTCATTTGGTCATGTTAGTTGACAGTGTTGTTTGGATCTCCTGTACACCTGCTGGTTTCTTTTCAAATTTGCATATCACTTGCAGAGGAACTGCTGAAGCACAAACTCCTGTGGTAGACCTCACTTCTTCAGGCTTTTAAAGCATCTCTTAAGAACCAGTTTGGACCCCAGTAACAGACAGTAGAACAGAGGGCGTTTCTGACTCCCAAACTGTCCTCCAAAGCTAACAACAACAAAACAAAAAGATAAACTATCCAGAAAAAACTCTTGCGGGGGATAAAGTGCAGGCTCCCTAAGACAAACCCCAAACTACAGCGTCTCCATCTGTTTCCATTAAACACATGGAGCTGCCACATCACAGAGGCCCAAAGCTCAGTTGATTTTTGTCATTCAAAAACCAAAAGTATGGTAACACTGCCCTAATTTAGGAGTCTATGTTAAAATTCATCAGCAAGTATATTAAATGCTCATGGACTGTGTAAGATAACGGCATTAACGACTGACAATGATTAAAAAATAAATAGTCTTGCTTTGTTCCAAATACTATTTTGTGGGGGGTTTTTGTTTGTTTTGAGATCGGGTGTTGCAGTTTATCTCAGGTTAGCCTAGAATTCACATAGCTCCTGTCTTATGAATGCTAAGGTCAGAGGCATGTGCCCCCTAAGCTGTTCCCAATTATTTATAACAAAATGAAGTCACTAAGAGAAGAGATAGAAAACTGAAAATATTTTAACATGTAAAATTTTCCAAGATGAGAGTTCCATTTTAATTATGTATATCAGTCCTTCCAGAATCTTTCACTATCGTTTTCTATTTGACTAAACAAGGTCAGAGATTTTTACCTCACATAAGGAGGGTCCAGGGAAGATTATTGATGAATTGAATTATATACTAAGGCAGTGGGATTCACAGAGTTTGTTCTAGACAAAGTCCCCCAGTTCAGCTTCTAGACCCAATCTCTCTGCTTCCTGGTCAACTAAGATATGCCCACCACCACGCCCTCCCTCAAACTATGAACCAAAATAAATCCTACATATACCACACACATAAAAAATAAACGTATCATGAATCCCAACATGATCTGTATTCCCAGTGATCCAAAAGCAGCACCATGAGGGTCAACGAGAGCTGTGAGTTGAAATCCAGCCTGAGCAACACAGTAAGACTCCCCCCGCCCTAGCTAAAAAAACTAAGTAAATATGAAGACAAATCAGAGGTTGTTTGGTTCTCAGATTTATTTTATGTCTATGAATGTTTTGCTTACACAGATATATATGATGAGTGAACTGTGTGTGGACCTGGTGCATGCCTGGTGTGCACAGAAGTCAAAAGAGGCTGTCAGATCCCTTGGGAACTAGAGCTACAGATGGGAGCCATCAGGTGGGTACTGGAAATTGAGGGCTTTAAAACAGGCAAACACCAGTTTCCCCTGAACAGGAAATGGAGAAAATTAACAACTGAACAGTCTAAACAATTTCCCCTGAACAGGAAATGGAGAAAATTAACAACTGAACAGTCTAAACCTATCTAGCATATCCTGATGTTTTCTACAAATGCAACCAGAGGCATCTCCTAGACAAGATTGTGCCTTTGCCCTGACTTTTGTGGAAACAGAGGAGGAAAACTGTGTATGGCTATTAATTCGACGTGCACCAATCTTGTTTACTGTTTAGAGATCTTTCTCGGTGAGATCTATACAGCTGTTTAACAAATTCACTAGATCCTGCCCCACAAGGTGTTTATTTCTGAGAAACACAGTGAGGACATCCCTTCCATTCTGAAATGAAAACCTGAAGTGGGTGGAGATTCACCATCACCTACCAAATACAAAGATCTCTGTGAACTCAAACTCTTGGTTCCCATCAACACCAGCCTCTCTCTAATCCTGACTTCCTGTCCAGCTGCTATGGAGATAGTTCAGTGGTTAAGAGTGCTTGCTACTCTTCAGAGGACTCAAGTTGGTTCCCAGCACCCACATGGTGGTTCACATGGTGGAGTCACATGTGTCATGATGGTCTCTTTTGGCTTCCACAGGTAATACACTAACATGCATATACTCCCAATATAAACATGATACGTATATATAATTTTTTAAATAAATACTTTGTAAAAGCTTTTAGATACCATGTTTTTTCAAAGTCAGGAAACTGATCTACAGTAGGAGCTCTGCCTCCACCAAAACACATACCATTTCAATCCCAAAACACTGTTCACGAATCTAAGGGCACTGTTCACTGACACTATTCTCCCTGTCAAAAGTGGCCCCAAGATTACGTCTCTCAGTCAAGAGTCCCCTGTGCTGGCCTTCACATCCAGGCAAGGCTTTAGCCTTTCTTTTTCCTTCAGGGAGCCAACCTCTGACAGGAAGCCCTCCACACTGCTCTCAGGAGTTTCTACTGTCTCCATCTTACCAGGAAAAAAAGTCATTTGAAATGTTAAGAATAATGACCACTCAGAGAGCTGAGAATAGGTGACTGTGGAGAGCCTATTGAATAGGATGTCTACACGCTGCTCTTTCCAAAGCTCAGGGAACAATATGGAGGAGGGGACAGAAAGAACGTAAAAGCCAGAAGATGTGGAGGAGAACTGTGAAGTGCTGTCTTCTGGGCATGATGTGGCCGCCATACTCATGAATCACAGTGGTGGTGACCTGCACTAGACTGGACCTACCAACTTTCTGTCATGGAGGGAGAGGGGCTCATGAGGCTCCTCCCCCTGAAGAGCTACAGGCAGTTAATGTTATGGGGGGTGGGGGAGGTGGTCATATTCGTCAGTGATGTCAGCACTGTAAACTTGTCTTTGCTCAAGTAAATAACACCCCCCATGCTCATATAAGCCACCCTAATTCAATGCAGAAGAGCACAGAAAGAAGAGATGTGAAAGTAGAACACGAAATTGTTGGGAAGGGGTCCAGACAAAGGGAGAAGAGAGGAGAATGGGGGAGAGCATGGCCAAAGTACAGCCTCCATAAGCACGAAGTTGTAAAAAATTTAAATATTAAAAATGATCTACAAGTATAACCCAAGTATAATTTCATGGGGTAAAGAGAATAATGACCACTAAGAATTCAGCCACTCTAAAAGATCATTCCAAGACCACAGATAACACCCCAATATAATAGCTTTTATTACAGTAAATCAAATGCTGTCTAAGTTTATTGCTTTATGATTCTCTGAACCCAAGGACCTTCTCCCTATGTCTCACATGAACCCATTAAACCCTTTCCACGTCACTAGAATGATTAGAGTGCTCACTTCGACTTCTTTGCACCATGTACTTGCTAAGACACGATGACTGCTCATTTATTGCTGGTCATTGAGTTCAGTTGGGGAGATGGCCTGGATGGCGGCTTCAGAGAGCCATATCTAGAACTCTAGGAAGAGCAGGGTCCTGAATGAGTGGACTCGGGACTAGGGTGAGGCAAGGAGGCCACTGGGGTAGAGGACAGTTTTGAGGGGAGGGGAATGTCCCAGAAATTAACCATCAAAATAGATTCTACCGCGAAGAAATCACTTTAAACTAAAATGAATGCAAAAGCCCATGATAAAGGACACTTCATTAACAGTTTAAATATCCAAAGAATTCGACTTTGCACTTGGATGATTCAAAGAATTCGACTTTGCACTTGGATGATTCAGCCGTCTTCATCTCATTTCTCATCCTGCCCTGTCTGGGTGGCTCAGTGGTCCCGAAAGTTCTCAGAGCCCCTGATATGCAGAATTGTCTGCAATAGGAGCAAAAAATCTCTCCAAGGCAGCAGCCAATTGAATCTCAGCAATTAATAGCCTAACGTTAAGTTGTCTACCAAGGGCCTCCTGGAAGAGAGATTTTAAAAGGACTGGAGAAATGACAAGAGGTTCCGGGTCTTTGGGAACAGAAAAGCGGGACAATTAGGCAAAGATGCTTCGTTTTCACTCTTTGTGCATTCTAGAGTCAGAACAGAAGGGGGCGCTGCTGGGACACACCGCAAGGCTTAGAATTCATTTCTGCTCCAACTTTCAAAGCCAGCTAGTTTCCGCAATGTCCCTGAAGGAAAAGACGCAAATACAGTCTGTTTGTTTAGGTTTGGGTATTAGCTTCCTGAACTGTGTGAAAACTCACACAATTCGAGAGAACTTTACAGGGTCTTTCCCTGGAAATAACGCACAAGCTGAATAACGCACAGCCGTAATAAAAACGGAGGACGCAGCTATAAGGCTGTCAAGTTTTCATCGTTGTGGCTGTCATTTGCAAGAGAGTTCCAGCACAACCAGAACTACACAGAGAAACCCTGTGGGGGTAGAGGGGGGAAAGGAAAAGGAGGAGGAGGTGGTGGTGGAGGGGACGAAGGAGGAGAAGAAGAAAAGAAAAGAAGGTGTTAGCAAACAACTTTTTCTGGTGATGAAGACTGGACCTAGGGTCTTGTGCAAGCGTGCACTTGGCCAGCAAGTTACATCCCCATAATTTACAAGTTACAGTATTTTATCTGAATCCAAATTCTCCTAAATTGTTAAAGATGCCTGTTTTTAGTTAATATCAAATAGGTTATCAGGGCTTCGTTTTGCTCTTTGTGAGACAGCATCTCACCGCTTCAGCAATGGTGTCTCTGGTCATCCAGATATAACAAAAAGCATTTGCACTGTGACACCTTGCAGCTTATATCAGGTTCTCCCTCTCACCTCTTAGTTGGGTATGTCCTCATCCCCGCCCTGTGCACAGTGGTTGTTTATTTTAAGCTAATTCAGTGCCCGCTTATATGATAAAATGTCAACTAATCATTTGACTGCATTTATGGGGACTTTTCTCCTTTCAAGGGCTCTAGAAATAAAAGAACATATTATTCATTTATTTCATTTTCATTTCTCCTGGCCTTACCAAAAACTGTACAATGAGCAAAAGACATATAAAAGATACCTCTGAAACTAAAGGATGCTTTTAAACTTTGATGATTCCATGGAAAAACACTGTCTTCTTGGGAGAGAGACAAATAATTAAATCTGGAAAACTGAGATGAAATGGGAAAAGCTAAGGTAAGGTCAAGGGAACAAGAATGCAATACCAGGTTGTAAACTAGAGAAAGAGGGAGACCAACCGCTCTGATCCATCAAACCCTGTAAGTCTAAGCTTTTAGATATGATGTGATTTGGGTGTGACACAGACTCCATGTCACAAATTTCAAAATGGTATAGGACAGTGGTTCTCTATCTTCCTAATGCTGTGACCCTTTAATACAGTTCTTCATGTTATGGTGACGCCCAACTATAAAATTATTTTGTTGCTACTTCATAACTGTAATTTTGCTACTATTAAAAATCATAATGTAAACATCTGATATTTGGGGTATATGAAATGGTTGAGAACATCTGGCATAGGACATAATGAGTGTTCTATTCCACAGACTGGACTCAAAGGGGTGCTGGCACCGCCATCTATGTTAGAAGAAGCTGCCTCACATGCCCGGGCTTTCTCTTTTGACCATCATAAGAAAACAGGCAAAAGTGTGTGCACAGGACACACCATTCTTGAAATATACAGCTCTGAAATACAGAGATTTCTAGATGATGAAGACACAATTATTTTATGAAATATCAACAGATGGAATAACCCAAATAGATTAAACCCCATAAAATGAGTATGTTGCTAAAACTCAGAAAATTATTAGAAATTTCTCAGTGGAGAGAATATTATATTTAGAAGTTGGAAAGTTTTTATGAAGTTGGGCAATTTTTTGTGCTGATTTTTAAGAATTCTTGATCTTTCTTGATTCTACTTTGTTTTTATGGCTGCATATTAACCTTTCCATAACAAAAAAAAAGCACTAAGCAAATTGTTATTTACTGCGAGATCATGTCTTTGTTTTTATGCCATGCACTGATGAACATAAAGCTAGGCGAATTCAAGCTTTATTTAGATATCTGCTTGTCTGAGAGTCAGCCTTCAAAACCCTGGCTTTGCTTAGATTAATCCTATGACAACTCTGTAAAGCAGAACACAGGATCTTACCTCACATACCTAACATACCTCCAAGTCAAACTACTGAACCCCACAGCCCCCTGTGTGGAAAATTCACCAGAACTGGCTTCTTCAGAATTTTCCCTAAACCATTCGTATCAAGATCATTTTTCTCTACATCTCAAGAGTGTAAAAGGCCACATGGAAACAAAAACTCTAACCATCTTTGGTTAGGGGTTTGGAAAACTGGTATTTAATCCTAAAGAATCTTTGTGATTTGTGTCCCTGTGGTCTGAACAATGCTAAATCCTTGTAAACTGATAAGTCACTGCCTTCAGGCATTGTGTTTTAATGTTATTACTGTTACAACTAAAACTAGAATCCTATCAGAAATGTGATCTTACTCAGCTATAAAATTATGAAGTAACTATTCAGACTGTATTTTAGAAGAAAAGCAAAGGGGAAATACCCAGGAACTAGAAGTGTTACAATGCAACCAATACGTTCTCAGTTCAAAATGGCTGCTCAATTGTCCTCATCTCAAAGCCATTTCATTTCTGTCACCTTTCAAACAAAACAAGTAAGCCCCATGCTCCAACTCGAAGACATTAGTGATGAAATCCTGAAAGCCCTCAAGGTATTTTTAAAAGGCTGCATCAACACCCAATTGTATAAAATGTACAAGCCTGCTACTTCAAGAATGTATAAAGATGTATAGGCAATCCTCTGAGAATGAGATGGGGGTATTGTACCTCCACACTGCCCCTGGCCAGTGCAGAGATCCTGAATCAGGAAGAAGAGATTGCAAGGATTGTGCATTGTTAACTGAGAAAACAAACGCGCACATGTTAAAAGATATCCAGTCTGTACTCATATAAATGAAAGCGTTCATTACTCTGAAAGAGAAAACTCACTGTTCACTGGAGTTTGGCAAGCAAAAGGATGTTCTCAAAGCTTTTCAGTTGTGAAGCCCATTACTGTGTGCATTAGCTATACACTGAAGCTGCATCCTCTAACTAATTAGCATCCATGTGATCCTGGCAAAGCAAATGGTCTAAGAGATGCAATAAGTGTTGGCAGGAAATTTAGAAATAAAAAAAAAAATCATTCATCTAATACTCCTACAAGACATTAGTGTGGTCAATATTAGATTTTTCTTTAGCCACTAAATCAAAACATTGAATTCTCAGTCCTCTTAGAAATTAAAAAACCAGTTATCTAAATAGCACTATGCTTACCTTAACTTATTAATTATAGAAACAATAACCTATAATGAGCTCACCACTCTCTAATATATTAGCTATCTGCCTTATATATTTATTATTTTGAGAATGTTAATGATGTATACATTTGAATTAAATTACATAATCCTAACAATGGTTGTTTTTTTTTTTTCAGGAACCACTTAAAACTGGGTAGAATTTTCTATGTTCAGAAATAGTGAAAGGGTTGAACACACAGAATTTCAGTGTGTCACCTGGAGGCCTTTGTACTCGTTTTGGAATCAAAGTAACTTGAGTTACTACTGCTCAAGCCGAAGATTCCTTATAGCTGGTTATCCAGCTGACTTGTGACCCAAAAAGAAAAACAAACAATGGCCTGAGTGATAATCCACACAAAGTCCACTCGTGGCCACAGTGCCCTTCATGTGTCTCTGCTTTTCTGTCTATGTCTGATGTCGATTTCTCCTGTAGGGTTCCAGCATGGGTGGATGCCACAGCTCCCAGACAACATTCTCCAAACAGAACACTAAGCACTTTACTTGGTCTTGTCTACCAAATCCATTCTAACTGGTTGGGATTCCAAATAAGAAAAGAAAGCAGGGTGTTGCACCCCTGTAACCTCAGCATGAGGAGATTGAGGCAGGAAGATAATGCATTCAAAGCCAGCCTGGGCTACAGAGTGAGACTTTCTCAAAAGATCACAATAACAATGATAAACTTATAAAAGTGGAGATAAGAAAGGAAAGATTTTCTCCATGTCAAAAAATCAGCAGAGATACCACAACAGGTCAGACCAACTTAACAGATATCTCCAGAACATTCTACCCAACGAATATGGAGCACACATTCCCCTCCACATCAATGGAATATTCCTAAAAGCAAAAGAAATCTGAATGAATCCACAAGATGGATATTTCTTATATCTAAGCAAAGGATAGTGGTGGAACACAGCTAGAAACCAACAGGAGAGAAATTACAGGCACTGAACAAGTGTTGAAAGACTGAACAATTCATTCTTGGACAAACAGTGGGTCATTTAAGAAAGCATGGAAGACATTTTTGTTTGTTTGTTTTGTTTCTCAAGACAGGTTTTCTCTGTGTAACAGCTCTGACCATCCTGGAACTCGATTTGTAGACAAGGCTGGCCTTGAATTCACTGAGATTCTCCTGCCTCTGCCTCCCAAGTGCTGGGATTAAAGGCATGTGTCACCACCAGCAGCTGGAAGAATTTAAAAATTCCTAGAATCAATTGAAAATTAAAGTGAAATGTACTAGAATGCTTTGGATTCTGTTAAGGTGGTTGTAAAGGGAGAGTGTACAGTTATGGGTGCTTATTAAAAACTCAGAGTGACCTTAAATAAATAATTTAATTATACACCTCAAGATCTTAGAAAAACAAGAACAAGCCAAACCTAAAAGCAGCAAGTGTCAAGAAATAATAAAAATGAAGGAAAAATTAACAAAATGGGTACTGAAAGAACAATACATAGGCTCAATAGAATGTTTTTTTCTTGAACAGATAACAAAACTGATAAGCAGGTAGCCTAACCAGCCAAAAGAAAGAAAGCAAAGATCCACATTAATAAGAAGAAATGAAAGTGGAAAATTGCAACACATTCCTATAAGTCCCAGATCATTAGGGAATAATTTGATAACATATATGCCAAAAAACCTGGGAAATCTAGAGGGAATGGATAAATTCAGAGACCTACCAATATTAAATCAAGAAGATGTAAGTAATGTAAACAGCCTCATGACAAGTAATGGGGTTGGAGCAGAAAGAAAAAACCTCTCCCCACAAAAAGAAGCCTAGGATTATACAGGTTCACCACTAAATTCTACCAAACCTTTAAGGAAGAGCTAACACTCCTGAAAGTGTTCCATAAGATAAAAAAGGGAAGGGTCATTACCAAACTCCCTCTACTAATCCAGTATTGTCCTGATAACGGAACTAGACATGGATACAGAAACAAAAAGGCAAACTATAACTCAATTCCTATGCTGGATAGAGATGCAAAGCATTTCAATACAATGTTTTCAAAACAAATTTAACACATTAAGAGAGCATATCCCAAGCCCAAGTTTGTTTCATCCTAGAGATATGAGGTTGGGTCAATCAGTATATGCAAATCAGTGATGTAATTTAGCAAGATAGACATACGAACAGAAATCACATGGTCACCTGAATAGATATAGAAAAGGCTTTCAACGAAGTTCATTTCCTCTTTATGATAAAAGCCCCAACAAAATTAGGAATAGAAGGAACATATCTTGATATAATAAAAACTGTATGACAAACCTATGGCTAACACTATACCAAACAGGGAAAAACTTAAAATATTCCTCTAAAGTCAGAAATGACACAAGGGTGCACACTATTGCTACTCCTGTCCAAAACTGTACACAAAGTCTTAGTTTGATCAATAAGATGGAAAAAGGAAACAAAATGGATAAATAGGAAAGGAATGGGCCAAATTATCCCTTTTTGCGGATAACATGATCCTGTAATTAAAAGACCCTACAGATTCCTATCAGACCTTATACACACTTTCATAAAAATATCAGGATACAAAAATCAATGTATAAAAGTCTTTCTATATACCAATAGTGAACTTACCAAGAAAGAGAGGAACTGGGGGGAGAGATCCCATTCACAACAATTGAAAAAAATACCCAGGTAGAAATCTAGCCAAGGAGATGAAAGACCTTACAATGAGAAGTTTAAGATACTGAAGGAAGGAATTGAAAATGTCACTAGAGGATGGGAAGATTCCCCTCCTAAAAATGGAAAGAATATTGTAAAAATTGGTCTATTACTGAAAAGAATCTATAGTTTCAACATAATCCTGAGCAAAACTCCCATGACATTCTCCTAACAACAACAAATCCTAAAACTCATATGAAAGCACAAAAGACCCTAAACAACCAGAGCAAACTAACCTCAAATCATACTACAGAGCCATAGTAACAAAAAATCATATGGTACTGGCATAAATCCAGATGTGTAGACCAAGGGAACAGGAGACTCAGAAATTAAGCTACAGAGCTGTGGCTGCCAACATTTGATGAAAGTGTCAAAACACACATCAGAGACTAGACAGCATATTCAAGAAGCCGTCCTGGGAAACTAAGTATATGCGTGTAGGAGAATGAAGTAGATCTATCTCTCTTCCGCTGCGCAAGAACCAACTCAAAATTGGTCAAAAACCATAATAAGACCTTGATGATGATGATGATGATGATGAGCTTTGAAAAGACACTTTGAGGCAAGGAAATTCTGCAAAGAATCCCGGTGACAAGGGAGATGACCCTAAGAACTGACAGACGGGAGCACATGGACTAAATAGTTTGTGCACAGCCAAGAAGCCATCATCACAGTGATGATGTGGCCCACAGAGTGGAAGAAAGTCTTTGCTACCTATATATCAGGCAGAGGATTAGTATCTAGGATATTTGAAGACCAGAAAAAATTAATCACACTGAAAAAGAAAAAGAAAAAAAGAAGAAGCTCAAGTCACCTCATAGATAAATGGTGTCATGAACTGAACAAACAGCTCTTAAATGAAGAAATTCAAATTAACACTGAGTTGAGACTCTCTCTCCCTCAAGTCTGTACCCACCTCCAAGAAAACCCACAGCTACCAATGTTGGTGAGGCTGTGGAGGTGGGGTAACCTTTGTAACCTGCTAATGGGGATAGACAGGTGAAGCCTTTGTGGAAGTCAGTATGGAGCTTCTTCAAAAACTAAAAATTAAACCACCATACGACCCAGCTATACCACTGCTGGCTAGATACATATTGGTGAAATTTTATTATAGCGTCTTGGAGCAATTTGCAAACCTGAATTAGATCTTTTATATTCTTCCTAATCATGGGGTCAATCTCAGCCTATGACAGTGGTATTCATTTTATAACAACCCTAACAAAGTCATTAGAGGGATGTAATCACAGCTATGACTCACGTCATCATAGACCAGAGCCATGTTCTCATAAAGTAAGACTAGGAAGAGATGCCTAAGGGGCCATAAAGATTCCTGGTCAACTTCAGAGTCTACCATTCAGTTACTCCTGTCTTTAACAGCTTCTGCAGCCTGGTGGAACCAAACAGACTGGTACAGCCTAACTCCCTTCCCTCTAAGGAAATCCTCCTGGAAAAGGCTGCATGTCTTAGAAGTCTGTTGTGCAATGCAAAATTACACCAGTTTCCTTAAAAATCACAGGGCATCCCCTGCTTTCCCAGACTACATAAAGCCCGCCTGGGGAGCGATTCAAGGGCAGGATTCTGTTTCTCCACAGCACAGTCACCCAGGGAACTGAAGTCTTTGAAGACCAGCCTGAGTCTTTCTAGCCAGGATGACTGAAGTTCTGTTGAGCCATGCACTAACTCTATACACAGAGCAAGGAGCTGCTCAGTTCCCAGGGAACAGAAACAAAGACCCTCCTTCTTCTCAAAAGAATAGATTTAAAAAAAAAAAAAAAAAAACATGCTTTGCTAGAGCCAAATCCATGGCCCACAAAGTGAACACAGTCCTGATGCTACTGTGGAGAACTTTCTGTATCAGCCTATACACAGCTCATAATGTGCTGGGTGCCATTCCTCTCTGTGAACATTTGTAAAGTCCTGGGGCTCTAGAATCAGTCTGCCTTTGCTCAAGTCCCTAGGCTACCACTTTCTAAGTTTTCAGTGTGTCACCATAGGCAAGGTGCTTATTTCTGTGCCTCAGTTTCCACATCTATAAAACAGTCGCAGTAGCAGCACCTACTTTTTCTAGGGTTCATGGAGTTAAGTGTAAGCTACCCACTATACAGTAAGCACTCAACTGACATGAATGATTGCTTTTTAGTATCTGGAACCCAAGCCATTTCTCAGTCACATCCTGGTGCCAGTTTGCTTCAACATGGCGGTGACATAGGCCAGTAAGCAAATGAGGAAGAAGATAAGGTGGGAGGACTGAGTTCCAGACCAGCCTGAGCTACATTTGAAAGAGGAGGAGGAGGAAGAGGAGGAGGAGGAGAAGGAGGAGGAAGGAATAATGGCCATCATTACACATTCACTGACAGCCCCTGCTCACTGAAGACACTCTCCCAACCTGGTTCATTAGAACTCCACTTCTGTGTGGAATCACCAGTTTCTCACTCCTGCTGAATTTTTCACATCAGCATTCGTGTCACTCGGCAGCATAAATATTATTTTACTGTGGTGAAATACCTATAACAGTCTTACCTTTTTCCCTCTTAACTATTTCCAGATATACAGTCCACAGTCATAAATACCCTTGGGTTGTAGAGTGGTTACCATCATCTGTCTCCCAAAATTTCCCGTGTTCTCCACTAAAAAATGCACCCCCAATAAGCAATAATTCCCTGTGCCCTTCTCCCAGCCCCTGGCCACCAGCATTCTACTCTCCACTTCTGTGAACCTGGCTGTTCTACAGACCACATCTAAGCAGACTCATATTTGCATGCCCCTTTTGCATTTGGTGGGGAGGGTCTGGGGGGTAGGGGGTGAGAAAACACAGGTATGTAGCAGGCACACAGAGAAAAAAGATGCTCTGCAAAGCAGAGGGGGGACTAAAAAACCCAGTCTCTTCCAAAGGCTAGGTGTTTAAGGTCTCTGTAGAAACTTCCTTCCCTAACTCAGGGTTGGTCAATTTGAAGAAAAACAGTTGACTGGCCCACAGCTGCTGGGTAACTTCTCCTCAAGCGGCCTCCAGCTTGTTGTGCCAGTCCATCAGTAGAGGGCCTACTGGTGATACAAAAATGTCAACAAGGCCTTTGTTTTAAGATGTCAAGCTTTTGTCTCAGGACAAGAGGGTAAGGAAGAAGCCGGCCATCTTGGAAGTTCACCATCTTTGCTATCTCCCTATTTATCTGCCAACAAGAGGCTCTGTTTCATGGTCTCTCACTCCCCCAGCTCACAGGTCATCCTAGCTACTGCTAGGGGTTTAAGGACACCAATTACTCTTAACTACTTCAAGCTGACAAAGGGGTAACAAGGGGTAGCAATCAGAGTGCCTCAGAGGAGTCCATCTAAGAGGCCATGATAAAACCCAATCGCTGGAGATGATCCAGAACATGAGACAGCCATTTGGTGATAGTGTGTATCTTTGGAGCTTGCTATACCATGGAGGTAGCATCTTGATGAATCAGTAGTCCACAGAGGAAATCCCAAGGCTGTTGGGTAGGGCTAGGGGTAGGGTTATAGCCTCAGGTCGTGAGGACTTGAGTCAAGCTGACTTGGGGGATAAGCTTAGGTCTTGAAGAACTGTTTAACCCCACCCTGACCATTCCACTCCACCCGTAGACACAACATGCCTGGGTAATAAAAGCAACTCACCTTGCTCCCTGTCAAACCACAAAAACAGCTGTACCTTCCTGGGAGCTACCTGTATATTTATCTATGTTCTCTGTTCTTCTAAATGTACTCAACCTTCATCCCACAGGAAGGTTAGGGCCCTCGCTGTTCCAGTAAATGGTCTTAGCCTGTTGAGGTTGAATCTACTTCTTCTGTGCTTTACTTTTTCTAAACCTGGTGTAGCACAAATTCTAATTGGTTTTAATAATAAAAACCCAGAGTCAGATATAGGGGTAAATGCTGAAAGATCAGAGAAGTAAAGGAGCCAGCCACTAGAGAGACTTCTTAGCTCTACCGAATCCTCAGACTGCAAGGGGCTGAGCTCCTGTCTCCTTCCGCCTTATATTCCTCTCTCCACACAGCCCTATCACTTCCTGTCTCCACCTCCTTAGTATTGGGATTAAAGGCATGTGCCTCCCAAGTGCTGGGATCAAAGGCATGTGCCTCCCAAGTGCTGGGATCAAAGGCATGAGCCTCCACCACTTGGCTCTGTTTCTCTTTTAGACTGGATCAATCACCTGTAGCCCAGGGTGGCCTTGAAATCCTGATCTTTCTGTTTCTTCCCAAGTGCTAGGATTAAAGGTGTGTGCCACCACTGCCTGGCCTCTATGGTTAACTAGTGGCTAGCTTAGCACTCTGATCTCCATGCAAGCTTTATTTGTTAGAGCACAAGCAAAATATCACCACAACCCAGGACCCTTTTTGGATCTTCTGGGCAGAAAGCCCACCTTCTCCTCTCCTCAGGGTCATTTCTTGGAGAGCATAGATGCCCTCTAAGCTTATTATATAGGCTAAACAGTTGCCATCTGAGACCTCTGGTCTTTGTGGCCTTTGCCTCTGTGAGCAGTGCAAGTCCCAAAGATGGAACTTCTGTTCTTGAGACTTTACTAACACTCCATGTAAATCCAACCTGACCCCATTCCTCTGCTCTCTTCCAATTCATCCTCTCCATCTTTGTCAGACTTCTTCCTCTCAGACACTCTGCTCTCCAGGCTGAGAAGCCTTCCATCATTTGGTCACTGCCATCTACCACCCGAATTCTACAGGACAAGGTAACTGTTTGGGTCTGACTCAGAGGGGGTCTGAGAAGACCCCAGAAACTTTTGGAGCTTTTAACTCCTCTGAATAACAAAGGGAACCTCCCATGTTTAACTTTGTGATTCCTCTGAGTCTTATGAGCACAGGTATGCCACCTCCTAATACTCAGGTCTGTCTTCATCTTCTCCCTAAACCAGGGGTATGCCTCAGGCAGTAGGATTACATTCTCTATCTATCCCATAGGACTCTTCCAGGCTTGTTTTTAAAAAGCTGCTTCTTTGTGGGTTCTAGCCCGCCCAACTCATTCAATCATCCACTCAAGTCTGGCCCCAGTACCCCACTCCTCGACAATGGCCAGGCAGTGGTGGTACACACCTTTAATCCCAGCACTTGGGAGGCAGAGGCAGGAGGATCTTTGTGAGTTCGAGGCCAGCCTGGTCTTCAAAGTGAGTTCCAGGAAAGGAGCAGAGCTACACAGAGAAACCCTATCTTGGAAAAAAAAAATCAACTTTGACAAACTGAAAAAAGTCACTCAGGGCCCATTGAAAACTATACTCTTTTCTTATCCCACCTCACTGAGGCAATAACAAAACCAATGTGGATAGAGTACCCTAACCCACAGCCACCCTCCAACACTTCTCCCAACTGTGAATAATGGGGCCACTGGAAGATGGACTATCTGTTGGGTCACACTGGTATTGCCCTCCCCCCTCACACACACACACCTCCACTGACTATCTCCAGCCAATGCCTTGTTCCAATGAAGGGGCCAGAGTTCTTGGCCCCCAACTCATCAGAACTTAGGGTTAACAGTGTGACGGCTGGTAGGAAGATTCCTTTCACACTGCACACAGGAGCCTCTTTCCTCTTACTCACAGAATGGCATGGACCAACTAACTGAATTTACTAATTTAACAAAACACGAGTCTTGGGCATAGTTCATTCTGTACACCTAATCCTCACTCACTCCCTTCTCCTAATGCTCCATTGTCCACTCTCACAATTAGGCTGAGATCTCTTGTCTGAGCTTGAGGTTTCCATGGACATCTATCCCTTGAGAATATCCACCATTTTCCTCCTTAGCCTGGATTCAAGCAGCATCTCCACCCAAAACCAGACCTCCGCCCATCTAGTCTGGAATACTTCAAGCCCCTCAGTAGCTAGCATGAATTCTGGGAAGTGGAAGGCTGAGTCAGGAGACGCTGCCAGCCACCATCAGGAGAGGCAACATGTAAAGATACCGGTAAGCCATGAGCCATGTGGCAAGGTATAGATCTATAGAAATGGGTTAATTTAAGATGTAAGAACCAGATAGCAAGACGCCTGAGCCATTAGGCCAAACAGTTTAAATAATATAAGCGTCTGTGTGTTTATTTGGGTCTGAGTGGCTGAAGGCCCAGACGGGACTGGAGAAAACTCCAGCTACACCTCATAACTTCATAACCTTGAGAACCTTTCTGCCTTTGTTGTCTAGGACCAATATCCTCTCTTCCCACCACTGGCCATGGTCTTGAGCGCATCCCTGAGCGACCACTTCCAGCAGTCCTTTCAACTTCCACTGCTCTCCTCACAACACTCCTTTTCTAGGGGTCAAAAAGCACGATGTCACTTATCGCCCAGTCCAGGACCTCCAGAAAATCAGCCGGGCCATTGTTCCGACCTTTCCTGTGGTTGCTAACCGTGATGCATTGAATGAAAATGGCCCCCATAGGTCCATAGACCATGGCACTATTAGGAGGTGTGGCCTTATTGGAGGAGGTGTGGCTTTGTGGGAGGAGGTGTGGCATTGTTGGAGATGTGCCACCTACACAAACCCTGCTATCTCTCTTTTTTTTAATAAATAATTTTTTCTTTATTATTATGTGTTTTAAATTTTATACATCAGCCATGGGTTCCCCTGTCCTCCCCCTTCCTGCACCCACCTCCACCTTCCCCCCAGCCCCTCTCCTCCATTCCCATGTCCTCCAGGATCAAGGCACCCCTGGGGATTCATTTAAACCTGGTAGATTCAGTACAGGTAGGTCCTGTCACCTCCTTCCAGACTGAGCAAAGTGTCCCTATGTAAGCCCAAGGTTTCAAACAGCCAGCTCATGCACTAAAGACAGATCCTGGTCCCACAGACTGGATGCCTCCCAAACAATTCAAGCTATTCAATTGTCTCACTTATCCAGAGGGCCTGATCCAGCTGGGGGCCCCACAGCCTTTGGTTCATAATTCATGTGCTTCCATTCGTTTGGCTATTTGTCCCTGTGCTTTTTGCAATCTTGGATTCAACAATTCATGCTCTTGCAGACCGTCCTCTTTCTCGACAGTTGGACACCTGGAGCTCCACCTGGGCCTGGCTGAAGATCTCTGCATCCACTTCCATCAGTTATTGGATGAGAGTTCCAAGACGACTGTTAGGGTGTTTAGCCATCTGATCACCAGACTAGGTCAGATCATGCTTTCTCTCGACCATTGCCAGCAGACTACAGAGGATATATCATTGTGGATTTCTGGGGACCTCTCGAGCACTCTGCCTATTCCTGGTCTCATGTGGTCTTCATTTATCATGGTTTGTTATTCCTCATTCTCCCTTTCCTTTCTTGATCCAGCTGGGATCTCCTGCTCCCCTAAGCTTTCTTTCCCTCAAATCTTGCCCTTCATTACTTCCACTGTCATCCAAGTTGTTCATGTAGATCTCATCCATTTCTCTGTCATTGGGTGATCCTTGGGTCTTTCCTAGGGTCCCGTTTTCTAGGTAGCCTCCCTGGAGTTGTGTAGCAGTCTAGTCATCTTTGTTTTACATCTAGTATCCTCCTATGAGTGAGTACATACCGTGTTTGTCCTTCTGAGTCTGGGTTACTGCACTCAGGATGATTTTTTCTAGATCCATCCATTTGCCTGCAAACCTCATGATGTCATTGTTTTTCTCTGCTGAGTAGTTCTCCATTGTGTATATGTACCATATTTTCTTTATCCATTCTTCAGTTGAAGGGCATCTAGGTTGTTTCCAGGTTCTGGCTATTACAAACAAAGCTGATATGAACATAGCTGAGCAAATGCCCTTGTGGTATGATTGAGCATTCCTTGGGTATGTGCCCAAGAGTGCTATAGCTGGGTCCTGGGGGAGATGGATTCCCAATTTTCTAAGGAAGCACCATATTGATTTCCAAAGTGGCTGTACAAGCTTGCATTCCCACCAGCAGTGGAGGAGAGTTCCCCTTGCTCCACATCCTCTCCAGCATAAGCTGTCTTCTGTGCTTTTGATCTTAGCCATTCTGACAGGTGTAAGGTGGTATCTCAGAGTTGTTTTGATTTGCATTTCCCAGATAATTAGGGATGTTGAGCAATTCCTTAAATGTCTTTCAGCCATTTGAACTTCCTCTGTGGAGAATTCTCTGTTGAGTTCTATATCCCATTTCTTAATTGGACTGTTGGGCATTTTGATGTTTAATTTCTTGAGTTCTTTATATATTCTGGATATCAGCCCTCTGTCAGATGTGGGGTTGGTGAAGACCTTTTCCCATTCTGTAGGCTGTTGCTTTGTCTTGTTGACCGTGTCCTTTGCTCTACAAAAGCTTCTCAGTTTCAACAGGTCCCATTGATTGATTGTTTCTCTCAGTGTCTGTGCTACTGGTGTTATATTTAGAAAGTGATCTCCAGTGCCAGTGCATTCAAGAGTACTTCCTACTTTCTCTACTATCAGGTTCAGAGTAGCTGGATTTATGTTGAGGTCTTTGATCCACTTGAATTTAAGTTTTGTGCACGGTGACAGATATGGATCTATTTGCAGCCTTCTATACATTGACATCCAGTTATGCCAGCACCATTTGTTGAAGATGCTTTCTTTTTTCCATTGTACATTTTTGGCTCCTTTGTCAAAAATTATATGTTCATAGGTGTGCGGGTTGATGTCAGGGTCTTCAATTCGATTCCATTGGTCCACATGTCGGTTTTTATGCCAGTACCAAGCTGTTTTTATTACAGTAGCTCTATAGTAGAGCTTGAGTTCGGGGATTGTGATGCCTCCAGAGGTTGTTTTATTGTACAGGATTCTTTTGGCTATCCTGCGTTTTTTGTTTTTCCATATGAAGTTGAGTATTATTCTTTCCAGATCTGTGAAGAATTGTGAAGGTAATTTGATGGGAATTGCATTGAATCTGTAGATTGCTTTTGGTAAGATCGCCATTTTTACTCTGTTAATCCTGCCTATCCATGAGTATGGGAGATCTTTCCATTTTCTGACATCTTCTTCAATTTCTTTTTTCAGGGACTTAAAGTTCTTGTCATATAGGTCCTTCACATGCTTAGTTAGAGTAACCCCAAGGTATTTTATAACATTTGTGGCTATTGTAAAGGGTGATGTATCTCTGATTTCCTTCTCAGCCTGTTTGTCTACTGTATATAGAAAGGCTACTGATTCTTTTGAGTTGATCTTGTATCCTGCAATGTTGCTGAAGGTTTTTATTAGCTGTATCAGTTCCTTGGTTGAATTTTTGGGGCCACTCATGTATACTCATCTGCAAATAGGGAGAGCTTGACTTCTTCCTTTCCAATTTGTATCCCCTTAATCTCTTTATGTTGTCTTATAGCTCTGGATAGAACTTCAAGTACTATATTGAATAAGTAGGAGGAGAGGGGAGAGCCTTGCCTTGTTCCTGATTTTAGTGGTATTGCTTTGAGTTTCTCTCCATTTAATTTAATGTTGGCTGTTGGCTTGCTGTAGATTGCCTTTATTATGTTTAGGTATGTTCCCTGTATTCCTGATTGCTCCAAGACCTTTATCATGAAGGGGTGTTGGATTTTGTCAAATGCCTTTTCTGCATCTAGTGAGATGATCATGTGGTTTTTTTTCCTTGAGTTTGTTTATATGGTGTATTACATTGACGGACTTTCGTATGTTGAACCACCCTTGCATCCCTGGGATGAAGCCTACTTGATCATGGTGGATAATTGTTTTGATGTGTTCTTGGAGTCTGTTTGCCAGAATTTTATTGAGTATTTTTGCATCAATGTTCATGAGGGAGATTGGTCTGTAGTTCTCTTTCTTTGTTGCATCTTTGTTTGGTTTAGGAATCAGGGTAATTGTAGCCTCATAGAAGGAGTTTGGTAATATGCCTTCTGCTTCTATTGTGTGGAACAATTTAAAGAGTATTGGTATTAAGTCTTCTTTGAAGATCTGGTAGAATTCTGCAGTGAAACCATCAGGTCCAGGGCTTTTTTTGATTGGGAGACTTTTTATGACTGATTCTATTTCCTTAGGGGTTATTGGACTATTTAAATGGTTTATCTGGTCTTGATTTAACTTAGGTATGTGGTACCTATCCAGAAAAGTATCCATTTCTTTTAGAATTTCCAGTTTTGTGGAGTAGAGGTTTTTGAAGTATGACCTGATGATTCTCTGGATTTCCTCATTGTCTGTTGTTATGTCCCCCTTTTCATTTCTGATTTTATTGGAGGAGGTGTGGCTTTGTGGGAGGATGTGTGGCTTTGTTGGAGATGTGCCACCTATGCAAACCCTGCTATCTCTTTTTACAAGCTAACTGAAGACAAGCCCTCATAACACTCTGCCATTATGGACACATATTCCCCAAGAGCCTATTTCTCCTAAAAGCTGGACATGATCACCAGAGGCTGACCAACCTGCCTCCAGACCCTAGCTGTAGTAACACTGCTTGTCCCTCAGGCAAACAAAATATCACTTCACAGCCCTCTACACATCCTCACTAAACACTGACTCAAAGACCCCATCAGCCACCATGCCTTCCTAATACTCCCCCTATCCATGGTACAGCTTCTCCATGCCTACTTATTAGATTTTAACCTCATATTTGAGCCATGCTCACCCCTCAACCCTGCAACACTCCTACCCAATAACCCCTCCACATCCTCAGACCTCCCTAAGTCTTGCTGAAAGGGCTGTTTACAGCCTCCTTATACGTGAATGTATTGCTCAACTCCACTCAACCTCTCTTATAACCCTTTTGCCCATATCTTTTATCACACCCTGCAAAGGGAGCCAGCATGGCTTATAGATGGTAGCATCCCCAAACAAGCCCCTTGCACAATAGGATGTGCTATACTTCAAGAGGCTCTCACTATACCCACAAGCCCACACATACTAGAAGCCAAATCCCCACTGCCTCGTGCAACTTCCCAATGGGCAGAGCTGATTGCTGTGATCCAGCCTTTCACACTTGCTTCCAATCAATGTATACCCTGACTCCAAATAACTCCAAATATGCCAACATAAAACACTCCAGCATCTTGACCTGGACAGAAAAGGGGCTTCCTAACCCAAAAGGGAACACCAATTACTAATTCCCTTTTAATACTCCTAGAAGCAATCCTCCACCCCACCCAAGCTCCTATTCTCCACTGCCGGGGACACAGACGTATAAGCAATGGATCTCTCTTCTCAGGAAGGACTAACCAAATGGCCTTATAACAAAAATCCCCATTCCAGAGCCTGTCTTGTACACACAGGACACTTCTTCCCCACAACCGGTACCCCCAAGCCAACCCTGACAGATGATATCCCGACCTATCCACCCCCACAGCTGACATCCTGATCTATCCACACACCCCACTCCACCCCTTAGTCAGACTCTGCTCTCTTTTCTCTGCAATCACTCATCCTGCACCCCCATTAACAGGCTATTTCCAGAGTCCTGTGAGATTTGCCAGAAGACAAATCCTAACTCCAATCTCCTTCTTCCACAATTTCCATCTCACCAAATGAGAGATCATTTACCTACCCTAGACTGTCAGGTAGAAGTCACTGATACGCCCCCCCCCCCCCCCGAGTCAGGAGACACAAATATTTACTAGTATTCACAGGTACCTTTGCAGGGGGCGAGACATTCAGCCTTCCCCACCACAAAGAAGGGGCCCACACTACAGTTCACACACTCCTCTCTGAGATCATGTCTTGCTTTGCCATGTCTTCCTCCACAGAGACAGACAACAACCTGAATTGAGCTCTTCATCACCCAACAAATGACCTCTTTCTTCCAAATCCCCTAGAAATTCCACACCCCATTGCTCCTAAGCCTTGGGGAAAGTGTAGTGAGGGAACAGGACCGTAAAAAAGACCCTTGCCAAACTAACCATAGAATTAAAAAAGACTCAGGAAAACCCCTACCCTTGACCCTGCTCAAACTTGGAGGCTTAGAAAAGAAAAAGAAAAACACCTCCCTAATCATTCCATTTGAACTCACATATGAGACAAGACCCCTCCCAGTCTCAGCAGACACACCCCAACTTCCTCCATCCCTTTCCCAGCACGCAGGTTTGGAATCATACTGACTCTGTCGCATCCTCTTCCCCTACCTGATTCCCTTTTCCCCTGATCTCCAAATAGGGGACAGTATTCATCTCAGATGCATCTGAATGGCAGGGCCCCCACAAAGTCATCTTACTCACCCCCGAGTGACACAAAATCAAATAATGTTAACTCTTGGGTCCACCTTTCCAGACTCAAGAAGGCTTCCCCACAATTTCATTCCATACTTCTAGGGCCCACCAAGTTCAAAATACCTAGGCTTCCCATTTTCAAGCTCCTACAAATCACTGAGGAATAATGGCTGACCACTTCATACTCCCTTCCTTCCTGATACCCTAGGTTCCCCTGAGTGCATCCTAACTTCTGCTTTTCCTGCATGTGACGAAGACCTGTGGCTGGCCCGGGCCCTACAGGGCCCTGAATCTCTTAAAAACCCTTGGTATCCTTTGGATACAAGGAGCATCCCAGTGCTTCACCCCAGACCAGATGAGCATATTCTCTGCAACACTATGCAATCTGCTTATCTGCCTTGCAGGCCTAGACCCCTCCCCAGTGCCAGAAACTCTGTTGACCGGTCTGGTCTAGAGACTTCTTGACTCCTCCCTCTCTGACCAAATAATTAATTGCCAAATTAACCTGGACAGCTTTTCTCTCCTACAGATCTCTTTCCTTGAACCCTAACCAGAAAGACTGTCCTCATGAAGAGCCCTGTATAATTTCATTCCTGTGGTGTTGGGGCACTGGACAGGGTCCTGCCTCCTAACTGGAACAAGCTCGCATTGTGATAACACCCCACACAGACTCCAAGACTGCATCTGGGCCAGAAGAGACCCACACACGTGGGCACCTATGACAACATGGGCACCTATGGACACGACCAGTGAAAACATAACGGTGGATGTGGAGACACCTACTGGTCCTAAAGGGACTCTAGCCGGCCCCAGCATGGCTGGCTATCTTGGCTCTGGCAGGCCTTGCCCTTCTCCTTCCCTGTGCCTAAAAACCATTAGATTACATTCCTAAAGCTAGCCACCAAGGTCTATTCCCTTACTTGGCCATTTCCTCCTCCTGAGACTGGCTACGAAGGCCCAGCTATCAAAGTACTGAAGTCCAGCAATCGAAAGCCTCCCTGTGGCTGCCCTAATTAACCTGTCCAATCAAAATTAAACACCTCATCCTAACACCAGGTGTATCCCCCTTTACCTTTATTAACTGCTATTTGCCTGTGGGCCATGTCTGTCTCTTCTATCCAGAGGCTGTCCTTTTTCTCCCCAGGACAAATATCCCTTCCCCATCTCCCTTGTTCCTTTCTCCCTTCTCCCTGGTCCTCTATCTCCTGTCTTTGTCTCTTATTCCCAGCTCTTTGTCCCTCTGGGGCAAATGAATCTCCTTTGTGCTGAGAGCCTGGTCTTGGGGTGTCTTGTGCCAAATACCAGTCCCTTCAGTTCCTTCCTCAAATACTGGTCTTGTTTCAGTTTTGCTAGCCAAGGGCATGGGCAGGAACCCTCAGAAAGGGACAAGGAGTCGAGTCCCTTATAGGACAAGGAGAAGCATAAGAGTGGCATAATTTAGCTGGGCAGTAGTAGTGGATGCTTTTAATCCCAGCACTCAGGAGGCAGAGACAGGCAGATCTCTGTGAGTTCAAGGCCAGCCTGGTCTACAAAGCAAGTTCCCAGGACAGCCAGAGTTACACAGAGAAACCCTGTCTCAAAAAAAAAAGAAAAAATAATAATAAAATAAAGAGTATGGGCAAAACAGTCCTAACAGACAAATACAGAACAAATTTAAGAAAAGTAAAATAGCAACTTGTCTTTCCCAACCACGGTGGAATGAAGCTAAAAAACAATAGCAGAAGGAATTCTGGGAAATTCAAATATGCGTGGGAATTCAGCAATCATTCTGAGTAAGCCATGGGTCAAAACCTCTGGAGTGAAACTGGAAAATATCTTCAAACAAATGAAAACAAAGCATGGCGGAGCTAACTGGACACAGCAAGAGCAACATGAAGAAGAAAGCGTAGAGCAGCCAACACCTACATCATCAGAGGAGGACGCCGAAGCAAAGCCGGCCTCACCACTCAGAAAAACTAGAGCCGGCAAATCTGCCTCAGCAGAAGGAATAACAATAATAATATACAGAAATCAGCAAGGGACCAGAAAACAGCACAACTGGGATTTTTGGAAAAGAAGAATAACATTGATGAACTTTTGCCTAAATATAAAAAGGAAGGCTGAAATAGCAAATGCCCCCATAGTTTAAAAGGAACATAAGGGGCCTGCGGGATTAAAAAAAAAAATAAGAAGTCAGATCCCCTGGAGGACTCAGCATCTCAGCAAGAGCAGTGCATGGCCTTAACTACAAGCTTCTCCAGCCCACTGGCCCGTTTTCAAATGAAAACAACCCTTCAATTAAAATGTAAACTAAAAGTACTAAGACGTGGGCCACTGTGATGAATTGCCTGGGACTCTGAACAACCTGCTCTGATTTTCATGCTTTTATTTCTTTTATTATTATTATTATTTTTTTTTTTTTACAAAAAAAAAAAACACTGTAAACAATCTTGGCGGTGGGGAGGGGCTACTTTTTACAATGCAAAACGCTAATGCAAGTATTTACGGAGACTACTGACTCCTAACTTGAGAACTATTCTTAAAAGAAAGACATTTTGAAGGTACTAGAGAGATTGTTCCTTGATTCAAAACAACTACTGCCTTTGC
Organism: Onychomys torridus; assembly: GCF_903995425.1. Lineage (NCBI taxonomy): Eukaryota > Metazoa > Chordata > Mammalia > Rodentia > Cricetidae > Onychomys > Onychomys torridus. The sequence continues at coordinate 10,169,654 of NC_050453.1, forward strand.
AGAGGGCCCACAAATCCATCCTTCTCTTCTGACTTCACAGGCACACACTCACACAGATACACACAGAAACATAAATAAAATAAAGTCTTTTTTTAAAAGAAAGAAATTTATACTCAGGTTATAATTTGCTTCATATTCTTTGTTTTTGTTTTTTCAAGACAGGATTTTTCTGTGTAGCTTTGCGCCTTTCCTGGAACTTGCTTTGGAGACCAGGCTGGCCTTGAACTCACAGAGATCTGCCTGGCTCTGCCTCCCGAGTGCTGGGATTAAAGGCATGCACCACCACCATCTGGCTGCTTATATTCTTAAATTAAGTTACAAATTTGGGCTCCAAATTCTAGAGCATGGGACTAGGGTGTCAGTGAGATGCCCCAAGAGCCTTCTGAGACTTTAGAGAAAATTAAACATGAGAGGTCAGGTTAGCAGCGTTCAGTTGTGCCTTACACGGAAATCTGGAGTCCCTAGGTAGCCGAAGCAGAACCTTTAACCCCCCAATATAAAATTCATAGACATGATTCTCAGAAACAAATAAAGGTTTCCTTTCATGGGGTCATAAAACAACATTTAAAACAAGTTCAAACATCTAATAAAGTGTTAGACTAAAAACACAGTATTTTGTTGACTTGTTCCATGTAAAATTTCACCTGGCAATGAAATTGACGAGGAAGGACAAGTCCAGGTATTTTGAATACCTGGAAAGTGGAGAGAACACTTGTTCGTTTTAAGGAAAAAGAAATCATTGAGTTCTTAAATATACACCATTTATTTATGTAGGTATGTATATGTATGTATGTTTGCAAAGAATTTACCATTTCAGATACTTACCAATTGTCTGAGAATCTCTGTTTGTTTTCGGTTTGGCTACGTAACATGTGGATTTTCTGAACAATACTCATTTGTCTGGCCTCAGTTTCCCCAAATGAAGTTGAGGAAGAAGATAACAGAGTATTAATTTCATAAGCACAGTGACCAGTAATATCTTCATAATGCTTAACAGGAACACTTGTTAAACTGTCAACATTAGGACTGGAGAGATGGCTTAAGGGTTAAGAGCATCACTGCTGTTTTGGAAGACCAGGGTTCAGCTCACAGTAGCCACATGGCACCTCACAAACACCTACAACTCCAGTTCCAAGAGATCTGACTCCCTCTTCTAGCCTCTATGAGTTCCTGCACACTTGTGGTACACAGACATAGACTCAGGCATACACACATAATAAATAAATCTAAGCAAAATGTTTACATTATTGATGGTATTATATGTACCCAGAAGCAGCCGAGAAAGGCTCCTGCTAAGACCAGCTAAAACAGAATCTCAGAGCAGAGGCCTGGATATGAGACCCTCCCAAGCGAGTCCAACATCCAGCCAGCAGCTGAAACAACGTGACCACACATAGGCATGCACAGCATCTGCACACAAGGATCCAGAAAGAAACAGCATCTCAGCCAGGAAATCCTACCAACTTCATACAGGCTGCAGCACTTAGATGAAATTAAGACAGAGAGACAGTGTGAGCAGACATACCCATGGAGGCCTGAAAGAGGGTTGATGGGAAGGGAAGGGCAGAGGACCCTTCCGGCTGACTCTGGAAGAGGGTTGTACTAGACACTAAGTATGGAAAGAAAGAGTACAGAGCGTTCACACGAATTCTACCCTTGCACGTGGAACTTCTGCAGACAGCAGAACCAGTTGAAGAGTTCTCACTAGCGTGATCAGACTTTTGTGAAGGTAGAAACTTTGAAACAGAGACAGACAAGCAGCGGGGTTCCTCGATGGCGCCACCTTTTAATAGTCCCTGCTCCTATCTAATGCCTGTTTCCTGTCCATTTCTCTTCCCTCTAAGTTTTTTAAAGATTCTGCTACATCTTCACTATACATTTATTTTACATTTATTTATTTATGGAAGGAAGTATGCAGGTGTGCCACAGCATGTGTGAGGAGGTCAGAGGGCAGCTGGCAGGAATCGTTTGGTTCTCTCCTTTCGCCATTGTGAGTTCCCGAGGCTGAACTCAGGCCACCAGGCTTCAGGCAAGGGATTGATCTGCTGAGCCGTCTCACTGACCCTTCACCGTCTTTTAGTTTTGCCATAATCTTGGTAAATTACACTGTCCAAGTGGATGGCCCATCCCATAGCCCATGCCCTAGTTCCCGGGTTCCAATGACCTTCTGCACTCCACGCCAGCAACCCACCCTCTCACCAGGAACTCGTTCACCTCCAGTCTTACACTTTGGTTTCTTACGCTTCTTCCCTCACCCCTAACATCTGCTCTCTCACCTCATTACGTCTCCCCTCCTGGCTGGCCCCAACCCACTCCCACGTGCTTCTGAGCAACTCTGATTTTCAACACTCCTCTGGCCTCACCTGGCTCTAGCTCCTGATTAGAAGTTTGTTCACTTCTTGGTGAAACAGAAACCATTAGATGGAGCCTCTCAACCCATATTCCCTTGGCTACCAACTCACCTGCCCATTTACTGCGGCTGCTCATCTCTCTGGCTCAAGATGCTTCTCCTTCTAAACCAATGGATATTCATCCCCATTTTTGCACAGTAGGAAAACTGAAATGAAGCAATGTTCATTCTCCAGATCATTTCTACCAACCTATTGATAAACTGTCACTGGAAGCCAAATCTGTCTGATTCTGCTCAGCCGCAGATAAGGAAGTTAGGAAGAAAATAGTTCTGGTTCTTAGAAACAAACATAAGTGAAGTACCCTGGGTGCTCATTATCAAGAGTTTGCATTGTTTTAGAGGAATGTTGGTGGTGGTCTCTGTCTCCCGATTCCCCCGTTGAACAGCAACAAGGCACCTGGTTACCAAACTTTTAAATTCCTTATTTGGTGTCCTAGTTAGCTGTCACTGTCAAGTTAACACAGCCTAGAGTCACCTGAGGAATGCCTATATGGAGGAATTGGCCTGTGGGCACCTCTGGGGACAAGGGATAGCTTAGTTGTTAATTGATGGGGGAGGGCTCAGTCCACTCTTGGTGGCTGCATTCCCTAGGCAGGTAGACCTGGGCTGCATGAGCCTGAGAGTGATCAACCAAGAAGCATTCCTCCACGGTTTCTACTTCAAGCTCCTGCCTTGGCTTCCCTCAATGATGGACTGTGGCGTGCAAGATGAAATAACTCCCCTAAGTTGCTTTTAGTCAGGGTATTTATCACAGCAATAGAAAAAATACCAAAACACATGGTAACAGGCACTCAATGAATAATGCTAAGGAAACAGTTGAGCTTGCTGATGGAGTGGGTGGGAAGAGGGAAAGGAAGTCACTGGCCCAAACATCACTTTCACACTCTTTGTTTTCCCCAAAGCTACAAAAGTTCGCTTGAACTTACCACTGTATTCAGAAAACCTTCTAAGTGTAGGAGGATTAAAGTGACCTTACTAGAGTCAACGGCTGAGTTAGGGCTTAGGACTAAGGCCGTCTTCCGGAGCTATCTCAGGTAGCAGGGAGATGGACATCGCAGCTCCTTACCACAATCATTGGCAGTATTTGATAAATTGGTGCTCTCCATCCATTTAAGCAGAGTCAACAGAAAGCTGGGGAAGCTTGGGACTTGACTCAGTCTTCTCTTCCCAAAAGATTTTTAAAAACATTCCCATTCACATGTGTATTTGTTGTTCAAAGTGATGGATTTCAGAATGACAGCCTATTATTCACACTGCTTGTATTTCATGGCTTGAGTGTGTGTGTGAGGGGATGTGCATGCATGTGCATACACACACACACACACACACACAGAGAGAGAGAGACAGAGAGACAGAGAGACAGAGAGGAGAGAGATATTTTTCTTTCCTAAATCCACTGCATAATAACCTGTGTACCATTTGTTCTACCTGTCCACATATTGGCATGTTCCTGGACTCAGTTCAGTTCTCAAGTGGTTGGCCCTTATTTTTCTCAGTTACACTTCTTTTCAGAATCAAATGCAAACTCCAGCTTATCTCTGAAGAAAACACACAGGCACAGAACCAGGGACCCTGAGGACACTTCAAGCACTCCTTTAAAGACCATATTCCCCCAAAGAAGTGTCTGCTCTAGCTTTTTCTTACATGCTTTAAACACACACACACACACACACACACACACACACACACACACATACACACACGTATACACACACAGAGCTAAAAATCCACTGATGGGTTTTTTTGCACCTAATATTAGTAAACACAACACAATGGTCCAACTGTTACAATAGTGGAAAAAACCCCAGAGATAGTGTATAATGTTGTGAGTGACTCCTTTGCTCTTCACACTACAATTTCTACAGGATTTCCACAGATAAATGAGGTTCATTCTGTGCTGGTCAAACAAGTCAAAAGATTTAAGCAAAGACATTATCTTCTGGTAGCCAAAGAGGCTCCCACTGCCTTAGAACCAGCTCCTGTAGCATTTGGAGTTAAGCTTTACAGAGAAGCCAAGTAAAAGCTCATATAACTTAGAAGGAAAACCCAATACCTGCTTAAAAGATGAGGGCAACAGGGATATGTAGGTGTCCTGACACTTCTCAGTGCTCAAAACACTCATGCATGTTACCTTACATGATAACCCCACCCTAATGTGTAAGGCAGGTAGGGCCTTAATTATATTGATTTATTGATAAGAAACTTGAGTCCTGAGTGTGTTCACGTATACCCAAGGTCGCATGACCGTCTCAAGTGGGAGGGCAGATTGGCACAGGAGGAGCCATCTTTGTCCCCAGCTCTTCTCTGGCCCACAGTGCAAAAGAGAAGGCAAACATGGGGTGACCTTTATGACCTGGCAATACATTCACATATAAGGAGGCTGTAAACAGCCCTTTCAGCCAACGTGTTTGCAATTTCACCTTCACGGACTGCACCAAAGTATGTGGCTATTTCCAAAATTCCTAGTATATCAATCCTTTTCTTTAAAACATAATTGCCCTTTGTGTGAGTCATGGAAGTTTAATCATTTGTGGAGAATGAAACAGCCCTATCTTTACCAGACCTCCTTGCAATCACTCAGGTAAACAGTCCACAGCCATTTGTATGGGATAATGGGTTCAAAGTTATAATATCTGGAAATATTTTACTAGAATGCTGCTATGGGCATTTCTTACTTTGAATCTCAGTTGTCTCCACCCACCACCACATTTTGCAAATGAAGAACTTTTATAACCACTCACAAAGTGAACAAACCAATTATGATGCTTGCCAGGATCCGTCTGTAGAATACAAATGATCCTATGGACTCTTCCTCTACCCCACTTCCTGCTCTGCCTATGGGCTCTTCCTCTACCCCACTTCCTGCTCTGCCTATGGGCTCTTCCTCTATCCCACTTCCTGCTCTGCCTATGGGCTCTTCCTCTACCCCACTTCCTGCTCTGCCTATGGGTTCTTCCTCTACCCCACTTCCTGCTCTGCCTATGGGCTCTTCCTCTACCCCACTTCCTGCTCTGCCTATGGGCTCTTCCTCTACCCCACTTCCTGCTCTGCCTATGGGCTCTTCCTCTATCCCACTTCCTGCTCTGCCTATGGGCTCTTCCTCTATCCCACTTCCTGCTCTGCCTATGGGCTCTTCCTCTATCCCACTTCCTGCTCTGCCTATGGGCTCTTCCTCTATCCCACTTCCTGCTCTGCCTATGGGCTCTTCCTCTACCCCACTTCCTGCTCTGTCACGGAAATGCAAGCGCTCCACTCATGCTAAATACTCCCTTCCTGGTTGCAGCCACCCTGCAACTGTGTGAGGGAGGCCAGCAGCAACAAGGCTGACCAGGTGTCAGTCAATGGACCAGAACAGGAGAGAGAGACCTTTGCTGAGGCAGAGGCAGATCTTCAAGGTCAATGGCTACGAGAGATAGAAGTAGAGTGAAGAGCATGTGCTTGCATGTATAGGTGTCTGTGTGTGGGAACATGTGTGCGAGTATGTATACATGTTCGTGTAGAGGCCAGAAGTCAACAGTGGGAGTTGATTGCTCTCTACTTCATTTATTATATTTTTTAAGATGGGGTGTCTAACTATGTAGCCCTGGAACTCAATAAGTAGACCAGACTGGCCTCAAACTCAGAGATCTTCCTGCTTCTGTCTCCTAAGTGCAGAGATTAATGGGGTACACCACCACACCCAGCACCACCTCATTTTTTGAGGCAAGGTCTCTCACTGAATGTAGAGAGGTTGCTGATTCAGCGGGGCTGCCTTTCTGACTCAGCAGGGCCTAGAAATGCTCCCATCTTTCCCCCCAGTGTTGGATTACAGGCTTTTTTTAGGTGAGCTTTTGGGCTATAGCCCATGTGCTCATGCTTATGTGGCTAGCATTTACTGACTGAGCCATAATCGCATATTTTATGTGTTTGAGTGTTTGCATGTATGTTTGTGTACCATGAGCATGCCTGGTATTCAGGGAGTACAGAATAAGGTTTCAGACCCCCTGGATCTGAAGTTACAGGTGTTTGTGGGCCACCATGTATATGAAACCAAACCCAGGGACTCTGCAAGAACAGCAAGTATTCTTAAGCACTGAACCCACTTTCCAGGATCTCCTCCTCCCCACCCTGTACCAAAGCTACTGTTGTTGTTGTTTCATTTTTGTGTGTATTGAGTGTTTTTGCCTACATGTATGTCTGTGCACTGTGTGCATGCCTGGTACCTGAGGCCAGAAGATGGCATCAGATCCCCTGGAACTGGAGTTACAAATGGTTATGAGCTGCCAGGTGGTTCCTGAGTCCTCCCGAAGAGTGGCCAATTGCTCTCAGCTGCTGAGCCATCTCTCCAGCCCAATGTGTGTGTTCTTACTGAGTTCTTTAATGCTATGTGCACACTGGGAGCTGATGCTTTTTCTAACCCTTTCAGTAATCACTGGTCCTGAGGTTTTATAGACACTACACACACACACACACACACACACACACACACACACACACACACACACACAGAGAGAGAGAGAGAGAGAGAGAGAGAGAGAGAGAGAGAGTACTTGCCAGTACACACATAGAGTAAAAACTTTTAAAACATCTTTTTGCAATCAAACTTTTCCTGTAAGTCAATGTACTAAAAGCAGGCAGTTTGAACAGTAACATAGCTTAGTGGGTGAAGGTGCCTGCCACTAAGGTGATGATCCTGTGTTCAATCACCCAGACTCACATGGTAGAAGAAAATAACACCTACATGTTGTCCTCTGAACTCTGCCTGTGCACTGTGCCACCTACATACCCACACGCATACATACATGCACACAGAATGTCTAAGGTAGTGGGGAGTTCCCAGTGTCAATCTCTAGCCTCTACTTGTGCCCAGGCAGTCACAAGTGGATCCAGGTACCTGTCAGGAGGCAAGTGAGGTCCTTAAGAAAACTTGACTGGGACAAGCCTGTATCTCCAGTACTCAGAAAGCTGAAGTGAGCAGACCCTGGGTCCAAGCCAAGCCCAGGAAACATCAAAACCCTGTTTTTAGTACAAAAGACACTAGTGGTTTTCAGAACAGACCATAAAACTCCCAGCACAAAGCAGGAAGGAGAAACAAACAGAAACTGCAGGGAATGCAGTTAGGGGAATAGAATCAAAATTCTCACCACAAGCCACAGCTGTGCAGAGGCCCTCAGGGCAGAGAAGCACAAAATGGCCACGGAGAAAAAGACGGGGAAAGTCTGTGTGGAGACCACTGGCTCCCTGGAGTGGAGAAAGGGAGGGGAGAGGAGGTCAGGGGCATGGTTCTGTGGTAGACTTCTTCCCTCAAATGCACAAGGGCCTGAGTTCATCCCTCAGCTCTGAAAAGAAATTATACCAGGAGTGACTGTGAGTTCAAGGCCACCATGAGTTACATGATGGGACCCCATCTTCCCAGGACTACAGAGTACAAGAAAAGAGGCAGGCTGGAGAGATGGCTCAGAGGTTAAGAGCACTGGCTGCTCTTCCAGAGGTCCTGAGTTCAATTCCCAGCACCAACATGGTGGCTCACAACCTTCTACAATGAGATCTGGTGCCCTCTTCTGTATGCATAATAGATAGATAGATAGATAGATAGATAGATAGATAGATAGATAGATAGATAGATAGGTAGGTAGATAGATAGATAGATAGATAGGAAGATAGATAAATGACGAAATAAATAAATGGAAAAGAGGCAAAATAAATCTACGACTTATAGTTAATTTTAGAGAGTTTGAAAATATGTGAGTGTTCTTCATAGAATGCACATTTTCTACTATTCCTTCAAATTTTGATATGATGTAGAATTTTATATAAAAATTCTTATCTGAGTCTGATTTTTCCCTATAAAATGAAACTCCTGCCTTCCTCCTTGTGTCATAGTTTGAGATGAGGGCCCTGCCTCTCACAAAATACATCTGCTCATTCTCAAAAATCAAACAGAGAGACATGATTCTACCCAGAACATATATGAATGTCAATTAAAACAACATGACCATTGAAAATGTCACTTGGAAGTACATGAAGACTAGAAGATAAGCCAAAATAATACACTCCCTAGGGTGTCTATCAGCTGTTAGAATTTCATAAACAGGCTGGTATTTGTCAGTGAGGAATAAGAGTCAGAATGCTGTGCACCATTAGGAACTATTTTAGCTTCAAATAGTATAAACTTTCTAGAAATATCTTTAAATAACACGGGTTGGCCTGTAGCTGTTAAAAATATCTAGCTTCTGACTCTTAGTCAGCTTTCTGGTGCTATGACAGAATACTGGAGGCATGCAAGTCCTAACAGAGAAAGGTTGGCTTTAGCTCACCGTTCTGGAAGTTCCAGTAAAGACAGAGTGACCACATGACTTTGGGGCTTTGATGACAGCAGTTCATGACAGTGGGCGAGATGAAGAACAAGCCAGGGATCTCACAAATCATTTCAAGAGCGTTCTCCCAAAACCTCACATGTGGCTTCAGCACTTGGGCCTCCCACCGCCTCTCTGTAAGGCCTCTCAAAGACTGATCTGTGAACATGGGAATTCTGAAGAACTCAAACCACCTTCAAACCACAGTGGAAACCTAAGGGAATCAGGGCTTGCGTCCCAAGGTCAGGCTTTCGTTTGTCCTGCACATTCTTTATTACAAGATAGCAGTCACAGTCAATGCGCATTGAAGTCAGAAGGGGCAAGGAGAAACCTCCCTCCCCATCTCTCTCTCTCTCTCTCTCTTTCTCTCTCTCTCTCTCTCTGTGTGGTGTGTGTGTGTGTGTGTGTGTGTGTGTGTGTGTGTGTGTGTGTGTGTGTATGTTTATGCCTGCTGCCCTGCTTGGATAAACAAAGCCTTTCCCAAACTTCCTCTCTCAACCTAGAAAATTCCCAAGTGCTGCCGGGAAGGCAAGCGTCTGCATTCACATGGGGGTCAGGTGAGAAAGAGGAGACTGAGGGGTAAATCTGTGGTTAGCCCACAGCAAATGTTGATGCAGTTCCTGTTTCTGCTGTTTTTCATTTAGCCAAGAGCTGACATTTTAACATGCCTTTTAACTAGGTTCACAAGGCAAATATGACGTTAGTGTTTATTCTGTGGAACTCACATCCTAGTTTTAGTTTTTCATGTTTTTATGTTGTTCATTCATAAAACACATACTCTTCCTAGATCTTTGCAAACACTGGAGTCTGGCTTCTAAACTCTCCTACATACAACTTAACGGCGGAGGGAGGGGTCTTAAAAATCTTACATGCAGATTTGAACTGGGGCTGGCAAGATGGCTGAGCAGGTAAAGGAGATTACTGTCAAGACTGACAGGCTGAGTTCCATGCCAGGGGAACCATACAGTGGAGAACACACACACATACAAAAATTTAATAATTTTAACTAAATTTTTCACTTGAATTTAAGGAGAGGTAAGATGGGAAATAAAATGATCAGTATTATATATCTCGTAAAGCAAACCCGAAAACTAAAAGCCTAATGCAGCCAACAATAACAACATCCAAGGCTGTCCACTTGTCCTGAAGGAGTCAGTACTCAGCTCATGATGTCATCACACCCCAGCTGGAAAATGTCCCTTATTCATTCCCTTTCAAGGTTTTTGTAAGTATGACCTCTGCATGTTGCCGTGAATTTTCCCCTGATCCAAACATGTTTTTCCCACATTAAGACTTGGGAGTAGAGCTGGCTGTGGTGGTACACATCTGTCATATCAGCACTTGGGAGGCTGAGGCAGGAGGATTTGGAGTTCATGATCATCTAAAGACAGACTTGAGGTAGTTACTGCTGACCGGGTGTCACTATGAGCACAATATGCAAACTTCAGTCACCCCAGCTTTCTCCTGTGACTCCATCCCAGAGCCTTCGCTGTGGCTCCTGTCAAATGAACTCCCAAAGACAAGGGTCAACTAACTCCCTCTCACGGCTCTCTCTTCACTAAGATGGCCTTGCCCAGGTCTCCAGGTCTGCCCTGCCCTCAGTCTCCTCTCCTGACCATATCACTCCCATTGGGGCTGCCACACAGCATGCACATTCTAGAATCTAAAGTCTCCTAATTATCACCCAATCAACCTTTTATAACTTATACTGTATGAACTTGTAGTTCAGAACAGAGTGACAGATGACAGATGGCATTTAGAGGTGCTCACAAGAAGAGGGAAGACAACATCTCTGCCCAGATGCTCCCTACAGCACACCTCACTCGCCAGATTCAGGCTGAAGTTAGCCTGAGAAGTTTTCTTTCCTTAGGGAAGAGTTTGCTCCACGTCATTTTAAAGTCATGGGGAGTTTTGCTTGCCTGGCAGTTCACAAAGCAAGCCCTCATTTATGACAAGGCAATTATGCATGCTAATGAAACTATTTTGATAAGGATAATTAATAGGCTCTTGTACTTAATTACCAACCCATGGTTCTGCAAAGTCATCTTCTGATTTCCTGAAGCTTCAGCCTTGGTCTTCTAGCCTAACACTTCCATTTCACAAGCCTCTCCACCTTTCTGTGGTTCATACCAAAACACAGCTCTCATCTAAAAGAGGGTTCATTCTGGAGCCAAAGACAAGTGACCATGGCCCCAGAACATGAGACCCAGGTGTGCTGGCTGGTTTTATATCAACTTGACACAAGCTAGAGTCATTTAGGAAGAGGGAACCTCAGCTGAGAAAATGCCCCCACCAGATTGGCCTATGGGCAAGCCTATGATGTATGTTCTTGACTGATGATTGATGTGGATGGGCCCAGCCCATTGTGGGTCATGCCATCCCTGGACTGGTGGTCCTGGGTTCTATAGGAAAGCAAACTAAGCAAGCCATGAGGAGCAAGCCAGTGAGCAGCACCCATCCATGGCCTCTGCATCTGCTCCTGCCTCCAGGTTCCTGTCCTGACTTCCCTCAGTGATGGACTTACCTAGGAGGATAAGATAAAATAAACCCTTTCTTCTCCAAGTTGCTTCTGGTCACAGTATTTTTACTATAGGAATAGAAACCCTTACACATCTGATTACTCCAATTCCATGTTCCAATGTGGGAAGAGTTTCACGGAGTTTTCAGAGGAACAGAACAAGGAAAATAGGAAGCCAGCCATAGTTTCTAGCACAGTGCTAGACTCAGCAGGTACCTAGGCTGCAGTGGAATGGGGGTCTCTGGTGTCTACCTCAGATGATCTGACAGGCTGGTGGAAGCTAGGGGGTCACTTGCACACTCCAGCAAGGATTTTATGTCCTAGTCCCAAGGATGCTGGATGAAACAGGTGGGCATCTAGTACATGGCTATTTGGGGGAATTAAAAAAGTTCAAGCCAGTTTGGCTCCGGATCTGCAATATTCTAGCTCTTCACAATTACTATAGTTTAAATCAGTCAGTAACCCTTACAGATGTGTCTTTTTTCTGAGAACATCATTTCACTTACTCGATCCAACGGCTTTTCTTTTTCCATTTTATGATTTCTCAAAAGCTGTGTGCTGAGAAGAGAATGCTAAAGAAAAGTTCTACCAATCCCACTCACATCCTCACCCGCCCCCTGCACTCCCCGACTCTCCTGTGGAGAGACTGTACAAACCAAAGGGTGGGGAGGAGTGTCATGAAATGCTGGCTTCTAAGCATGCCAAGGCCACCACACTCAGGAACTCACAGCAACTGTGGCTGCCTGGAAAAGACCAGCCCACAGTGGAACTGGTCAAACTTGCAGTATGGATAGGGCAGAGGCTTGTGAGGTGCCACCGCTATGGGAGGGGCTATTGGCAATTGATGGCAGTCGGAAACAAAATAAACATTTTCCTCTGGGAGTGTGACTACTACTACATGCTCTGTTGGATGACCCCATACTCATCCACATCTAGGCAGCACTAATTGGATTTGCTGAGTTATAAAAAAAATACAATAAAAAGAACTGAAGTTGGAAAAGGGACATGCTGAGGGTAACATGTGTGGGGGGATCCACTGAGAGCTGGGAAAGGAATCAGGGTGGATATGATAACTATATATATGAATGTGTGTGGCATTCTTAAAGAATAAATTCAAGAAGGAGGTGGAAGGAGGGAGGGAGGAGGGAAAGAGAGAGGGAGGGAGGGAGGGAGGGAGGGAGGGAGGAGAGAAAGAGGAAGGAAGGGAGGAAGAAAGAAAGTTGGGTAGTTCTAATGGAAACTCGGCCGTGGTCATGGTCAGACGCCCGTCTTAAGGAAACTCGTTCAAGTATGCCGCCTGGGCCATGACGCTCTGGGATGGGTTGTCCTCACCACTGTTGTGTACTGCATTCTCATTAAACATTCCGTGTGTGTTAGATGTCTCCATGGGTTCAGAAGACGGGGCATCCAGGGCTGGGGACAGGACAGGGGACTGTAAGCTGAGATCTTGTTCCCATCCTGGCTTCACCAGCTAAGCAAATCTCTCTAACCCTTTCTTCCTTGGTGAAACGAAAACGAGGCTGAGGAGATGGCTCGGTGGGTAAGAGCACCTGTTACCCACGTGAAAGTCCAGTCGTGGCTACTCACACCTGTAACGACTGGTGGAGACAGGGGGATTGCTTGGACTTGCTGGCAGCAGCCTGGCTCTGGATTCAGTGAGAAACCCTGTCTGGAAGGAATAAGGTGGAGAGTGACAGAGCAGGACACCAATGCCATACTCTGGCATGTGCGCGCACGCGCGCGCGCGCGCACACACACACACACACACACACACACCACACACACACATACACCACACACCATACACCGCACACACAGAGACATGAACAAACACACACAACACACACACACACACACACACACACACACCACAGAGATCACATATACAGACACAAATGCTGAGTCCCTGGAAATGTCTACTGTTTAGGTTAACCAGCCTATGGCTTTTTGTTATGGCAACCTTAGCAAGTATGTACATCTGTCAGCACCATGATTTTAACCTAGTGATGCAAATTTCAGACATTCAACCTCCAGACTGTAAAAAAAAAAAGGGGGGGGGGTCTGTCATATCATCCAAGAATATCGAATCAATGTTGTTATTATTAAGATGTAATCTCTGTTCTCAAAAAACATGCTATTTATTTGAAGAGGGAAAATCATCCAGTGGCCTAGGAGTAGCAGTAAGTGCCCTTGGCATGAAAATAAGGGAAATGTGAGATGAAAACTGCTGTTAGGAACTTTTTCTGAGCTCACATAAATAGCACATGCTGGAATTTAGAAGCAGAGAGGGGGAGAAAAGAACACTGTAGTTGTCATCAAGCAAAAATCCACATGTACACAACCAGAGGCAAGCCAGGGTGTTTAAAGTCCACAAAATTTCTTAAAGGAGATAAAGTCCATCAACAGAAGACTGGCTATCTAATTGGTATTTCTGCAGAGTGGAATATTATGTGAATGTGAAGAAAAACAAGTTCTGTCTTTAAAAGACCTGGAATACACGGTTAGCTGTTTTTGAAAGATAACCGAAAACCAAAACATGCATGATGATTGCACTGAGCTGTTTCCCTCTACTGCCTGGAATTTTCTGAAACACTTTGCACATGTTTTGCTCCATTGGCATTTAGTAAGAAATCAAAATATTTTAAGAAAGGCTTTGAAAAGAAAACTAAAAAGTGAAGTGGGGAACAACAGCAGGAGACGGCATCAGCCTCCAAAGCAGAACAAAGGACACTCTTATCGAATGAACAACAGGGATGAAAACATCTGTTTCCAATTTGATGGCTTGAAATGGATGTGGGTGTGGCAGCCGGTGCCTGGGCCAGTGCAAAGAGCTGATAGGACATCTCCTCCCCAACACGAGGTTGACTTGAGGGAGCCTCAGATATCTTACTGATGGTTCTTTCTGTTAGAGAGTGTGGTGTGACTCAGGACATCAAAGGGAACCCCTGACGCAGGACAGTGTCAAAAGACAAAGTACCAGCATGATGCGAATGAGGTGGGGAGAGCATGGCCTGAACCTTGTAGTCTACACCCATGCTCTCATGCAGGGGTGGACATCAGAGTCCCTGGGTGTTGAATGAGTCCAGCTTCTCACAAGCTGTGTGTGCCTCCATGGTGACGAGGTCTGTGTTGACTCCATCTGTCTTTCCCTATCTCAAATACCCACAATGGTGGCATCAATGGAAGGTTCAGGCAGTAGAATAATCGAGAACAAAGGAAAAAATAACCTTAGGAGTCTGCAGGTCTTGAAATAGTTAAAGCCCTTATGTTTTGTTTTGTTTTTGTTTTGTTTTTGTTTTGTTTTTGTTTTGTTTTTGTTTTGTTTTTGTTTTGTTTTTGTTTTGTTTTTGTTTTGTTTTTGTTTTGTTTTGCATGCTTGTTTTTGGTTTTGGACCCAGGTCTCACTTCTGTTCTGTCTCAGATTTCTAAAAGCTGTAATTACAGTTATTCACCACCATGTCTGGCTTTGAAGTTATTTTTTAGTAGTTATATGGGAGACAGATGGCTGGAGAGATGGCTCAGCGGTTAAGAGCACTGACTGCTCTTCCAGAGGTCCTGAGTTCAATTCCCAGCAACCGCATGGTGGCTCACAACCGTCTGTAATGAGATCTGGCACCCTCTTCTGACCTGCAGGTATACATGCAGACAGAATACTGTATACATAATAAAATAAGTCAAAAAAAAAGGGGGGGGAGGAGGGAAGACAGAACAGAAGCAATGCAATTTCATTTTAGTCCTAAAGATCAAGACAGCTGGAGCAGAACCCTACAGAAGCGCTGATCACATACACAGCCTTTTGCCCTTTTCTGGTTCGGCCAGGTGTATGCTGCATCTCACTTAACCCTCACATACCCTTTCATCTCATTCTTCTGCTACAGAAGACACTGGCATGCCCAAATCACAAGCTTCTAAGTGGTTTTTGAGCCAGGATTTGAAAGCTCATCACCTGCTTCATTAAAATGGACCAACATAAGCTGGACATGGTAGATCCCACCTTTCTGTGAGTTTGAGCATTTCCTCAGTCTCTCCTTCCCCTTTCCATCAGATGTACTTGCTGGCAGCAACCAAGCCATAGTAAAGGCCTGTTATCAAGAACTTTGGCTCACATCACCAAGCAGGAGCCTGAACCTTACTTACAACTATCCTTTGGATTCCCCTCTTGCCAAGCTGCCCTATAGTAAGTGTTGAACACTAGCCCCACTTGATTAACCCAGACATGTTCCTGGAGTGACTGGCTGAAGGGCCTTGTCAGAGTGGAGGTCCGCCCAGATTGAGATGAAGTGTTTGATGTCCCTGACTTGGAAGCCTGGGTTCATTAACTGCATCGGAAATCTGTTAAAGGTGTCCCGTGTCTGGCTGGGAAGGAAAGGCAGCGTACCTCCTGGAAGCCCAGCAGCATGAGGTACATTTTGATCTCCTGGGAATGAGCTCCCCTGAATGTCTGTGGTATGTGATCAGGTCTGCTCTTTGATCATGCTCTCCTTCACCTTCAGGGAATTCAAACTCTAATCGCAAACCAGGTGTGTAACTCAATCCCAGCCTGTAATGCCAGCACTTGGTGAGCAGAGGCAGGAAGATCAGGAATTCAAGGTCATCTGGGGCTCCGGCTTGAGTGTGAGGCCAACCTTAGGTTTGAGACCTGTCCCCGGGATAAATAAATAATTGATTAATCCAATATCTAACTGAGTTTCAGTCTATGTTAAATATGTTGGCGTTGCCACTGTGAGTAGTGAGTTAAAAATAAGGATCATTATGCCTCTGATTTTACTAACATTAGGGCTTTAAAGAGACCCAATGATCCACAAGGAAGCTCTCCCACCCTGGCCATTTTTAATCACACTCTCACAAGGAAGGAGTGATGTTTTGCCCCTTTATACAGAAGGTGTAAGTGAGGTCTGAGAATTTTGTGTGTTCTTTGACGCAGTGCTCCTGATGGTCAGAGGCTTACACAAAAGAGCTGGGCTTTAATCCCAGGTGGAAAGCTCACACCCTCTACTTCATAGCATATCCTTAAGAACACGTCAATTGTCGAAATAATATTTCTTCTATACAGTCTTCCACAACCCAAGTTCAATGGCACCATGAGTCCAGTCGGATCTCTCCACCTAGGATGTGCTAGTGAGTGCAAGTTTTTTATAGTGAAGGCAAAAGCCATATCACAAGTATTAAATAAACCTCTCTCCTCCCCACAACATTGTGTTGCTTTCTTTCCGAATGACTTTGAGGATAGCCATGAAGTCGCAGCCAGACCTCAGGCAGGATCACCTGGGGGAGGGGGGAGCCCAGTTCCCTGACAGTGATAAGAGGCTTGCTTGCTATTGTGACCCACCCCAGCCTGTGTTGAGGCCCCACTCTGAGGGTTCCCTGCCCTCTCTGGAAAGACACAGAAAAAGATTCAGAGTCCCATGCAAATTTCCTGTTAGTAGAGCCAATGTGAGGTTCTTTGGCTTTAGATCAGCCATCCTTCTCCGGGCCCTGACACATTATAGTGAAAAAAACAGGCAATGGGAAGGACCCTTGCCTCACACCAGACAAGACACAGCTCTGCTTCCACACATAGGGTGAGTCTCAGACTCATGAGCAGGAGGTTGAGGGCTGAAGTCTGTAGTCCACAGCAGGGCCAAAGTCACAGCTGACACAGAGGAGAAAGCACAGAGAGGAAGCCATGTGGGAAATGTTAACTTTTATTGGATGTGTGTTGGCCTGAAGTTATGCGTAGTACACGTGTGTGCAGCGCCTGTGACAGAAGAGTGGGTTGTATCTCCTGGAACCGGAGTTCCAGGAGGTTATAAGCCTCCACACGGGTGCTGGCAACCTGCAAGAGCAGCAAGAGCCCTTGATTGCTGAGCCATCTCTAGAACCCTGGTCACTGCAATTGAAAAGGTGAAATGTCTGTGTGGTATGCAGGCAGCAGGCCACACCCAGTCCACATTAAACGACACTTCCTAACTTACCCTCTCACACACCAGAGTTCTTCAGGTCTCTGGGTGATGCTCATCAACTGAAGGGGAAGAGGGGCCCTCAGCACTGAGGAAGGAAAGCCATCTTTAAAGTCGGGTGAATGCACAGTGGCTTTAGGGTGTCTGGGGCCTCTGTGAACAGCTGGAAGGCAGTCCTCAGTCACTGTGAAGAGAGCTCAGAGTGCAGGGTGGGTTTATGTCAGGCAAGACACTCCTCGGAAGAATGCAGACCTTTGTGTATTGAGTGCTGGTTGGTGTGTGTGTGTGTGTGTGTGTGTGTGTGTGTGTGTGTGTGTGTTTATATGTGTGTATGTGTGTGTTTATGTGTTTACATGTGTGTGTTTGTATTTGTGTGTGTGTTTATATGTGTGTATGTGTGTTTATGCGTTTGTGTGTGTGTTTAATGTGATTCTGTGTATATGTTTGGTTTTTGTTTTTGTTTTGTTGTTGTTCGTTTTTTTGTTTGTTTTGTTTTGGGGTGTGTGTGTGTGTGTGTGTGTGTGTGTGTGTGTGTGTGTGTTTAGGCCAGTGGTCAACGTCAAGGATCTTTCTCAAACACTCTCCGCTTTATTTTTTGAGACATAGTCTCCCACTTGGGAGAATGTTCCTCAAATCCCATGTGTCAACATATAATTCCCAGCCTGTTACATACTGGAAGGTGCTAGAAACATCAAGAGGTGGGGCCCACAGATCCCCGCCCTGGGGTAAGCCAGTCAAGCACAGCGTGAGGACATGGCTCCACTCCTCTTTTTGCTTCCCAGCTGTGAGGTGACGAGTGATTTGGCACCAGCACGGGCTCCCAGCATGATGTACTGTCTCATCCGCAGGCTCCCAAACAGCAGGGCCAGTTGTTCATGGGCCAGAACCTCCAAAACTCCGACATGAGAAGAGACATGGTCTCTCTATAAGTTGGCTATCTCAGGTACCTGTTACAGTGATGGAAACCAGTAGACAAGGAGGTGATGGGGGTGCTGGAGTATATAAAGACTAGCCAGGCCCCGGCTGTGAAAACTAGGCCTGGGTGTTATGAAGTAATGAATTAGCCACCCCACCACCACCCCCAAAAAAGCCGGAATTAGCCACCACAAATGACAAAGACTCCACAAGTTCAGCTACGCCGAGTTGTCTGTTTAATTCCACAAAAACATTTCGTTTACAGCACCATTGAACATTTTTCACCTACAACAGGTAAGTATATGTACATCGTTGTGGGGGGTTCCCATGCAATTATCAAGGAGTTACTGAAACTCTTTACCATAACATTTTAACAATCCCCCCCCCACCCCGAAATGTGATAGTTACACCTTGGCAGACGTGCCCTTGAGAACAAAAGGAGGATTTTAAGCAACAAAACTCCACAATACTGTAACATAACCTCAGGCCTCCAGAAGGGATGGCTCTCCCTTGACAATCATTTTTTCTAGATTATACTCATTACATTTCAGAGTAGGTTCAGTGCCTGGCCCAAAGGCGCCAGTTCTACTAACTTAGCTAAGAAAGTTCCATGTCAATAAGAAAGGTCTGGGGTAGGGGTGAGGGGAGAGGTGCTTAGGGGAGAAGAAGTGTCAGAAAACAACAGAGCTGCTCCAAATTCTAAGAACATTTTATACATTGAGGACTTTTGTCTGACGCAAGTTCTGTTTAAGAAACTCCTTTCCTGGCTGGCTTGATAACCTTGTTCCCACTCAAGGTCTCTCAACTGGAAATAAGCTCAGAAGCACAAAAAGATGACAGAAGGTCAGGAAAGGACAGAGCGATAGAGAAGGCACACTGTCAGCCAGTGATCTCTAACGAAATGCAAAACCCAAATCAAAATGTGACCAAACTGAAACCTCACATAGAAAGGCTAGCCTCAAACTCACTAAAATGGTCAAGGAGAACTTGAACTGCTTGGCGTGGATTACCACATGCTTGTCTCTTGGGGTGGTTCAGCCATTGAGTGGATGTCTGCGTAGCAAGGCTCAGGCTGGTTTCTAGCCTCGGCACAACAAATGAAATACTTTTTATAATACTGCTTGTAAACAGTGAATCCTAATCCAAGTGTGGTGGGGAATGCCTATAAGCCCTGGATTCAGGAGATTGAGGCTGTGGGATGGAGAGTTTGGGTAGTGAATCCTGCAGAATGGATGATACTAAAACCATTGTTGGGCTTAGGGTGTGGAAGGGTCCATCAATACTGTTCCAACACAGTTACAGCTAGTAAGTTAGAAGTAGGAAGGGCCACAAAACTTCTCCCCAGGGAATGTCTAGAGGAATTCTTAGTCGTCATAGTCTGGGGAGATGATTTGGGATTTGGGAATAGAAGCCAATAATGCTACTAAATAACATGCAATACCTAATATGGTCTGGAACACCCAACTCAGAATGCCAACGTGTCAAGGTGGGGACACCCTGGCAAAGACAAACACACACTCCATTAAATCTTGGAGTGCCTAATTTATGGTGTGTGTGTGTGTGTGTGTGTGTGTGTGTGTGTGTGTGTGTGTGTGTTAGCCCTGTGGGTGTTTGAATAACCAAATGTCAAGAAACAAAGATCCCAATCTTTGAAACTGAGATTAGAAGACAGGAAATGAAACAAAGGGGTCAGTTCCTATAACCGGTGCTGAAGGGCTAGAAGGAAGCGGTGTGTGATCCACAGAGAACCAAAGACAGGAGAGCAAGAAAAATGCCAGACGGATAGAGGACAAGTCGGCATGCAGGGCACCTAGTCCTGAAACCCCACAGAGGGTGTAATGCATGTTATAAAGCAGTCTGAGAAGTTGGAGCCATAGCTCAAGAGTTGAATGTATGCCTGGGAACCTTGAAGGCCCTGGCATTGGTTGTTCACCACCACTTTCGGGGGGAGAACAAAGAAGACAAGCAAGATGGAAGGAAGGGCAGGCAGGAGGGCTGGAGCTAGGGGTTCTAGGAACAACCTGAGCATGCAGGAACACGAACTGAGTGTCACTGTTTACCTAAACTCAAAGAAAGTGTGTTGTCTTGTCCACCAGATTGCTGGTTCAGGAGGGGAAAAATATCATGCACTGCCCTCAGAGAATTGAAAAAACCAGACAATTAACAGTCCAGGAAACCCTAAGCAAAACCACCACCAGCCCTGGTTGAATATAATCATGTAGCAGAAACATTGCATCCTCTTGACTTGTTTCCACATTATTAAATGCACTTTGGCTGTCTTCAAAAAGCCATATTTCAGACTGGCTTCTGTCTATAATTTGCTATGCAAGCATCAGTCAAGATCGTTTTTCTCAGGTTAGGTTTAATTATGTCAGAATTAAATGTATTTTCTTTTCAGAAAAATACTTCAGAGATTAAAGATTGTTATTTACATGCAAACTAGAATACATTCCTTTAGCTAGTAGCAAAACAGCTGTAAAATTATAGTTTCTCCTTTAATAATAAGGCAGTGATATGAATTCATATTTTTAAGTTAGAGACAAATTTCTATTTGGGCTTCAACTAAGGCATTAAACAGTGTTTATGTGGAGGAATTTGCTCACACATCACCATGCTGGGTTCCTAGGGAATCCACTGGTCTGTTACATTTGATGCCCAAAGTAGAAATTTTGTCTTTGCTCCTAGCTTATAAAGTGCATATAATCTAACACAAAACTTCTGGGAATTAGACAGGTTTTAGATAGTTTTCTATTTACTTAAGGATGGTTGATCTAAACAACTTAAAAGGAACAAAAAAATTTCCTATATTCCTGACCATAACTGCCCAACAACCTCCAAACTTAAGACTAATGGCTGAAAAAACAAAACAAAAAAACAAAAACAAAAACAAAAAATTGAGTCTCACTATTTTGCCTGGACTCCCAGGTTCAAGTGACTCTCCTTCCTCAACTTCCTGAGTAGCTGGGGCACAGGCATATGCCACTACACCCAGGAAAGACAGTTTCTTTAAAATGGTGTTTGCACTGAAAACTCTGGGTGCCATTTCTGTTTCCATTCACCACCTCTGATGAGTCCTGTGTAGTTTCTCAACACGACCAATGCTGACAGCCTAGGACAAGATAACTTTCCATCAGCCTTGGAACTTGTCAAACTCCATACTGGCTCCCTGAGTCAGGCATCCCCATGTCATACCTATGAGGCTTTGATTAAACAAGGATGCCCAAACAAGGTAAGGTAAAACACATGACAGACATTTCTGCACTTTCTCCTACCAATACAGTTATGTGTCTGAATCAGATCATAATCAGTTTATTTGAACTTGGTAACATGGGTCACAGACATAAAACTCTAAGTGCCATCAAACACATTAAAAGCAGCAATCAAATTACTTTTCATTTCTCGATTGGATACAACTTATCCATACAGTTACTAGTTGGCAACTATAATAAATACTTTAAAATATACGTAATTAAAGCAAAGGCAAGCTAGCTTATTCATTAAGCAGGAATGAATATTTTCTTGTCCCTGGAATATTCATCTCCCCCTGGTCAGTACTACATGGATCAATGTGATCGTAAAGAGAAGACTGGGGAAATCTGGACAAGAAAATCATTATCAGAACAATAAGTGCCAACAATACTACCTGGAGACTCTCAGAAAGGTAAATAAGTAAATAAGAAGGTAGAAGTCTGTCCCCACACTTCTCAGTGTAATGAATGTGTTACATGATTAAACATCAGCAACACACCACAGCTCAACTCAGCTCCCAGCAGAAAGTAAACGGTAGCCACCTCACAGGATGAAGAGATGGTCCAGAACCCACTTTCCCCTCTACCCGAGTAAAGTCTGCCTCCTCTAATGTGTTGAGAGCATTTTCTGCCTTAAGAGGCTTTCTGTTTGTCCACCTTAACAACTAAGCATTTTGCATTTTTTATTAAGGTGTCTGTTTCTCATGGTCCAAGAATGGACCTAACAATATATATTTCTGAAGTGCCACAGATAGCCGACTTCCATCTTTTATGATCTTTGAGGGGAAGAGAGGAAAACATAGTTCATGTGCTTCAATTTTTTTTCCTACCCATTTAAGCTTTGAGCTCATTTGAAAGTCACCTAGAAATTCTAAACACTTTAAAAATAAGGGCCATGGTGCATCTCTGTAACAGAGCAGTTCCTTAGCACACATGAGCCCTGTGTTCAATTCCCCAGCACCACAAGACAAGACTGACTTTGAGTCCTGTGCCAAGTTACTGAGTCCCAGCCTTCAACATCCCTGATACACACGCTAGTGAAGTCTGCTTTAGGAAACCCACGTTCACACTAAAATTGTCGCAGGGAAGCATGAGACGCCCAGGGTAATGGAAAAGGGTGACCACATGAAAATCAGCAGGCTTGTTCCACTAACATCCCAAACATCTGACCCCTACTGACGGTACACACCAACAAAGCTCTCTCCACAAGCAGAGCTGGTGACCCAAAGTGCCTGTCCAGACAATCTGGTTTGTGTGGAAACCCACTAAAAATGAGTACTGTTTTCATAATGATTTTCCTCTTGAGTCTTGCTAAGAGTCTGTCCCTGTTCCCTCGGACAGCCATCCAAAGCCATATCAACGGCCACTTCCTGAACGTCTAGATGGGGTCCACCATTGTGCTCTGCACAGCCATTGACTAGAGCCAGGGGCAGCACCCCTGGGGGACAGCACAGTTTCTTAGCACAGCCCTGGGAAATGCAGGGGGCACTGCAGGTCAGCAAGAAGTCCTTCTGCTCCAGGGCCTCCTTCAAGTCCACCATTTCAAACTGGATGGTCACACTGTGGATTCCAGCATGGTGAAATATCTCTCGGATTTTTCTGCTGGCATCCTGGTACTCCGTGCCCTTCTGATACTTGACGTGCAGGGTAGCGATGATCTTCCCACTTATCAGTTCCCAGATGTGCACTTCGTGCACACTGCTAATTCCAGGCATGCTAGAGAGCTTGCTCACTACAACAGACAGCAGACAAGAGCCAATAGTGAGTGCCAGAATAGAAACCTGAGAGGGCCTACATGACTAATCATGCCCACCAAGGCTGTGTGTTTATCACAGCCCACAGAAGAAGAACTGTCCCTCAAAAGTCCATTTTTTTCCATAACTACCCTTCTCTCTGATTTTCTATACCACACAGTGTTGGCCTATAAATAACTCAAGAGCTTGAGGCAAAAAGATTGCAAGATCAAGACCAGTAAGTTCTGAAGCAGCCTGGACTACATGTGCACAATCTGTTCCAAGATAGCCTGTTCTACACAGCAAGTTCCATGCCAGTCAGGTCAACTTAGGGAGATCCTATCTCAGTTTAGATAGATAGATAGATAGATAGATAGATAGATAGATAGATAAATAGATAGATAGATAGATCTTACATACATACATACATCAACATAGGGAGATCCTATCTCAGTTTAGATAGACAGATAGATAGACAGACAGACAGACAGACAGATAGATAGATAGATCTTACATACATACATACATACATACATACATACATACATACATAGATGATAGGTAGATAGATAGGAGATACATAGATATATAGACAAATAGATTATAGACAGATTAGTGATAAATAGGTAATTGATAGATGATAAATAGATATGTAAATGATACAGAGATAAATAGATATGTAGATGAAATTGATTGATCCATCAATAGATGAATAAATAGATGATAGAGATAGGTAGGTATGTAGATAGATGATAGATAGATAGATAGATAGATAGATAGATAGATAGACAGTTAGACAGATAGGCAGACAGACAGCAAGATGGACTAGTTTAGCAGGGATCATAAGCACTTACCAGAATGCTACTTCTAAGCACATATTCAAAGTCTCTGAAACCTTTCACCTCTGAGGCACATAACTTAGGAGAGACTCTGACTTCTATCTGAGCAAAGAAAACAAGAAGACTTCACTCTAGACTGAGGAGGGGCCCTTTAACATGGCCTTTTTACAGTGTAATGTGCCACCAAGTAACTTCCCAACCCATGAATGTCAACTCACTGAAAGGCATTCACTATTTATACCATGAATGACTCATCTTTTTTTTTTGGGGGGGGGGGAGGTATAAAGGTATATATTAAAAAGAGGGTAAAAAAAATCTAGGTCTTGCAGAGTGGCCTCACATCCTTGTTGTGAGGTCAAACTGCCCAGCAGTTCGTTTTGGCCAATCTTTACATTCTCAGAATCAGGCTACAAAGGACCTTTGGTTCTTGGAGCTGTGAATTATCATCCCAGTCTTCAAGACACATGAAGCATGCCTCCATCACATGAAGATCTAGGGTGCTTCAGAAAACACCAATCAAGCAATGCTCTGTGATCATACCCTCTGAATACCCTCTTCTGCATGCAGTTTACTTACTCAGCTCTTCCATGTTAACGCCCTTGGGGACCATCTGCAACAGGATGACAGCAGTCTCCTTGATCAGTGGAAAAGCGGATGACAAAATGATGATGACCATGATAACAGTCAAACTGGGGTCAATGTAGCATTGCCAGTTACACGGGTCTTCACGTCCCAGGGGATGGACATAGAATATGATGGCCGTGATGACCACGACCACGGACCCCAAGGCATCTCCCATCACATGCAAGAGAACGCCTGTCAGGAAGGAAGGCAGACCAGTAAATCCCAGAGCCACGTGTTGGAGCCACACGACCCCCGTGATCCGAGCTCACAGATGTTCACTGCTGCTTTTTGTTAGAGCACTGAGTAGGCAGAATTTTAAAAAACAAGCCCAGTATGTGATATGCACCTATAATCTCAGCATTTAGGAGGCTGAGGCAGGAGGACAGCCTAGGCTAAAGAGTGAGACCATCTTAAACAAAATAACAATAGCAACGACTCAGAAAGCAAAATCTCAGGCCAGGACCATGTGGTGGTTCAAGTTAATGGGGGCACCTGTTACCTGGGGTTGGTTCCCAGGACCCACGTGGTAGAGTAAGGTGCCCTGTGGCCTCTAACTTCCACGTGCATACCCACACATTCTCTCTCTCTCTCTCTCTCTCTCTCTCTCTCTCTCTCTCTCTCACACACACACACACACACACACACACACACACACACATACACACACACATACAAATGTAATGAAAATGATTTTAAAGGTAAATGATATAATTATATTTTAATTTTAAAAACATTTTTTTTTTTGTTTTTGTTTTCTGAGACAGGATTTCTCTGGGTAGTTTTGGTGCCTGTCCTGAATCTCACTCTGTAGACCAGGCTGGCCTCAAACTCTGCCTGGCTCTGCCTCCCAAGTGCTGGAATTAAAGGCATGCACCACCACCGCTGCTTCCGCCACCGCCACCCAGCTTCAAAACCATTTTTTTTTATTAAAAAGAAAGAAAGGAAGGAAGGAAGGAAGGAAGGAAGGAAGGAAGAAAGAAAGAAAGAAAGAAAGAAAGAAAGAAAGAAAGAAAGAAAGAAAGAAACCCAGTACCCAGTCAGCCCTGGAAGAGGAACAACCTAGGAAGAACCTGGGCTAGCTGTCACTCACTGTGCCACCAGCCAATACTGCCACATCACTATCCCCCATCACCCATCAAAGGGCATCATGATGGAAAACAGAGCTGAGAAAATGATGTGTTGTTCTTTCAGACAAGCATCTGTACATAAAATTCTTTTAAACTTTTGTTTCATTTTGTATTAGAGAAAAAGTCTCATGGTGTCGCCCAGGCTGGCCTCCAACTCCAAATCTTCCAGCTTCAGCATCCCAGTGCTAGGACTGCAGGCATGCCTCACCGTGCCTGGTTTCAAAGTTTGCATCCTTATTATTCTCCATGAGACAGGTATGGGGTGGGGTTCCCCTTCTGAGTCCCTTATGAGCTCAGCAGAGATGGAGGTCCCATCATCTTTTCTTGATATTTTTATGGTTACAGTGGCGGGGATGGAGCCCAGCATCTCACCCATGCCAGGCAAGCATTCTGCCCCTGGGGTACAGTTTCAGACAGAACTATGAACATCAAGAATTGTTCTTTCGGGTCTCTGGCTTCCCTCAACCCCAATCCACTGCCCCTTTTCATGGTGCTCAGTTTAAGAAGGTCTAAACAACAAGGATGCTGATGAAGTTTCCTCTGAATAAAAAGCCATTTGTCATGATCACATAAAATTAACAATCTATGTGTAAGGGTTAAAGCTGTATGTTCTAAAGGTCTCAGCCAATTAACTGCAGAAAGCCTTCAATCCTCAGCAAAGAAGATCTGGGCTGGGGATTAACTTAGAATGCAGTAAATTCAGTGAAAATCTGGTCAGAGGGATTAAAAAATGGAGACACAAAGTATTTGCATCCCTAAAAGGAACACCAGAATCTTGCTCCTCGAAATCAGAGCATCAGCAGAAGCAGAAGCAAAAGAACTTTAGAAACAGTCTCAGTCTCACGTGGGTCCTGTCTAGATGTGAGAAAGGGTTGTCATTCACATGGCCCAGCATACCCCACAAAATCACACCAAACAAGAACTTTAAATCACCGGGTTCACATTAAGGACACCTGTCAACAGACCGTGCCAATGGTTCAGAGACAAAGCCCCTGCTACCAAGCCTGATGACCGAAGTTTGATCCCCCAGACTGACGTGGTAGAAAGAAAGAGAAACCTGACTCCTGCAGGTCTTCCTCTACACATGTACACATGTGCATGCATGTAATGTATTTATTATACATGCAATAAATAAATATGGCTTTTTAAAAAGATCACCTGTGACTGGGCATGGTGGTATCCACCTACAATCTAACTACCCAGAAGGCTGAGGCTGAAGGATGGAAAATTCAGGGTCAGGTTGTACTACATGGAGATTTTCAGGCCAGCCTGGGCTACAAAGAGACTTCCATAGGCCACATACCAAGACCCTGTCTCAGAAAAACATGAACAAAAAATTTTAAAACTGGTTCTCCCGAGAGCTGGTCCTCTTTCTAAGCCGGCACTCCGTAAGGATGAGACGAGCCATGTTCAACTCGAGTGCCAAGATTGTGAAGCCCAATGGCGAGAAGCCGGACTAGTTCGAGTCTGGCATCTCCCAGGCGCTGCTCAAGCTGGAGATGAACTCCGATCTCAAGGCGCAGCTGCGGGAACTGAACATCACCGCGGCCAAGGAAACTGAAGTTGGTGGTGGCCGGAAAGCTATCATAATTTTTGTGCCAGTTCCTCAGCTGAAGTCTTTCCAGAAAATCCAAGTCCGGCTGGTTCGTGAGTTGGAGAAAAAGTTCAGTGGGAAGCACGTGGTCTTCATTGCCCAGAGGAGGATTCTGCCCAAGCCAACTCGGAAAAGCCGCACGAAAAATAAGCAGAAGCGCCCCAGAAGCCGCACCCTCACTGCAGTGCATGATGCCATCCTCGAGGACTTGGTCTTCCCAAGTGAGATTGTGGGGAAGAGGATCCGTGTGAAACTGGAAGGCAGCCGGCTCCTAAAGGTTCATTTAGACAAAGCCCAGCAGAACAACGTGGAGCACAAGGTTGAAACTTTTTCTGGTGTGTATAAGAAGCTCACGGGCAAAGATGTTAATTTTGAATTCCCAGAGTTTCAGTTGTGAATAAAATGACTGAATAAAGTGTCATTCATAGTTAAAAAAAAAAATTTAAAACTATGAAACTGCCCTGGTCATAAAGGTGGAGAAAAGGCCACCCAGCATCTGCTACTTTACAGAAGCAGTGGGGACCCCAGTAGGACAGTGTTGGAGATAGGAGGTGTGTCGGGCCAAACAGTGCTGCTGGACACAGGGCATTTGGCCCTAAAAGAGTGTGTAGTGGAACATGCCTTTAGTTCCAGAAACTTGGAAGTATAGGCAGACAGATATCTGTGAGTTACAGGCCAGTCAAGGTTATATAAGAAGACACAGTATAAAATAAAATAGAGTGTTGAGTTTCTGTTATATATGATTAGAATACAGGGAGCAAAATCAGCCAACAGAGTCATTGGGAGAACCAGTAAGCTTGAGCATTTGGATGGGGACTCTGGTCAGGGAGCATGAACTTTGAGAGCTCATAGTGGGGTTAAAATACACCCAGGATGCCCACCCATCCACCAGCAGCAGCAAGCCAGTCCTCATAGGAAGGAAGGAGCTGAACTTGAAGAAAACAGGCTCTTAGAAGAGATAGAAACAGCAAAACATACGGCATAGGAATGAACCACATGTCAAACAGTGCTAACAGAAAGGAGAGGAAAAGGGAAAGGCAGGAGGGAGACCTGCCCCCCAAGGTCCACCTGAGATTCCATCTCCACTCTACAAAGGGGGAAACTGAGGCACACAGAAGTTGTTAAAGGGCTGTTCTAGAAGAAAATATACAGTTAATGAAGGTCTGCCTGGTCACCCCAGGTATCCAAAAGGGTCACTCAGTAGAACTGGTAATGATTCCAATTGCTAATTGCTTGCTCATGGATGAGACTTAAATAGTCTAACCTGGAAGGTGTTTGAATTGAACTGCTCACACATCCTAGCCTCTGAGGGACACCCTTGGTAAATGGCATTGTCCCTATGCCTTTATGGAGTGGTTACTTAGAGCAACAGGACACTGATTTAATATATACATGAGACAGTCCTACTTTCTAGCTCTCTGTCTCCCATCCTCCCCTGCCCCTGTTCCCAGCCACAGGAAAGAAATTTAGAACCCTCCCAGAAGGATGTCCTACCCACCTGTTCCCCTGTCACAAGCTAAGGAAGCCTTTGCTTTCTTGGTGACAGTACCAAATGTTACACAGTACCAAATGTTACCGTCCAAAGAGGAAAACCTACTGTCTCCTCCTCATTCTTAGTGTCACTATTTCAGGACTCTTAGTCTCATTTAAATGTAATAAGGGTCACACCCTCACTTCCTAGAGGCAGACAGTGGAGGCTCAAAGACATGCAGGTAGAGGGAAAAGCCAGTGCAGCAGCTTGGGCCTGTAAGTCCAGCACTTGGGACTTTAAGGAGAACCCCAGCTAGCTGCAAGGCCAACCTGGACCACAGAGTGGGAATCTCTTGAGACCGGCCACAGCAGGGCGTGACGGGAGGATGCATGCCTGTAAGTCTGCATAGAGGACTGCTGCATCCTGTCCTAAGCAAGCTCCAGTTCCCAGCCCAGGTTTCCCACGCTTGGCCACTGAGAATCCTGCACAACAGCGGCTCCCACACTTCTGGTCCCCCACAGCCTACACTAAAAGTTTTCTGTTGCACCCCAGCACACATAGAATTACAAGTTGAAGCAAAAAAAAAAAATAAATAAACAACCCCATCCTTATGATGTATTTCTCTTTTCTATTCGGTTTCACTCCATCCTAAGGGTGTTTAAACTCTGCTGAGCAGAATTTAGGGCCCAAACTATCATGAACTTCAGCTGATTTAAAAAAAAAAAAAAAAGGCTGTGGGTGGGGTGAAGATTCTAAGTGTGGAGTGTGTGTGTGTGTAGCATACACAAAGCCATAGGTTCAAGCCCCAGAACCAACAATACAACACAACTGTTGAATTATTAACACTAAATGTACCCCCTCATCTCTCCGTATACATATAAAATGTATCTTCAGTGCTGGGATAAACTCAGGATCTACAACAATCTAGGCGAACACCCTGCCACAAAGCCACACCCCCACCTGCTAACATCTTGAAACGTCAAATCACGGTGTGTTTCCTAGTCAAAGAAATGTGAAGAAGGAGGGTCCACTGTCTTGAGAACACAGTTCCCTGGCAAGATGGGAAGGGAAAGTTTCTGTTAACTGATAAATAAAAATTGAACATGTTGAGGATGTGAGGATGTTTTGAGTTGTTTGGGGGAAATGTTTGTTTTGGTCATTTCTTTCCTTTATCTGTTTTGACAGAGGGCCTCACTAGATTGTCCGGGGTGGCCTCCAGTTCATGCTTCTGGAGTGCTGAGGTGACTGTTCCGTACCACTAAGCCAGGCTCCATGTGCTCTTCCGATACATGTAATATTATGCAATATTAAGTCACATATCTAGTTCTCTGAACCTTTCTTTCTTTTTCCTTTTCTTTATGGTAAAAATTTTAAAAAATACTCAAAGCCTTTTCTTCTAGCTTTTTTGAAAGGTACAGTAGCACCTGGCTGCTGTCACAGTCGCCCACTGAGTGAAGGCACGCAGGCCAGACTCTGAGCTGGGTGTGTCAGTGACATTTTGGGGAAGGGGGTTTTCTTGATGAGAACACTGTGGAGTGAAGGGGGGTTCCTGAGGAGGGGAGTGGGTGCAGCAGGCAGCCCCAGGAGAACACTGTCACACGGGCAGGATTCCAGGGAGGCTGTGAGCGGAAGATGCCTTATAGGGGAAGAGACAGGTAGCCTCTGCTACTTCCTAGTTTGGTGACTCTGGTTGATTGCCCAGCCTCCACCAGCTGCCTGCAGTGGCATACACCTACAGTGTTGTGGTGAGGCTCCTATGCACCCTGGTCTGAACAGAGGACTCAACAGTTGGTACGCATCTGACCTCCACACATCAATGTCATGTGAGGCTACGCTTGCAGCTTATTGTAACTGGTTATGATTTGTTTGATTTTTCCACCTTTAGCAAAATCACAATCAACACCAAGCATAGCAGTAAATATGCTGTAATTCCAGCAGTGAAGGGGCGAAGAAAGGAGGATTGCCGCAAGTTCAAGGTCAGCCTTTGGTATGTATTGAGTACCAGGCTAGCCACAGCTAGGTTAAAATAAGCTGCAATGGGGCTTTGGGTATGGACCAGTGGTACAGCATGTGTTTAACATGTATAAGGCCCTGGGTTCCATCCCCAGCACCACACACACACACACACACACACACACACACACACACACACACACAATCTTCTCAAATAAATAGGATGCATTGTATGTCAGTAATATTCATGAAAGTAGAAAGCCAAGTACAGCAGTCATGTGACACTGATGTGTGGAGATCAGATCAGACCAACCTGTCCCTGAGTGGTAGAGTTCATGAGAACATGATGCTGATGTGTGGGAATCAGAAGAACATGACACATGTGTGAAGATCAGTAGAACATGACACTCATATGTGGACATCAGGAGACACGACACTGATATATGGAGATCAGTAGAACATGACATCGATGTACAGGGAATAGGAGAACTTGATACATATGTGGATTTAAGGAGGCCATGACATATCTGTAGAGGTTAGGAGAACATTGTATTGCTATGTGGGGATCAAGAGAACATGGCATTCACATGTAGAGATCAGGAGAACTTTTCACTGATAATGTGGAGGTCAGGAGAACATGACTGATGTGTGGACATCAGGAGAACATGTCACATGTGTGGATATGAGAATAACATGACACGTGGAAGTCAGGAGAACATGTCCTTGATATGTGGGATCAGGAGACCAAGATACATATGTCAAGCTCAGGAGAACATTTCACTGAAAATGTGGAGGTCAGGAGACCAGGACGTTCATGTTGGGTACTCAGTGGAATGTAACACTCTTATATGGAACTTAGGAGACCATGACACTGACATGTGGGGATCAGTAGAACATGACACACTATGTGTAACCCAGAAGAACACGCAGCAGGCAGCTGTGGTGTGGCTTAATTAGAGCAAAGATAAATCATTAGCAACTAGTTTTTCCCTCAGAATCAATGCAATGATTAGGCAAGAGAAGAGGGTCATAGTCTGCAGGTAACTGACCTACTTTCCAACAAATTGTTGCCTTACTAAAGCCGGACAGAAGTCACCGTTGCAGCCCGCCATGAACTACGGGGAAGGGTCCGCAGCGAATGCAGAGACAACCTACCTCTGATGTTCAGTGCTTCCGACTTTTTCTCTTTTTTCGTTGTCTCCTCTGGTTCATTCTGGGTGTTCAGGGAATCACCTGCATTCAAAGAAGAAACCTTGTGTTGTGTATAAGTTCTACAAACAAAAAGAACCAGTGAACTCAAAATGCAGTTTGGTGATTTTCAATCCCTCTTAGCCTACAGGAGTCCTCACCTCTCCCACATTCAGCCCAGACAGGTGCCTGTCAACCCAGAGGAAGCCTGCGGTCTGCCCTTGGGCTTCACACACACTTTCCAAATTTAAAACGGGACAACACCTATCCCCTAAAAGCCCACACCTATGCCCCAAATCCACACCACCCAAGGGTCAGAGGAGAGCCCTGACATTGATTTGTCAAGGTAGCAAACAGTCCAGATAGCACCAGGTGAAGGGAGGCATAGGGAGTGTTCTCTATTGCCCAATAGTAAGAATTGATTTCCAAGATCAATACAGCCACAAGGAGAGGAGAGAGGATAAGGACTGCGGGGTCAAGGAGGAAGGAGGGAGGGAGAAATGGGGGGGGGCAGAGAAAGGAGAAGGGAGAGGAGGAGGGAGGGGAGGAAGGAACGTTAAGTTACAAGAGGGGCAGAACAGGCTACGAAGAGGATTTTTTTTTAATTTTTAATCAGTCAGGAAACAAAAGGAACAAGAGAGAGTGGATGAGAAAAAGGGACCAGATGCCTGGGGCAGGAGGGAGGATGGAGGGAAGGACAAAGCGGTCCCAGTCCGGAAGGATGCAACCGAAAGGCACCTGCTACATTCGAGAACACCGTCGCGCCCTCCTGCAGCTTTCTTCCGGCCGAGGCCCCCCGGAGAGTCACTACTGCATCTGAGCCCGGGGCTGTGGCTGCCGCAGCCCCTTGGGGACTCCCCAGAGCGCCGCAAGGGTCCCCCTGGGGCGGCGGTTGCGGCGGGCGGGTCCGGCGCCGCCGCCGCGTGCAGCCCGCAAAGCAGGCTCCGCAGTCCTGGAAGATGAGCAGCCCCACCACGTTGACGGCCAGCCCCAGGGTGCCCACGATGAGCACCAGCTCGGGATCGTCGATGCGCTCGGGCCTCGCGAGGCGCAGCACGGCCTCCACGAAGATGGTGAAGCAGAGCGCGGTGAGGAAGACGGCGTTGCTGAGCGCGCCCACCACCTCGGCCCGAGCATAGCCGTAGGTGGCGCCGGAGCCGCGGGTACCACGCCGCGCGATGTAGCCGGAGCCCAGGCCCACGCACAGGGAGATCAGGTCAGACAGCATGTTGAACGAGTCCGAGAGCAGCGCGATGGAGTTGCCCAGGTACCCCGACACCAGCTCGGCCACGAAGAAGGCCACGGTGAGCACCAGCATGAACAGCAGCCGGCACGTCTTGCCGGAGTAGCGGCCCATCTCTGCAGCCCGCAGCGCCCCGCAACAGGTGGGGGGGGGGGATCTAGAGCCCACCTCCCGCCGCAGGCCCGCCCTGACCCGCTGGGGCCTTTTGTACAGCCAGCTCGCGCCCGCACGGCCAGAGTCGGCAGGAGTGGCCCCGGTATCGCAAAGGCCACCTCCCGGGGCCCCTGCCCCTCCTCCCTTGCCGCCCAAGCCTGACTTGGCAGGTGGCCACCGGCCTGTGTCTCCTTCTAGGACTGGGTTGGAGAGGAGAGCCGCTGGGAGGAGGGGAGCGTCGGGATGCCAATCTTCTTAGATCCCCACCTCCGCCCTCACAGAGAGGCGGGATGCACTCAATGGTCCCCCACCCCCCCCCCAGCTCTCCCCAACCCCACGCCGGGCCACTACAGATCTGTGAATGCCGCTGATAAGGACCTGGGCTGCAGTGGGAGTGATCACTGCACGCCGTGCCTACGTGCCCAGACGCGAGTTGCAGGGCAGATTCCATATGAGCTGGTGGGGCCAATTGCCCTTCAAGGCGTTTCCTGCTTTTCCTTTGGTTAAATGGTATCTCATTCCTCATTTAACCGCTCCCCCCATTCCTGCGCCCACCGTCAAGGCTCTTTATCCTCTCTTCCTCTTCACCAAGAGAGATCCCTTTCTGTTACTCCCTCTCTCCTCTTTTGGGGGATCTCCACGTTGATCTTTCTGCGGAAGAGCGAAAGACCGGCAGCCCCGGGAGCATGGCTGCCACACACACCACTGTAAGCATAAGCGTGGAGCGCTGGTGCAGCACCCCAGGACCTGGACACCAAGGAAGATACAACTCCCTTCCTTGGCCATCGAAGAAGCCAGGTTTAGTCTCCTTTCCTAATATGCCGGAAAGAATTTCTACTGACTCCATAGATAACCCGATGTCCCTAGTTCAATTGATTGACCCAAATCGTTTCGTCCAAACAGGCCCGCTTCCAAAGGACAGTCACTCAAAGGGAAGGTGTCCAGGACATTCCACACAGCAGCTCCTTCAGAAAGGGTATTCGCTGTTGGTCACTTCAGTGGGAAGTGGATGGGGAACCTTGTGCCTCACTCATTTTATGAAGGGTCTGAAGGCTAAGCAGGGTAACCTCCTTCGTGTCTCACTATAAGCTTTCACCACCCCACCGAGAAAAATGCAGCGGTTTGGAGCTTGAAAATGAATACAGTGCCTCCCTCAAAACAGGCCACCAGCAAGTCATAGAGTGCAGGTCTTAATTCTGCTGTTCTAGGGGGCTAGCTTGAGACTGGAATCCACTAGCTAAACATTTAACTGAAAACAATTTGGGTTCAATTTGTTCCTATGGCTTCACAAATGGAGGCCAGAGGACAACTTTTGGGACTCGATTCTCTCCTTCCATGTGGTGGTTATTCCAGAATTCCGATCATCAGGCTTGGTGCCAAACACCTTTGACTGCTGAACCATCTTTCCAGAAAATCCCCCCTTTTTGGTTTTCTTTCTCGTGGCTTCCTGTGAAACATTCTACCTTCCAGCCCCACTCATTGTCTTAATCTTAAAGCATGCTTCCATCTTTTTCTAAAGGTTCCTCTCAATGGTATTAAATTATCCCTGATTTGAAGGTCCTACCTCATTACTAGGTAAACCCCAAATTCAAGGAGCTTACTAATATTCCCTTTTTAGCCAGGCAGGTGGCTCAAGCCTATAATCCCAATATTTGGTAGGCTGAGGCAGGTGGACCACTGTGACAGGTCAACTGTGAGCTTGTCTTTAAATAAATAAATAAATAAATAAATAAATAAATAAATAAATAAATAAACAAACAAACTAATGAATAAAAATATCTCCAGGAGAAATAGCTCTACACAAGAACTTGAGGAAATTCTCTAAATAACTAAATAAAAAGTTACCAATAATATACAAGAACTAAGAAGGTATAAACAATGAAAATTTTAAGCTATAGAGGCTTTGAACCATTAGTCACTGGGTCTGTTTTCATTACTGTAAAGTGGGATTGATGACTGTATAGCAAGAACTAAACAAACTAATGTGTAAAGTGCTTGGAACGGTTCCTAGTATACAGTATGAACTCAGCAAATGCTATGATTATAATTGCTAGTGTGATTGGCAGTCATGCAGCACACATGTAATAGAATCACTACTGGTCAACAGATAAAATGCTACTCTGTACCAGAAATGTATCCAATTACTCTTTCCAGCATATTCCCTACACTATCGTCATATTTGACGTATAACAGCAAGAATGGGACTGAGAGTATAGTTCAGTGATAGAGCACTTGCCTAGCACATGAAAGGCCCTAGGTTCAAGACCCAGCACTGAAAAAAAACCAACTGTCTGATGAGAGAGTGGGGCCTTTTGTAACTCACCTGTCAGGGCTAAAGTGTTCCTGGCTAATTGTATTTCTTGTTCATTCACAGCTGGGGAAAAAAAGAGAGAAATCAGCAGAAACATATCTCTCCTGCCTCCTGGTTAGTCATTCTCCCAGCCAAGGGAAGATAAGAATTGTGTCACTGGCCCAGGAGCAATGCATTAAGAAAAGCCAGAGGCTGAGGACCAGGAGGTGTCACAGGTGTCTGATGTCCCTGTCCTCAGTCAGTTCCTGACCATAAGGAGAGGTAAGTGTTCCAGATACTGCCAATAAAATGCACTATAGAAAAGTGGGATGTGTATGTGGCACTGTGTGTATGTGGCATGTTATGTACATGTTATGTTTGCATTAGGTGTGTGTGCACATGTACACTCGTGTGGTTAAGGCTATCTTCCCTAATCAGTCCCACTTTGGGGGGCAGGAGGGTGGGGAGAGAACAGAGTCTCTTACTGAACCCCAAACTCCCTGATGATTAGCTAGGCTGACTGGCTGGGAGCTGCGGAGATCCACCTGTCTCCACTTCACCACTGAGGTCACAGGATGTGCAGAATGTGCCCCACTTCTCACATAGTTGCTGGGATTGAACTCAGGTCCTCACCCTTGCATCTCCCCAGCCAGCCCAGAAAAGTGCTTTGACTAACTTACATTATATGGCCTCTTACAATGAATGTTTCAACAGCTTTTTATTTATTGAGCTCTGATTTGTATCTCTGGACCGAGTATTTTATAGGCATTATCTCATTCCACCTCCTAGTATCCTCACACAGTATTGTGAACGTATTAAATAATGTTTTATTACAAACTATTTTGGTTCTAAAGAAGTTGAAGCCTGGAGTTTTTAAGTCACCAAGCCAAGATGACACAATCTATAAATGGCAGGTTGTGAGCGCTGACCTTGGTGTAGAATGCTCAAAGCTTATTTTCTTCACTTATACCAGATTTATCTTTTTCAATCCTTTTGTTCTTTTAAAAAAAAAAATGGCATTTTATTTGTTTTTACTTTGAGATAGGGTCTTGCTATGTAGCCAAGGCTGGCTTCGAACTTAATCTTCCTGTCTTCGACTCCCAGTACTGGGATTACAAATTCTCTTTTCGAATGTCCCAAACTTGATGCATTACAGTTTGTAAATATGGAGATGATTATACTAAAACTTCTTTCTATGTTGGCATTTTATTTTTATATATCAGTTTTGAAATGCAACTTTAAAAATAAATAAGACAGTTAATAAGATGGCTCAGCAGGTAAAGGAATTTGGCATCAAGCCTGATGAATACAAGTTCAATCCTGGAAACCTACAAGGTGGAAGGAGAGAACTGACTCCCACAAGTTGTCTGACCTCCACCTGAGCACCGTGGCCTACACCCATGTGAACACAGAGAGAGAGAGAGAGAGAGAGAGAGAGAGAGAGAGAGAGAGAGATTAAAATTTAAATTAAAAATAAATCAACCAATCATGGTCTTTGGAGTTGGGCTAACTTGGAATTAAATCTGAGCTCTACTATTTGCTACAAGTCAGGTGACCTGGACAAGGTCCTCACATCTTCTCCTTCCTCACTGGGGTTACAGCATCTAACTCATGGGGCTGTCATGAGACTCACATAGGGAAATGCAAGTTCATAAGGAAGGTTCATGAGTAAGGAAGTGTTCAGGAGTAACCCCTCCACTGAGTTTTGTAATCCAGCTGGAGGAGGTGGATAGTTCCTTTCACCAAGGGACTCAGAGCTTTGAGTCTGTCTGATGCATTTAAGGGGCAGAGAGGCCAGACTATCGTGGATCCTCTGTGTTATGAACACTGTATCTCTGGTCTATGTGACTTAGAGAGAAACTTTAAATACTTGCTTTCAGCTTCACCTAAGAAGCAGAGAGATTTATATAGGCATTAAGTAAAAAATGTCAGGACTGATGGGATGGTGAAGTGCCCTCACAAGAGAGAGTGTGACCTGAGCTCCATCTTTGGAATGAAGGTAAGTGTGGAAGTAGAGAAACAAGTGCACCAAGCTGTCCTCTGACATTCACATGTACGTGTGGCCCCTGCACACACACGAGTGCACACAGACACACAGACACACACACACACACACAAATAATAATAATAATAATAATAATAATAATAATAATAATAATAACTTAAAAACAAATAAGACATCTCGAAATCCCTGCAACTATAGGAAACAGATCATCAGAATGACTTCCACAGATACAAAACATGGAGCTCCATGTCACTCAACTCGCTCTGTAGCCCAGGCTAGCCTGAAACTCAGAGATCTGCCCCCTCTGCCTCCCGAGTGCTGGGATTAAAGGTGTGTGCCACCACCACCCTGCTAAGACTTTCTTTTTAAGGCATACATTTGTACAGAGCATCAAGGACAACGAAGGGTTTTCCCTCAAAGTATTTCAGAATACACCAAATTTTAGAGGTTCTTGAGTTGATGTGGTGACTATTTTCATGACAGAAGGGGATGTGAACAAGGATAAAGCCAGTCAGCAGTCAGCACCACTTTGAACAGGTCATTGATAAAGCTGAAACAATCCTTTGGCCTGTCCCCTGTTTGAGAGCCGAGAGCATCTGCCTGGGATTCACTTGTGGTTATGAACACTGACTTTGGACCTCTGGTCTCATCCCTCCTCTGGGTAACAAGGGCAGTCCCACAAAGCCACTATGATTAGTGAGTATTGCTTGTTAACTTGCAAAGACCCAGAATGGTTTAGGGATTGCTTCACATGAGAAAGTATCTAGGTTGAGTTAATTGAGGTGGAAATTAGGCAGCACCATTCCATGATCTGGGGTCCTGGGCTGCTTAAAGAGGAGAAAGTGAGTTGAGTACCAGCACTGAATTCTCTCTGATTCCTGACTGAGGGCTCAAAGCCCAGCTGTCTTACCTCCTGCCACAAGGCACAACACACTCTCAAGGTCTCAGCCAAATCCAACCCTTCCTTCCCTAATTGATTTGGTCAGGCATTATTTACACCAAAGAGAAGAGTAACTAATAGTCACTGTCATGGGGAACGCTGCTCAAGGCCTGTGGAGGTGTGAGTGTGCTTTGGGGGAAGAAGAGGAGGGTGTTAGAGGCCAAATCAGGAAATAAGAAAACACCTCCCATTCAGAGTTCAACACTACTTACTGACATCACGTGAAGTCTGATGGGCAGTGGGGTCAGCTATGAGACTACTTCTAATTCAAATGAAAGAGAAAGAATACTCAAAGTTTAAAAAAGGCAGGGGAGTAGAAAATGCTGTGGAATATTCCTATACAGTGTGTGAATATATGTCTCTATGACCGGTTTACTAAAGAAGTCGATTGGCCAATAGCTAAACAGAATAAGGTTGGAGGGGAGAGCCAAACCGAGGGTGCTGGGAAGAAGGAGGGTGTAGTCTGGACTAGCAAGCAGACACAGAGAGACGCAAGATGAGAATGCCATACTGAGAAAAGGTACCAAGCGACGTGGCAAAGCACTGATAAGAAATATGGGTTAATTTAAATGTGAGAGTTAGGTAGTAACAAGCCTGAGCTATTGGCTGAGCATTTATCATTAATATTAAGCCTCTGTGTGGTTACTTGGGAGCAGCTTGTGGGACAGAAACTTTCGCCTACAAAATGTCACCTTGGTGTTAATTCTACTTATTTATGTAGTTCGTTATTCAGTTTTTTTGGGTTTTTTGTTTGTTTGTTTGTTTTTGAGACAGGGTTTCTTTGTGTAGCTTTGGAGCCTTTCCTGGAACTCACTCTGTAGACCAGGCTGGCCTTGAACTCACAGAATCTGCCTGCCTCTGCCTCCCAAGTGCTGGGATTGAAGGTAAGGCCACTACTGCCCAGCTTGGTGTTTATTCTAAATCTCATAATAGTTTCAATGCAAGTAAAATTCTATATTGTTTCCTAATTTACAAAAAGATTTCATATGTTACTTGAAGCTGTCAGAAATACCTCATACAAGCTGCTTTCTTCAACTGCTGGACTTCCCTGAAACTTTAGACTACACAAAAATGAAAATGGCCATTTGCCATTATGAGAAATAACTGTTGGGCTGGAGAGATGGCTCAGAGGTTAAGAGCACTGACTGCTCTTCCAGAGGTCCTGAGTTCAATTCCCAGCAACCACATGATGGCTCACAACCATCTGTAATGAGATCTGGTGCCCTCTTCTGGCCTGCAGTCATACATAATAAATAAAGAAATCTTAAAAAAAAAAAAGAAAGAAAGAAAGAAAGGAAGGAAGGAAGGAAGGAAGGAAGAAAGAAAGAAAGAAAAAGAAACTTAAATACTCCCTGTTGGCTGAGTGTGGTGGTGAATGCTTGTATATCCCAGCATTTGTGAGGCAAAGTTAGAAGGGTCATGAGTTCCACGTCAGCCCATGCCACATAATGAGTCTCACACCATCCTAGGCGACTTAGGGAAACCCTGTCTCAAAATCTTTAATTAATTAAAATCTCCTGACAAGTGCCTTCATGTACCCAGTGCACTGGTTACATATCCAGGGTGGGGCAGTACAAGGACACAGATTACAGAGGCATGAAGATCTCAGAGCCAGTCCCCCAGCTCTGTCAGATGTGAGCCAGGATGTCCTTTGTGTTCCCATTTATAATGTAGACATGGGGTATCACCCTCTTCCACAGGGAATCACATCAAAGAGCACATGTTCACAGCTGGCACACCACCAGCGGATAAGCTGTAGGTAGCCCCTCCCATTAATGTCTCACTGTCAACCTCCCCGGGACTCTACTTCCACTGACTAAGTAACATCGTGGAGTTTCTTTGAGAGGTATTTGGAACATTACATTTTTCATAAAATCATCTATTTCCCCTAAGTCCAACTAATCTAATTAGCTTAATTGGCTTAGAATGAATTAGTTACTGGTTAACAGAGTATTTTACAAATTTAAACAGATTTAAAGGGTGAGGAAAGTGTAGCTCAGAGGCACAGTGCCTGCCTGGCATGTTCGAGACACTGTGCTCAATCCCTGTACCACCACTGTTAGGTCTCAAACTTGGGACAATGGCCGAGGTGCCCTTTTAAATCAAAGTGGATGCTGAGCTGGCTGCCAGGTTCTCCCTGCATCCCTCAGTCTCTACCTGTTTCAGGCCCTTCCTGGCTGGGCATAATACTCCCTACCCTAGGTATTGGGCTGGGCTTCCCTCCCCCGGGTCCTCTGGCCCCTATGTAAATCAGCCTTTTGGGTGAGGCCAGTCTTTTGGCCAGTCTCTTGGTCCAGGCCTCCCCTCTTGGTTAGAGGCTCTTTTCCCCTCTGGCCAATGCTCATTCTGGACTCTCCCAGGTGTCCTTGCCTCTGCCTATGCTCTCCCTTTTATCTACAATAAACCTTCTCCTCTTCCAGAGGACCTAGGTTCAATTCCCATCACCCATGTGGTAGTTCACAACCATCTGTAACTCTAGTTCCAGGGGATCTGATGCCTTCATATGGCCTACTCAGGCACAGGCACACATATGGTGCACATATATGCATAGGGGCAAAACACTCAATACACATTAAATAAAATAATCTAAGTTTTAAAATACCTAGAAGAAATGCATTCAAATTAAAAGGCACTCGGCCTTGATGTACAGCTTAGTGGTAGAGCGCCTGTCTAGGAGAGGCAAGGGAGGGGTGAAGAGGAGAGAGAGAAGGAAAGGAGAAGTGAGGAGGAGGAAGATATAAAAATCCTATTCACGACCCTGTTGCATAGATGGATTCAGCTTAACAAATATTTGTGGAAAGCTGTCTTCTAGCCTCTGGATTAGATTATTTGCAGGCTTTTTGAAAGGAAGATAACAAGTTAATCCTACTCAGCTTGTTTATTGGTTCATTTGTGTTCCTTAAAAAAGTATTTTTTAATGTTATTGTATATAGGTGTTTAGCCTGCATGTATGTCTGCACATCACATGAGTGCCTGATACCCACAGGTCAGAAGAGGGCATAGGATCCCCTGGAATGGCTGTTACAGAAGGTTGTGAGCTGCCATGTCGGTGCTGAGAATTGAACACAGGTCTTCTGGAAGAGCAGCCAGTGCTCTTAACCACTGAGCCATTTCGATAGCATTGGTTCATTTGGTTTTTTGATTTTTGTTTTTGTTTGGTTATTTTTGCTTTTTTTTTTTTTTTCCCTTTGGTTTTTCGAGACAGGGTTTCTCTGCGTAGCTCAGAGATCCACCTGGCTCTGCCTCCCGAGTGCTGGGATTAAAGTCGTGCACCACCACCACCACCACAGGGTTTCCTCTTTGCATCCTGGACTGGCTTCAAACATCAGTCTTCCTGCCCTCACATCCTCAGTGCTGGGATTACTGGCATGGAGCATAATACCCAGCATGCTGCTCTGTTTGATAGTTCTTTTAACAGCTAAGACATGAAAATGGGGTTAAATCCCTTGGGGTGTGTGTGTGTGTGTGTGTGTGTGTGTGTGTGTGTGTGTGTGATGGTTATGAACAGATCATGAGCTTGTTGTGGAGGGCTTTGTATGCTATGCTAAGGAATCTAAAGTGTACCATGAAGGCAGAGGAAGCTAGTAATGAGTATAAACAGACAGAAGAGGTTGAGGAATAGCATACATGGGCTTAAGGGGTGAGGAGGTAGACTGTGAGGAAGGTTGAGGCTGGTCCCAGAAACTACTGAGTAGTGGTACCCAGAAAAAGAAGAGGGAGAACTTGAGAAATAGCCTCCTTGCTATCCATCCAATCCATCCCTCACATGGAATCAGGGACTTACAGTCAGTCTTCTGGGACTTCCTTTTCAGACTCACCTGCTCACAAAGAACTGAGCTCTTAGAGAGGGAAAATAGATGAAACAAGATGTGCCCTGGGGTCTGGGGTGGGGGGTCTGGGAATGGGCAGATGAGGTTAATTCTCCAACACACTCCAGTGAAGACAGATGATGAGGAGTGTCTAGAGTTTAAGAAGCCTGTGGGGATAGAGATGATGGAGACACAGAGGATAGAGATGATGGAGACACAGAGGATAGAGATGATGGAGACACAGAAATTAGAGATGATGGAGACACAGGATAGAGATAATGGAGACACAGAGGATAGAGATGATGGAGACACAGAGGATAGAGATGATGGAGACACAGAGGATAGAGATGATGGAGACACAGAGGATAGAGATGATGGAGACAGGGAATAGAGATGATGAAGACACAGAGGATAGAGATGATGGAGACACAGGAGATAGAGATGATGGAGACACAGAAGCGGGGCTGCCAGGCTTGTCCAAAATAAGGGTAGGCCACATAGTAGTTTGACAGGTCTCAGCAGCTCACTGCTTACAGAAGAACGGCTAATAGTCTCTCTCTCTCTCTCTCTCTCTCTCTCTCTCTCTCTCTCTCTCTCTCTCAGATTGTTTTTATTATGATTATTAGCTTCAGTCTTAGGTACGAAAGAAATGAAAAAGTAAGTCATTTGCTCCTCCAGAAACATCCAACCAACTGAGGTAGAGGGAGCTTCTGTGGGCCTAGAGAAATGCAAATAATAAAAGAAGTGTGCCCATATATGAAAACTCTTCAAAGAGAATTAGATCAGGCCAGCCTGGGCACTGGCAACCAGAGCAATCTTTCAGAGACAGAAAGGCAAGCCTTTGGAGAACAATCTGGACTGCAGCCATCCACTACCTTGTAAGAGAGAACCAGACTCCCAAAGTGATTTAACAGTTATCACCCTAAAGGTGTGGATGCTGTCTAAAACAAACATAACTGGGGCATGACTCCAGGGACCTGTGCCTGTCCCCTCACTGTGCTGGGTAATTGTGTGTGTAGAAAGCAGCCTGTTTGCTCCTTTAGTTCAAAGATCTTCCAACCAGGGGGAAACCTCGAGGAGTTTAATCTGTGGAATCTGTATCCCAGGGTCATTTAGGATAATAAGAGCCTAGACTTTCAGGAATGTGTGGGAGAGGCGAGTGAATTTTGCCCAGGAAAGGATTTGTTGTGCAGAACATTTTTTGAAGATGCCTCTTCTCCATCTTTTCTTCTACACAGTGACTTTCATGCTTGCATCCAGATGTGGGGACTACAGGCTTCACACGCCTTCCCTCTCATCACCAC
Source organism: Onychomys torridus (assembly GCF_903995425.1). Lineage (NCBI taxonomy): Eukaryota > Metazoa > Chordata > Mammalia > Rodentia > Cricetidae > Onychomys > Onychomys torridus. Next base: position 10,213,292 of record NC_050453.1, read on the forward strand.
AGCCCCAGATTTGAAAAGACAGTGATGCTTCAACTTTGATTGTCTGAAAGGTGGGCTTAGAATCCTGTGCCACCTCCAGCCATGTCCTGAAGATGCTCTATCCAGCATGAGGAAGCCACATGGACAGGTCATCTGTAGTCTGTCTGGCCAGAGGTCCTAAGCATCAAGATCTACCAGACCATGTGCCAGATGTAAGTGACTGTAGCCTCCAGCCACAAAGCGTCCTCAGTCTACCAGGGCACTTCCAGCTTCTGAGTCTCCCCAGGTCAGACCTTGGACACTGTGCGTACAGGCAGGCTGTTCACACTGTGTCCTTTCCAAACCTGAAACTGCAGAAAATCTGGGTATAAATTGGAGGTGTTTATTAGACAGTAACCAGAAGAGCCATGTGGCCACTACACAGGAGCATCTGTGGAACTTGGAACTATTTAAGCAAAGCCCAGAGAAACTACCATAAAATATTTACAATATAGCAAACAAAACAAGAAAAAATCGGGACTATCGGAATACTGATTGGGATCAAGGCAGGGCAGTGATCCTTTGAATTGGGCCTAGAGTAGAGGCTAGGTTTAACTAGAAAATGCCTTTTGAGTGAGAATATCCAGCTCAGGGTGAGAGCTGACACGATTTGTTTGGACAGCAGTTGCTTTTGGCTGACCCATAAGACATTGACTTCATTCCTCTCCTTGTGATTAGAAAACAACAACAAGAAAATCTATGTTTGAAAAACAAACATCTGACCCAGAAAAGAACAAAGGCGGGGAAGACAGTCCAATAAGGGCACCAGCCTTCCATATGGCGGCACAGGAAGGAGGCCAAATGTAGAGCTTAATTAAACTGTCAGGCCACTAGCACCCAGCCGAGCCTTCTGGAGAGCACAGAGCAGAGCGCCAGAGGCCCGTCTCTAGCCTCAGAGCTGATGTGTAGTGCCTGGAGAAACATAGAACACAAGTGGTACCTGAGCCTGGAAGGCTCCAGACAACTTCTGCTCTTGAAGTGACTATGAGCCTAATGCTGAAACCAACTTTAGGGAGCCACTTCCTGAGGAAGCAGAAACACAGGACCCACCAGTTCTGACGGAGGCTGACGAACAGAGGGAGACGCAGACAGAGGTACAAGGTCGAAAAGAAACTCAGTGTTCTCCTCCCTGCCTCCGTTTCTTCCTCCCTTCTTTCCTTCTCTTCCGTTTCTCTTCCTCCTTTCCTTCCTCTTCCCTCCCCCTCCCTCCCCATTGCCCCCCTCCCTCCCTCTTCTCTCATTGTATGGAAAGTTCCACAAAGTCTGAGCCCCAGGAAACCATTGCTAACCTCCACAGTTACACAGAGGATTTAAGCATCACTGGATCCGGGTCACATCAAGGAACAACTATATACAACATGCTGTGCTATCAGATCTGTTAGAGCTGAGTACTGTGCAGGCCTGACCAGTCCTGGCACACACAAAACACGAGAAAACAAGCTATCTAGAGGAGGCGGAGGATGGGGGATGGATGGGGGGGGAGTGAGGGATGGGGGGGGGGGGGGTACATGGACACAACGACGATGACAGGACACAGTAACACAATAAACATCAGAATCAGATCTGCAACTTGGAGAGAACGGCAAAGCCAAAGAAACTCCTTTTCTCACACTGCTGAAGTGTGTGTGTGTGTGTGTGTGTGTGTGTGTGTGTGTGTGCGCGCGCGCGCGCTCACACTGCCTGTGGTAAGAATGGAGGCCAGAGGGAGAGGGCATTTTTCTGACCTGCCATGCTCAGCCTTACTTCTTCGAGACAAGCTTTCTCTAACTTGGGGAGCCGGGCTATCAGCCAGCAGCTCCTGTGGTCCCGATGGTCCTCCTGTCTCTATCCACCGGGCTACAGGTGCTGGAGCAGCCTGACCTGACCTTTGTGTATGGGTGCTGGGGATTCCAAGGTCTTCGTGTTTGAACATTCTCCTTTTCTTACTTGCTGAATAGTCTCCCCAGATCTGACTTTGCCAAGTTTCTAAAAACGATCCTTGTCAGCAGTCATGAGCATCTATCTGGCTTGCAAGAAATGCTGAGTTGTGGGGAACTAAAGTTACCTATAATAAATGGTCTCCCTTTAGGTCATTTTGTCAAACTCTTTGACTTCTTAAACAAATGTGGTGAGAAATTCTAAAAAATTAATTAATTAATTGATTGATTAATTAATTAAAGACTGAAGCCAGGAGCTGGTGAGATGGTTCAGTGGTTAAGAACACTTGCTGGTCTTGCAAGTGTTTAATTCCCAGCAACCACATGGTGGTTCACAACCAACCATAACTCTGGTTCAATGGGATCCAATGCCTTCTTCTTGGCTCTGAGTGTACCAGGCAGTCACATAATGCAGATACACATGCAGGTGAAACACCCATACACATAAATAAAAGTAAATAAAATTTTAAAAGCCAAAATCAAAGTAAAAGTAAAATCTAGAAAGGTAAGCTGAGGCTGGAGTCTTGGAGATAGCTGTATCAGTCCAACAAGAAAAACACCTCATCTCTTGGTTTTAACAGACATGACTGTATGCAGTGTAAAAGATTAAAGGTTGATGGATGCAAAGTGGAGAGTTGCACCAAAGATCGTCTTATGAAGCTAGATCCCTCAGCAGAAAATTCAAACTCAAACACAACAGTCAAATACAGAGAATCCGACTGCTCTGAACAACAACAAGTAGAGTTGCATATACTAGCCTCGGTTGTGGGCAGAAGAAAAATGTCTGCATGGAAGCTGAAGGTGATATGGGAGTGTGGACAAAATACATAGTGTCCATAAAAATGATAACAAGGAGAAATATCAGGCACATTGTTTAAATGTACCCAAACTAGTTTTGCATCAAAGCACCTGTGGGTTTTGTTTTGTTTAGAATTTAATTATTTTTATTTTATATGCATTAGTGTATGTATGTCTGTTTGAGGGTGTTGGGTACCCTGGAACTGGAGTTACAGACAGTTGTGAGCTGCCATGTGGGTGCTGGGAATTGAATCTGGGTCCTCTGGAAGAGCATTCAGTGCTCTTAACCACTGAGCCATCTCTCCAGCCCTTGTTTGTTTGTTTGTTTGTTTGTTTGAGGCAGGGTCTCCCTAGGTAGCCCTAGGCATCCTGAAACTGGCTGTGTAGACCAGGCTGCCTCTGCCCACCAAGTGCTGGGACTAAATGTGTACGCCACCACACCAGCAGATCTGTGTTTGCAAATGTACCTGTGTAGGGCTGGAGAGATGGCTCAGCAGTGAAGAGAACAGGCTGCTCTTCCACAGGACCCTAGTTCAGTTCCCAGCACCATGTGGCTACTCACAACTGTCTGTAACTCCAGTCTCAGGGAATCCAGTGACATGATCTGGCCTCTGTGGGCACCAGCCATGCAGGTGGTACAGACATCCACACACAGGCAAAGTTCTTATATACAATTTTTTTAAATCACGTAAAAACATGCAAAATCTTTAAAATCTATGCTTACATTCTACATTTCAACAAAACAAAGTCTCAGGAAAAAATCATTAAACATTAGTTCATGATGAAAAATTGCAAAGCACACAAACCATCTGGGGTGGCACACACCTATGGCTCTAATTCTTAGGAAGCACAGAAAGGAAGGTGGAAGGTTCAAGGCCAGCCTGGGTTACACAGGTAAATCCAGCCTCAAAAACAGAAAGTCATAAAACAAGACAGCCAGAGAGAAACAGCAAACACAGTAAACAACAGATGTACGGAGGAGACCACATGAACCAGCTGTAAAATGTATATGCTTACTGGAAAGGAAAAATCTTGTGAAGCCCTGGTTTTGATTCCCAAAATAAAAAAAAACAGGAAAATATGAAGAAGATGAATAGTTAAAATTAAAGCTCCTCCCCTCCAGGTGTCAGTGTTGAGGTCCTAATGAGGGGGCAGGACTCCTGCCCCTGCCAACTCACAGAAGCCCAGGGACAAACCTTGGACTTTTGCCACCAACTGGCAATAAGCAACAACGCTTTGGGTCACCAGCCTGTCAGGGAAGCTGAGCCAGAATCTCACAAAACCTAAATGTCCAGGACCCAACAGGAAATCTTTCTTTCTACTAAAAACTAGGAAAAGTGCAACTTGCATGTACCAGACACTAAATCTGAGATGACAGACATGTCGGAATTATCTGGTAAATAAGGATTTTTAAAGTAGTCAGTCATAACAATATTTTTGGCAGTGAATTATGAACATACTTGAAAGGAATTTAAAATTTCTCAGCAAAAAAATAAAAGGTATAAAGAAAAGTGGAGGGCCGAGGAAACAGGCTTTCCTACAAGCATGAGGACTGGTGTTTCATCTGCAGAGCCCACGTATAAACCGTCAGACGTGCTGATACACTTAGAATCCCAATGCTGGGGAGGCAGAGAGGGGAAGATCCTTGGGCTCTCTGGCCAGTCTAGACTATTTAGAGAACTCGAGGTCAGTGAGCAACCCTGCCTCAAAAACACAATGTTGACAGAGCTGAAGAACCACACTGGGAGGTTGACCTCTGGCCTCCACACACAAACACACATGAACACGTGTGTACACACACAACATAAATACAATTTAAAAAAATGATTCAGAAACTTTAACAGTAAAAATATAAAGACCCAAATAACAACTCAATGGATGGGCTCAAGAGCAGAGATGAGAATTCAGAGTGAGGAATCTCTGAATTGGAAGATAAAATAATACAATGTACCCTATCTTTTTTTTTTCTTTCTATTTTGAGACATGATTTCTCTGGGTTAGCCTTGGCTATCCTGGAACTCACTGTAAACCAGGCTGGTCTCAAACTCCCAGAGATCCGCCTGCCTCTGCCTCCCAAGTGCTGGGATTAAAGGCGTGTGCCAGCATGCCAGGCCAAAAGTACCTTATCTTAACCCTAGAAAATAGAAATAGGAAGTGGGAGAGAGGGAGAAGGGAGGAAACAGGAAGGGAGGGGAGGAAGGCAGGAGACGAGGGGGCAAAGAACAGCGTGGGGATGAAAAAGAAAAAGTAAAAAAAGGATGCCCTTAGGTTCACTCACACTGGAAGTTCACAGCAGTTTAGAAAGGTCTATAGTAAAACCTAAAGCAACTAGCAGGGCCACATACCAATATGTCCTTAGAAATACAGCACAAAACTCCAGAACAGAACTCTGAAAACATTCCAGGAAAGCAAAAAAGGAAAAAGAGAAAAAAATTTAAATGACCAAACAGAAAACTGAAAACAGTAGACACGAACCCTGCCCTCCAACAACGGCATTAAATATAAGTGGTTTAATAGCCAATGAAAAGCAGCTGAGAGGCTGACAAGCACTCAACAGGCATCCATACAAAGGACACCAGCCGCTGATGTCTGAGCAACTTTGATGGATCTTAAGAGCATTGTCCTGAAAGAGAAAAGCCATTTTCAAAGGTTGCATGGGATACCCAGCATATCAAGACAGCATTCTTGAACTAAAAAGACTACCAAGATGGAGGGCGGAATAATGGTTTCCAGGGCACAGAGGTGGGGTGAGGGTGGGAGTGGTGGGTGTGGCTGGTGAACAGCAGCAGAAGGGCTGTCTGGGGCTTAACAATCCTAGATCTTGGTTTGGGTGGTAGTTACAGATCTACGTGTGATATGTTCACAAACTACAAATGTCACTTTCTTGGTTTTGATTTTGTTAATGTTACGGTTTCACTAGTACAAACTAGATGAAGTGTCTTGGTATTGTCTTTATAATTTTTTAATCTTGAAAAAAATAATAGTTTTTGTTTATTCTTTGAAATTTTCATACACATACACAACTTCTCCTGCCCTCACAGCATATCTCCCTCTCAACTTCATGTCACTTAAAATAATAATAATAATAATAATAATAATAATAATAATAAAAATAAACTACTGCCCCAACTCATGCTGACCTTATGCACAACATACAGAACTACGAACCTAAAGCCCTTTCTATCTAAAGCTAATGGGCTAGTTAATAGGCATCAAAAAGAAGAAAAGGGAGACACACAAACATCCATCTGGAGACCTGCCAAAAGACCCACATGGGTCACATTTGTATCAGTGCTTTTAACAGACACACTGTGTGGCCGGGCTATTCTCAAATTCCAGGCCGAAATGATGTCAACCTTCTGGACAGCTGAGGGAACAGGCTTGTGTGCTCCTGTGCCAAGCACACAAGAACACTTTGCAAAAGGGAATTATTTGTATTTTAAGCTGTAAAAGATTATACATACATACACACACACACATATCCAGTGTGTGTGTGTGTGTGTGTGTGTGTGTGTGTGTGTGTGTGTGTCCAGTAGGATGGCTCAGTGGGTAAGGTACTTGCTGCCAAGCCAGGCGATCTGAGTTCAACACTGTGTTCTCCACCCTGCGAGGAAAGCACATCCTCCTGCACATGCCTGCAGTCCCATTGGCTCAGAAGACTGAGCAGACCAATGCCAGCACAGGCAACACAGGAAGACACATTTCAAAATAATGTATTAATAATGATGGTGGTAAAAATGACACTGAGAGGAAACCAAACCCCCAGAAGATCTCTTTGGAAAATAATGTACCACAAACTTATTATGGTTTCTCAAAATAAAAACACCAAGATCCCCAAAGCAGATTTGGTTCACAATGGTCAAGCATCCTCTTTGACACCAAGTCTGTCAACCACAGGTCTAGAGATTTGTTTCCAGCTCTGAGGCTGTGCTCCTCGGCTTCAGCCAGTAGGACTGCCTCTCACCCCGCCAGCCTTCACATACATATTGGATGTGGTTTCTAGGGAGGCGGTGGGTCTGCATTGATCAAAATACAATTAGTAAACAATTATCAGAACACTGGCCAACGGTGAGGTCGGCTGCCATCCCACAGCTGTGTGAGCAAGGGCTTTGTGCACACAGTGAGCTTTTACTGTTCTTCCCTTCTTTTCTCCCTCTTTCCTGATGGTTCTTTCTATTTGCTTTTAGCCTAGGGTAGTCTCAAACTCAAAATCCTCCTGGCCTCTGCCTGTTTGGTACACTATTGTGTTTGGCTCTGATCTTACCAATATCTCCTTTATAGTCTGTTTTTTTTGTTTGTTTGGTTTAGTTTGGTTTGGTTTGGTTTGGTTTTTTTCGAGACAGGGTTTCTCTGTGTAGTTTTGGTGCCTGTCCTGGATCTCCATCTGTCGACCAGGCTGGCCTTGAACTCACAGAGATCTGCCTGGCTCTGCCTCCCGAGTGCTGGGATTAAAGGTGTATGCCCTGTTTTTTGGTTTTGTTTTGTTTTGTTTTTTGAACAACCATGGCAATCTGGTACCATGATCACTGCCCTTTACTGAGTGTTCTAGGGATGTTATGCTGAACACTGCAGTTGTAATACAATTTTGTCTTTGCAGCATCCACGAGGTGGAGATTCCCATCTTACAGATGAAGTAACTGAGGTCTAAGAAACTTTCAAGAGGTCACTCAGATTGGAACCATGATTCGATTCACTGTATACCAATTTGTACTTTCCCGGTGTTCTTCTGTGACCACTGCCAAACAGCTTTTCACATCTGCAATTATTTTCCCTTGTTTGGGTCTTTCTTTTGGAGCTTCTATGAAAAATAGAGATAGGAAATGTTCTCCCTAGATAATTATTTTTGCAAAAACGCACATTTCTCCAACTTCATATGACTGGGCTGTAAGGACACTCTCACAGTGTCAAACACTTACTCTTCATTACCATTTAATTCAAATAACAGTCAGGGAACACCCCACACACTAGAATAAAATATCCAAGAACGTGGGGCTGAGCTCCTGTTTCCTCCCCCTCTGTTGAACCTGATTTCACATTTGAAAAGGTACCAATTCCCCAACCTTCCTTAAGACTTTCCTATCCACTTCCTGGAACTGCTCCAGAACCCTTTCATGGGCAGAAGGAGAAAAGGGAGCTTAGCCAAGAGTCAGGACCACAGAGAAAGAGATGCTTTCACCAGCATCTGCTGTGAGGCAAGGAGAGAGGGATGGCGTGTGCTCACCTCTGCCACTGAGTCTTCCTATGAAAGCCGACTGCTCCAAACTTGTGAACAAAAATAGGCAAAACAGAGTCACTCCTCCTAGGAACGTAAGCTTCACGTTCCTTAAAATGACTGCTGAATGGCCAGCACCGCTGCCCAGGAGTCCCGCCCACCACGCCTCCCACCCTTCCAGTTTGAAGTATCAGGTTCTACTAGTATGCTTTTTTCTTTTCCTTTTGTCTTTCTGTTTTTATAATGTTCTTACAACGTGGCTCAGGGTGGCCTTGAACTCATGATCCTCCTGCCTTAGATTCCAAAGTGCTGGGCATACAGGATGAGCCACCACATGCAGCCTGTGGAGGTTCTTACATCTAACTTACTCTGTAGTATTTGCCACCGAAGGAAAAGCAGTAAGTTCTCCCTTGCCTCCCCTAAACCCAGAGCCTGGCTTCCCTCTCAAGAAAGGAATCCTGTTTGCCTCCGCTAGCCACAGCACTGGCCGTGGGACAGTGGGGCTTATCTAGAAGCTGTCGAGCCAGAAGATCGTCGAACCTGCCAAGACCACCTTTGACAGGTACTGTGAAGCTACTGCTTACGCAGCATATGGGCCAAAGGAAGTGCTGTTACAAGGAACAGAGTCAGGGAAAGGAAAAGAAAGAGCAGAGGAGGGAAGAGAGGGAAAGGAAGGGGAGGGAGCAATTTGGAATCAAAACAAAATCAACTAACTATTAAGGAAAGGTATTTGTGAAAAACATGTTATACATTATATAATGTATATGTCTGTATATATATAATGTATACATGAATTACTTTATACATAAGTAATTTATAAAGCAGAATATGAAGTATACTCCTGTAATCCCAGCCCTTGAGGTACAGACAGAACAGACAAGGGGTGCAGCCCAGATCAGACTGCAGAGTGAGACCCCTCAAAAAGGACAGAGGAGGTGAGACGGAGGGACAGAATGGAGCGGGAGAGGGAGAAAGGAGGAGGTTGGGGCACAGGGAAGCCTTAGATCAGGAAGGGAGGACGTGGGACCTACAGACACAAAACAGCATGTGAAGAAGCTAGGAGATGGTGGAGCTGGCATTTTTAGCGAAAATGAAAGGCAGAGTGAAAACAGAAACTTAAGGGGAAGACAGACAAAATAAACTTAAAGTCCAAATGTTGATGGTTTTATGCATGATCATGGTTAACCGAGCAGGGAAAGGGGTACAGGGGAGAAATGGATGTAGATCTAAACCCAAGGAGACCAGCTAATGGTCTCCCTAGCTTCCTCCTTTCCTGTCTTTTCTCTCCCTCCTTCCCCCTTCCCTTCTCTCTCTCTCCCTTTTTGGTTTTTTGTTTTGTTTTGTTGAGACAGGGTTTCTGTGTAGCCTTGGCTATCCTGGAACTCTGTAGACCATGCTGGCCTCGAACTCACAGATATCTGTTTACCTCTGCCTCCCGAGTGGTGGGATTAAAGGCATACACCACCTCTGCCCAGCTAACATCCAAAATACTGTTATTTTTTTTTTCCTGAGGGTAAAAATTTGCTGGCTGTGCATGGCTGATTCTCCGGCACACCTTGCTCCTGGGATCCAGGGATGCGTTGTTTAACTGGCAGTTAACAGGTTATCTGTTAACACTTGACTTAAAGGCAGTGGTCCTCCTATTTTTACCTTTTCTATTATCTTAAACATCAGGTATAGCTGGCATCGGTATCTACACTCAACTGGCTAAAACAGCCACAGAATCAAAAGGCTTGTCCCTCCCTGGCTTCAGAATCCACAAAAGAGACGGGTTCCTGGATTCTGCCCAAATTCTTCTGTTCATAAGCACCTCAAAAGTACCGAAGCTGGGGTTGTACGCTCATAGAGATTTTTTTCTCCCCTTACCTGACAAGGTAGTACACACCTGAAAATCCAGCACTTGGCTAACTGAAGCGGGGGGGGGGGGGGGGGTGGGTCACAAGTTCAAGGCCAACCTGGGCTATATCGAAAGATCCTGTCTAAAACACATAAATAAAAGACTTCTTTTCCCCAGTAGTTTATAACTCCTGTTATGTTAGTATGGATGATTTAATCATAGCTCTCCTTAAAATATGAGCCAACTGATACTGGGCTAATATCAATTTATAAAATTTAACTTACATAAATGCTTACTCATTAAATTCACTTAGGTAATATGGGCATTAAAATGTGACTTCAAAACACTGATAAATGCAAATTTTGATATATCAATGGTAATAAACCCAGTAGCTACTTTAAGCAAACAGGAAGGCAGAAATCCTGAAATTTCTAACAGATTAAGTAACACCAAAAGGTAACAGAATCAGAACAATTCCAATGTCTGTGGCCCTTATACCCAGCACCATGCTTAGTTTTAGCACAGAATATCGTCGAAAGAAGACAAGCCAGTGTGGAACTAAGCCCATGGTCACCCGAGGGTCAAGTGCTGTGTTAAGCCCCTGACAAGTGTCTTAGATCAGACATAAACATTGGAATAGACCATTTCCCAACTGAGAGCCAAGAGTTAACTACAAACAATTCACTTTGTAAGTAGAACTGCGTTTGTGTGCACCAATTACACTGTGTGTCCGAGACTCCTAACTGCTTCTGCTATGTTGTATCCCAGAATAAAAGCAAATTAGAATTGCTAAGAATGGCAAAAGACATGACACACCCCTGCCAGCACTAACCATCTGATGGTCTTCATGCCTTACCTTTCTATCTGACAATTACATATCCATACCAGACTGTGCATTTTCTGACCTAGACCCTCAATCAGCAGTTTATATGCCACATTTGATACAGCCAAGGCAAAAGGTTTCCAGTTAACTGATGATTGTCTTTTAAAGGGGATGGGCCCTGACTAATTTTAAACATTAAGCTGAATGCAGATCTAGACGCTAATCTGTTCACCTCTATAGCTGGCTGCAAAGTTACATGGAGGGGCCCCAGACTTTGAGAAGAAAGATGGCCAGCATCAAAGAAGTCCCTTCACTAATTAAGTGATTCTAGATTCCATATTGTGAGTCTTTAAAAGAATAGCCTTTATTAAGCTTCTGTCCAGTCACATGATCGGGGGTGGGGGAGACAGGGGTGGATACACGATACAGTGAAGACTCCTACCATTGCTACGGCCATGGCTGGACCCTGCAGATCTGTTCTGCTCACAGTATAGAGCTCCTAAAAGAAACACTGGAAACTTCTCAAAAAACCTCTCTCTCCACACATGTACGTATACACACACACACACACACACACACACACACACACACACACACACACGTGTATACTTTTAAAACCCCCTTTCATGGGAATAAAGAAACATGGGTCCACTTAATAAAGAGCGCTCTTCGTTCTCTTCCAAAATTTAGTTTGATCGTGTGACAGATAACCCAGTTAACTGGGTACCCACTCTTAAAGATGTTTCTCAAGATTTGAAAGTATTTTCTGGTCTTCTCAATAACAAATGCTCAAAATCACATACTAATATTTCTATTCATAAATGAGACTCCCTACATCATACTGATTCTCTCGTCACTTTCTGTGACATCCTTCTTGATGTACTCTAGTGAGCTGTCTGATACCTTGGTCTCTCTGAGTCCGTTTGTTAACTCAGCATTTTTAAACATTTTATGGAAACATTAATATATTAATTTTATATTCAAACCCAGCCATGTCCCAACTGGATAAACCAAAGTGAGACACATAGGGAGACTTTTCAGTTGCTCTGTAGTTCCACTCCACCTGTCTGAACACACTTTTACTCTCTGTGGATAAAAAGTAAAGAACAACTCCTAAAGCATGCTGCTTCTAAGTGCTTGCTGCTTCTGCTCACAAGGAACTTCAGACTGAAAGCAATCCCACTGTAGAGTCATAAAACAAGAGACCCACATAAAAAACAGGCCCTCTGCTTACAGCCCCTTCAGAGGCCCCTCAAACAGGACAAGTGCCTGCCAGACTCAACCAATTTGCCTCTGCTGCCTCAAGGGAGATATTTACCTGCTTCGGTGTTTCTCTGGGGCTTGGTCCTTGAGCAGTAACAGCAATCTAAGAAGATGACATAGTTAAGAACATTGAAGAACAGCCCGATGACTCCGGCACTGAGAACCAGCAGGGGCTCCTCCGTCTTCTGGGGACTGATGTACCTTTTGATGGCTTCTACCAGGATGCTGAACATCAGGGCCACAGCAAAAATGGAATTGCCAAAAGCCCCTACAACATCTGCTCGGAGAAAGCCAAACGTGCTCTTCCTGTGCTGCCTGATATTGCTGGCCCGCACGCCAAACAGTCCGATGATCATGGACAACAAGTGAGAGAGGACTGCAAAGGCATCAGAGGCCAGGGAGAGGGAGTTGCCTATGTGTGAGACCACTAGCTCGAGCACAAATAGAAGGACGCTGACCACGCACATGAGGACCAGACGGAAGCTTCGGCCAGAGTATCGCCCCATGGCTGCCGCAACTCCTCTTTCTCAGGAAGGCAAGAGCTAGCACCGATTTAGAGATTACGAGTCCTGGATAACTCTCCCTTCAGCCTTTCAGCGCCTGTCATATTTGGAAACCACCTTTTATAGGCTGCTATAAAGCCATAAAGCAGTTTAAAGGGCAATTAAGCAAGAGATGTCACATGAGTCCAGGTTTGTGGAAACTGAAGACAACTGGCTTCAGGTGTAGACTTGGGAATTGTTTGTTTGGATGTGTTTAATTACAGGGCTTCATGGCTTTCCTTCCTGTAAAAGCTCACCCATAGCCAGAGCTTTTCCAGCTTCTGGCACATGCAGTAATAGCTTTAATAAAGCAAGCCACTTGGCATCAATGGCCATATCTTGTCTCCTAGGTGTGTAGTTTTTTAATGTAATCTGTGTGAAATGGAACATTCAAGGGTTGTCGTTCCAGAGCTATACCAAGTAAAAGGCCATCCCCATTATTTTGCCCACTTGACCAAAGCTACCCGCCCTCCAACAGTCTTTGTAAGAAAGACAAGAAAGTCACTCCCAATGGTCAGGAGAGGTTCAGACCCTCAGTCTGGAGGAGCTAGTGAGTGACAATGTTTCAGGAAGAAAGCCAAATGAGTTAATTGATGCAAGTTTGGGTTCTCACTTTAAAAAACTGTATCCCTTAGGCCCTTACAGCCTTTAACACTTATTAGTTGTTCAAGTATCTACACTAACAGTGGCCTGTATTGTTGGGAATAGCCACCAACTATATAGCTTTTTTGAATTAAAAAACTGTTTTAGGTTGGGGATTTAGCTCAGCGGTAGAGGCCCTGGGTTCGATCCTTAGCTCAAAAAAAAAAAACAAAAACAAAAACAAAACAAAACAAAAAACCTGTTTTAATTACGTTTATTGGGTGGGGTTAGCGTGTCTGCGTCAGGAGTACTTGTAGGGATCCTTTCTCTCCTGCTGTCATGTGATTCTGGCAAACATCTTCTAGACAGTGCAAGTGACAAGCTAAGAGCAGACTGTCTGAAAATGACTGAGTAGCAAGTCTGTCTCCCACATCGTTCTTGATGCTACAGTGGGTACCATGGTTACGTGACAGATGACTAGTAACTACTATAGGGGTGATCTTTCCACAGCTGGTCAAAATGCCTTCTCAGTTGAATGAAATATTTTTCTGCACTCAAGATTCAGATCTGGCCCATGAATCAATTGCTCCTGCTGTCCAGTTCCCATAAGGCCTTCATGTGTGTGATCTACTGACACACTGAAACTACTTTAAAGTTCTTTCATGAATGACTAGAAATTGCTAACACAGGTGCCCTAGTGGACCCTTGGAGCAGAGCCAGTAGTCTATATGCCTTGTTGTCTTTTGCTGCCGTGAGCACTGGGCAAGTAATCACTTTTGTGACTCTAATTTATAGTCTGTCTCTAAATTCATGGGTTCCACACCTGAAGAGTCAACCAACTTCAGGTTAAAAACAATTGAAAACTTCATTTGTAGTGAACATGGAGACTTAAACAATGTAGCAACTACTTACACAGCACTGGATGCTATAGAGACTTGGAGATAATTTTAAATGTATGCCAGGAGTTCAGATTGCATGCAAATACTTTGCCATCTATACGTGGGACCTGAGCACTGGTGTACTTTGGCAGTGGTGGAATTGTAGGACCAAGTCCTCTATAGATTCCAAGGGATGACTATGTCTGGCTTTTGGGGTTCCTGCACCAGCACTTTTCATGTTGGTAGTTTCATACTCACAACACATTCACACACTCAAGCTGACCTCAAACTCATGAACTTCCTGCCTTAGTCTCTCAAGTGCTAGGATCGTGGAGGGTGTCAAGCCTGGAAGATAAGCATGGAGTTTAAAAGGTTTTGATATTTTAGCTGACCTCCAGCTAAACAGTTTTAGAAACAAGCCAATTTATCAGACATAATTTCAGTGAACAATTCCTACCTTAATGTAACTAGAGTTCCTTTAAATAATGACTTGGGGGGAGGGGTAATCCCAGGCTGTTCAGTGTTAGAAGCTTAAAAAAAAAAAAAAAAAAGTAGCTCCAGAGATCTCTCCCCAGATGACCTTGTGTCACAGTATACAATATAAAATGTGAGATCTACATTTTGTTTTTGATGTCATGAATCAGAAAAACAAAAAACCTTACTCTTTTAGTTTCTACTATTTTTCTCCAAAGCAACACACACACACACACACACACACACACACACACACACACATATATACACATACACTTTTTAGATGACAAACTTTATTATGACTAAAGAAAGCCACATATTAGCAGCAACTTCCAGCTGCCCCTGTGGTATGAAATCTGTACCAACATGTCCCAGGTGCTGTTCTAATGACCTTCTTCTATAAGGTAGAGGAACCTGACTTCTCTCCATTTCCAAAGAAGCAGTTTACATTGGTCTAAGGATGGAAGAGCAGTACAAACATTCAGAACTGCCATAGCTAGCAAGAAATTGGTTCAGAGCCCAAGTCTGTGACTCAGACAGGCATGCTATATTCACTTCCAGTGTGTGGAGGCCAGAGTCCAACATCAGGTGCTCACCAATTTACGTCCTGAGACAAGGTCTTATGGACACTAGAGCTCACTAACTGGCTAGATTGGTGAGCCAGTAAGTTCCAGGATCCTCCTGTCTCTGCCTTCCCAGCCGGGACTAGAACTCAGGTCTACAAGCTTGTCCTACAAGCACGCTACTCACGGAGCCTTCTCAGGCTGTGTGCTGTATTTAACCTGCAGCTTCCTGGGGCATTTCCTGTTGCTCACAGGTAGCACAGCCTGCCTTTTCATCTCATCCCCTTCCCTCTATTAAGACTGAAACCTTACTCAATCTTCAAAGCATGCCTCACCACTCTAACCTTTGAAAGGCTTTGCTTGGTTCTCAACCTGGGAAACTGACCTGGAAATGAAGTGCTGAAATAAGGTATTTACTCAGTTGTCAGAAGAGGATGGGACAGGAGGGTCACAACTTCAGGCTAGCCTGGGCTACCCAGTGAGGTAGTCTCAGCAGAGGCACATGCCACAAAGCCTGGTGACCTGGGCTCAATCCACACTATCCACATGGCAGTGATAGCTGATTCCATCAAACTGTCCTCTGACTTCCATACACGTGCCTTGGCAAGCACACACTCCCCTCCCCCAAATAAATACATAAATGTTTCTTTCTTTTTTTTTTTTTAAGAATGTACTAAGGCTCCAAATGAGGTATAAAAGGCCTTCCAGGCAAACAGGTAGATAGGAAATAGTTTGCCTGAGAAGTGTAGAGGGCTGTGTTGAACTGAAGGACATTGAATGGGTTAATGAGCCATATTAGACTATAAAGTGTTCACACTTTGGGCTATAAATGATGAGAACTATAAAATGATTTCAGGGGGAAGAAAAACTACCTTAATAAACTACATTGGGAAAAACAAAAACATTCTTGAAAACATGGAGACTGGCGTGGTGGTCTCACACCTACGAAGGTCTAAGCCCTAAAGACAAAGCAACCACAGCCTGCTTGCCAGCCTCACAATGCAAGCGCGGACTGCAGGAGCCCGCCAGGGATGACTCGGGCTTCTGGTTAGTGACAGAGTGAATTCTGTCAGTGCTAGTCTTCCAAGCAGGAGGAAAGGGCCAGAGATGGGGGTGAAATGAGACTGGGGGACATGCTGACCTGAGAAGTGGACGAAACACACATCCCAGGAGAGCTCAATGTGGGCTAGAGCTCCAAGCGGCTGGTAAAAATGAGTTATTAGTCTATGAGTGCCGCCTGACACCGTGGAAAGAGTGACGTTGCTGATCTGTAAGGAGGCCACGTATGGAAAAGCTGGCACGCGGGGACCTAAGAGGGGGCCAGGAAGGAAAGCCAATAACTAAGAAGTCTGGTGGGGTGGGTACACAGCAGGCAACAGAAGTCAGGTAACAACACAATCAAAGTACCGGTGTGTGCGCTGAGACAAGAATCAGACATGCACCCCAGGCTTGCAGGCTTGCCCTTCAGAGCTCATTGCGACCCACCATGGTGGGGAAGACAGGAAACTGCCAAGATGCTGGCTTCTTAAGACAGCTGGGGAGAGGGCACCCCTGCCTGCCTGGCTTTCAAAGACCATCCTTGTGTGTATGATTCTGCTACTGCAAGATGAACTGAATACATAAAATATTATAATTAGTTCATGGTGTTTATTACCCAGGCTGTTTACAGAAAAGTATTTCCCACTGTTAATTTAGGCATAAGAATAGCTGTTTATCTCATGTGATTTCTTTTTAGAACTTTTAAAAAATGAAAAAGAAAAACTTCATCTGAGAAGATATTAGTATCACTGGTTTTAAAAAAATGAGGATGAGCGAGTGGCTTCTGTTTCGTCCATCAGTAACTCCGACCAAACAAGGTGTAGAACTTGGCAGGGTTCTTGCCACAGACACACATGGCTCCTGGCTGCAGCTCACACAGAGGGTGGAAAGGAATACAGAGGCTTTTGGCTCCCATGGACGGAGCCCCAGGTTCCACATCCTGATCCCTGGAATTAAAGAGACAACAAGTCCGTTCACTGCTGCTGCACACTGTGGCCTCCCTCCTCAGTGCAGGTCTAGAGGTGAGTGACATTTACCTGGCAGTTGTCTTTTTGATCCAGTCCTCACAGTCAATTTCCCCACAGAATGGAATCTGTGCAATCTGATAAGAACAGAAAAAGCACTGTCACTAGAACTCCCGAGAGGAGCACCTCAGGTCTCTGTCACCTTTCAAGCAAAGGGGGAGCCATGGTACCTCTGCAAACACTGGAACTTTGCTCAGAAGTAGACAAGAGAACAAAGGATGGTTTTGACACCACCCCAAACCCACACTTGGAAAACCAGACCCGGATCACACTGCGTGCCTGCATCAACCGACTGTGACCCCATGAACTCTGTTGCAGACCCTCTTCAGGTTGGGAGCACTGCCTGTTTTACAGACCTGGCTGTCAGGAGGATGGGAGGAGGTGACGAATAACATGATTTCGAGATAACACAACAGCAGCAGTGACAGGCAGGCAGGCCTCACTCAATCCCTCACGTGTTAGACTGACTTTAAAAGACAAAAATCACTTTTTATCAGGAAAATCAACCTTTGCCAAGCGTGGTAGTGCACATCTTTAATCCCAGCACTCAGGGGACAGACGCAGATAGGTCTCTGAATTCGAGGCCAGCCTGTTTCAGGATAGTCAAGGCTACACAGAGAAACCCTGTCTAGAAAAACAGAAACAAAAAACAAAACAAACAAAAACAGGTAACTTTTCAATTTTTCTTTGAATAATGGGCAGAGTCAAGACTTGATATTTTATTGGAAATTTGAAATTCATCTCGTATGCTAGCCTGTAGTCCCAGCTACTTAGAAGGCTGAGACAGAAGGATCACAGGTTCAAAGCCTGACAAGGTCTCACAAAGCAAGTCCAAATGTGCCTATCTCCAAATAAAAGTTGGCCACAACAGGGCAGGGCGTGAGTCCAGTGGTGGAATGCTTAACCAGTATGCGCACAGACACTGTGGGCCCCAAGAAGGGGGTGAGAAGGAAGGAGAAAATCTCTAGCCTGGTTTTTCTTTCAATAAAATGAAATGTCTGACAGGTCAGCATTAAGGCTTGACAGTTACTTTCCATACCTAAATGGGAACTGTTTGCAATAGCAACTACGTAATTCCTAGAGATCAATGCTAATGCTAATGTCGGGAAGAGCAGCTGAAGGCTATCTAGAATCTAGATAACGGAAACTTGAGAGCGAACTGAGGGCTGGCAACCTGGCTGGCAGGTGAAGCCAGACAAGGCAACTCCAATCCTAGGAAACAGCATGGTAGAAGGAAGGAAGGAAGCCCACTGAGCTACTCTCCGGCCTCTGTGTACTGCAGCATGCACTCACTCACACCAGAGATGTGGGAAAGATGAGGGGTGGCTGAGAGCAGAGGGGCGGCAGTGCTGCTCACCAGTTTCTCGTGAATTGGCAGTGTTAGAGTTCACCTACAAGGATCATGAGTTCAACTCCTGATCTACACAGCAGTGTCTCAGAAACAAGCAAGGAAGCTCCTCTGCACAGCCTTCCTGTGCTCTTGGGATCTAGTGAACATGTTTCAGAAGGCTTCTCCTCTAAGAAGTGAAAGCAAATGGGGAGGAGGAAATTACAGAAACAGCAACTTCTTCAAATGGCCCTTAACTCCAAGGAAGGGCAAACACTCTTATGCTCACTCGGTGAATGTGCCAGTCTAATCCCTGAAATTTACCGACTGCTAGCCTACAAACAGAAGTAATACATTTCTAGGTGTGTCCTGCAAGCCAGGGACTGGATGGAGAGAAAGGGGGAAGAGACCAGTGACAGGACACATTCAGAGAAGTCTTTTTGTTTTGTTTTGTTTATTTTTCAAGACAGGGTTTCTCTGTAGCTTTGGAGGCTGTCCTGGATCTTGCTCTATAGACCAGGCTGGCCTCGAACTCACAGGGATCCACCTGGCTCTGCCATCCAAGTGCTGGGATTAAAGGCTGCGCCAGCTCAGAGAAGTCTTAATACAGAAACTCTTTGTGCCATAAAAATGGAGACAAAAGACCCAAGATTTAAGCCAAAGTAACAGTTGCTTCCCTGTATGAGAGCTGCAAACCCTTAATATTTGCAAACAAAATGCATAAAAAAGAGCATTTATAAAATAGTATGTAATATATAAAATAACAATGGCTGTAGCACATGAAGAAATTTCTATTTGGACTCGTAAGTGACTCTGCCAGAGCCTGGTGGCACAGGGAGATAATTTCAGCTACTTAGGGGCTGAGGCAAGAGGATCCAAAGTTCAAAGACTAGCTTGGCAGTGAGTTCAAGCCAGCCTGGGTGACTTAGTGAGAGTGTGTGTCTTTACTGTGAAATAACAAGCAGCTCCAGTGGCAGAGCTCTTGCCTAGCATGCCTGAAGCCTGAGAGATCAACCCCAAGCACCATCACTGAATACAGCAAATAAACTAAATGAAAAGAAAGGGTGTACTTGAAAATCAGTGGACAAATTAGTCTCCTCACTCTTTAATAGATAAATAGATAAACCAATAAATAAAAGTGGAGAGGGAAAAAGTAATGATTTACCTCAATTTAAGTTCCAAAGATCCCTTCCTAGTAAATATACTTTTACTTAACAATAGCCTCAAAGGTCTTTGATGGTCAGTCAGCACATCTAGGATAATCCACACGAAGCAAGAGGGGAGGGCCACTGACTGCTGATATAATAGACACAATCTATTTATTTTCCTATAGATATGAAACTAAAATAACCCTGCTCCACTTTAAAATTTCAAACTCGGGGTTGGGGATTTAGCCCAGCGCAAGGCCCTGGGTTCGATCCTCAGCTCCAGAAAAAAAATTCCAAACTCTTAGATTAATTTATCTAATATTAGAATAAAACATAGAACCCATTAACACCTTGTGAATCTTGTGGCACAAGCCTCTCATCCTAGCTCCTCAGAAGACTGGAGCAGGGAGATTACAAATTCAAGGAACTGTCTGGGCTATAGAGAGAGTTCAGAGCCAGGCGGCAGTGGTGCACGCCTTTAATCCCAGCACTCAGGAGGCAGAGGCAGGTGGATCTCTGTGAGTTCGAGGCCAGCCTCTCCAAAGCAAGTTCCAGGAAAGGTGCAAAGCTACACAGAGAAACCCTGTCTCAAAAAACCAAAAAAAAAAAGGGGGGGGGAGTTCAAGGGTCAACCTAGGCAATTTAAGGAGACCTTTACTCAAAATATAAAGAAGTGGGTTGGTGCTATAGCTCAGTGGTAAAGGGCTTGTCTAGCATCAGCATGCCAAAGCCTTGAATTCAATCCTCAATACTTATGAAAAAGCCAAGTGAAGCAAAAATAAAATAAAATAATACATGCATAAATCGCACAGGAAGGAAACCCCATGCTAGAAGATGGCCACATAACCTCTATCCTTTTACTAAAAGCATGCAACATGAGTCAAGGGAACACCACAGAACACAGAAAGGTAAAAGGCCAGAATAATAGTAAACCAAAGCCAAGTGCCGAAGAAGTAGGGATCCTCTAGGAATTCTGAAATCATCTATTTTACAGCTCAGTAAAAAAAGTAAGAGAGATGAATTCCTCTGCACCAGTAACAAGACATGCATTATTAGGCTATCATTGCAAAAAACTTGGTCTTTTATTCTCAAGAAGGAGTTTTAAAAATCTGAGGAGGAAGAACATTAAACTGTGGTAGAGAGATCTAACTTCTGGCATCTGTCTAATCCTATGGGCTAATTTGTTTAGACTCTGGCCCATGGTTTTCTCATTTGTAATCTGGAGACACAGGACTGGTTGCATACTTAACACGTATATCAGAATACTAAAGTCCATAAGTGATTCACTCCAATCATACTGAGCTGAATAATATACAATCCTTTTATTTGACTGGGTTAGAAAGATTAATACAAAGTGTAAGCTGAGGGAGTTTTAAACTATGATTTACTGAACAGTGGTGGAAGTGCAGTTCAGGGGTACAGCACTGACAAACACAGTCAAAGCCCTGGGGTCAATGCCTAGCCCCCAGAAAACAATCAAAACCAAGACAACTTGTTTGAAAGTCTCTTACCTTTCCAGAATCTAGTACCTTCTGAAAGTCTTCCAATGTATTAGATACAACCATATGAGCTTTAAGGTCTTCAGAAGCCCTACCAAAATAAACCAGAAAATACATAACTTTTCTTACAAATATGACAGGTTTTTTTTCTTTTTTCTTTTCCTTTTTTTTTTGAGCTGAGGATTGAACCCAGGGCCTTGCGCTTGCTAGGCAAGCACTCTACCACTGAGCTAAATCCCCAACCCCAACAGGGTTTGTTTGTTTTTTAATCCCAAGATAAACAAGACTTAATGAACTAGTAAATGAAGGTCAGAGGAACCCAATGTGAGTACTAATCCCCTGACTAGCAGTGGCCATGAATAAGCCAGCCACCTTATTCCAGCAGCACCTCAAGCCTACACGTGAGAAACTTGCCATGCACACAAAAGGCAGCTGCTACTTCTGTTACTGCTGCTGAATGGTCCTGACTCCCACTTAATACTACCTGTGGGAGTCTGTTATTTTTCAAATCCCTTCTACAAAATTGGAATAATATTGTAGCAGAAAATATATAAAATTGCCCAATAATAAAACATGAAGGTATGAATATATCATAACAAAGAATACATATGCATATATAAAGATATTTTCACAGCATCAACTCCTCCCACCCAACATTTCTGTCCCTGCTGTGGATGATTGACTGATAAACAGAGTGCTGACTGGCTAGTAGCTAGGCAGGAAGTATAGGCGGGACAAGCAAAGGGGAGAATTCTGGAAAGTGAAAGGCTGAGTCAGGAGATGCTGCCAGCTGCCACCATGAGAAACAAGATGTAAGATACCGGTAAGCCATGAGGCAACTTATAGATTAATAGAAATAGGTTAATTTAAGATTTAAGAACTAGATAAGCAAGAAGCCTGCCACGGCCATACAGTTTATAAGTAATATAATTCTGTGTGTTTACTTGGGTCTGAGCGGCTGTGGGACTGGTGGGTGAGAGAGATTTGCCCTGACCATGGGCCAGGCAGGACCAGGAGATAACCCCAGCTACTTGTCCCCACCTCACTTCATAGCCCAGGTTGGCATGGATCATGTTTTCTGTCACTTCAGCTAGTATGTCTAGGTGTGCACC
Organism: Onychomys torridus; assembly: GCF_903995425.1. Taxonomy (NCBI): domain Eukaryota; kingdom Metazoa; phylum Chordata; class Mammalia; order Rodentia; family Cricetidae; genus Onychomys; species Onychomys torridus. Next base: position 10,235,347 of record NC_050453.1, read on the forward strand.
ACCATGCCTGGACCCACAGTCTCCTCTGTCAGGGCCTCAGCCTCTAATAATGCTACTGGTAATATTTTCATCTACATTCAAAATCACACATGTGGTGATGAAGGAAAAAAGGACAGTTGTTTTTTCTGAATCTCCAGGCTAAGACCTTGTGAATTCTTAGCGATTGCTAGCTGTCAGTCAAATCTGTTCCCTCTTTTCCCCTGTCACATTTTTGTAGTGAGATAGGATAGACTGACTAGGAAAAGTCAGGGGCACTTCGCGCCCTGCATCTGAAGGCAGTAGACACGGCTCTTGCACCCTCACCCACCAGGACTCCCTTGACATGACTGTCATCTGGTTTGTTCAGTCACTAAGTTCTAGGTGATGGCAGAACCAATAAAATGAGTGGACCCAGGTTCCTGAAAAGTACATCCACTGGACCTGCAGAGCAACTTCACACTGTGTCACATAAGAAAAGGGAAGCTGTGCCACGGCTGCTGACTTTGGCATTCTTTTGTTTGTAACAGTTTAGTCTACTTCACACAGGACCTCTTTAACCTAAGCTGACATTAAGGAGGCTGGGATGTAGCTCAGTGCAAGGAAAGGAGCCTGCCTAGTATGAAGGAGGACACAGATACTTCCCTCAGCACTGAAAGAAAAAAACAAAAACAACCAGCCACCCTAATATTAAATCCAGTACCTGAGCAGGAGGACTCACCCCGACAGTCTAGGCTGCACAGAAGGAGCCTGTCCTGTGAAAGGAGGGAGACCTCAGGAATTCACGTTGGTGACGGGTCTACACTGCAATGTCCTCAATTCAGTAAAGTTAATCAATACATTACTTTCTTTGTACTTGGTAAAATAAAGATCCAACAAGTATGCACTGCTATCTTCTTTTTAAGATGAGTTGTTATCTTAATTCAGCTTTTCCTTAGAAATAATAGTCTATATAGAACTGACTCTTATTCAAAGGACCTATAAGCAAGATTGATATTGAAAATTGTAGAAGATAAATAAAGATGAAACCAAAATTTAGTGAAGTAAATACATGCTGACTGAGAAATTATAACCTGAATTCACACAATCAGAATGACCCCTATCCCCACATCCATACAGAAAAATAAACACAGAATATTCCAGTTAACTCTCCCTGGACGTGGCTTCCATGAGAAGTTTTGCTGTTTTATAATAAGCCTGCACATCAGTAAGAAATTACAGAAACAAAACGAAAACCACTGCAAGAATGCACGGCACATAAACGATTTGGACGGGCCTTCTTTGTGAAAATAACGGAGTGTGAGTCAAGTGAAAGAAGAGCTGCAGACTCTGCTGGCCAGGAGTGGTGGCACTGGGGGCTGAGGCACGGGGAACGGAACCCAAGGCCAGCCTCCAGTCTGAAGCCAATCCAGGCTGCAGGAGGCCTGTCTCCAAAAACAAACGACAACTTGCTTTATAAAAATACATATCTGGAGCCTGGGGCGATAGCTCAGCAGCATGGTAGCCCCTTTCTAAGTTCGAGGGCCTGGGTTCAGCCCCCAGAACCTACAACAAAACCAGTGCATATGTGGTGCATGCTGTATCCCAGGACTCCTGGGACCTGCTGGCCATCCCGTCTAGCCTACATGGTAAGCTCTGATCCAGTGGACCTTGGCTTAAAAGGTACAAGGTGGATGTACGTGAATAAAGGCAACTCTGGCCTGATGTGAACACGCACATGTCACCTTTTACTAACAAAGTTTTCTGTCAGGTATTTACTAAATACTTCATGCCAATAATGGTCTAAGGGTCTATTACTACAGAAACAAGAAAACACTGTTCTCAACAAGCTTATTAGTTTAAGCAATCTTTGCAAGATGACCAGAGGAAAGGAAGGAAAAAAAAAAGAAAACTGCTTTTCTGTCACTAATGATGCTTGTTTTCCAACCTTAGACATGTTAATGAATCACAGGAAAGAAACCTCAGTCAACCAGAAATTTAACAGTAAGCAGTCAGGGTCTCTAGGTATGAGGTCCAGCAATCTCTGCTCCTCAAATTCCAGAAGACTGAGAACAGCAAGAACAGGACCTTGGTACCTCAGAGAACAATAAGTAAGGAGCTTTCCAATGCCTCACCCCACAACACTCCTTGTTCCCAATGCAGACAGACTTCAAATACATCATGTTATCTATACATCAAGCAAATCCTAAAATAACCCTTCAAGACACTTTTATTAAATGAGTCCAGAGAGAGCTGCAAATTAGCTGCCTAGAAACACCCAATCAAGCAACAAAGGCGAGACTAAAACCAGTTTATTCTCTCCCTATCAGATTTATTGAGACCCAATGTGGCCTGGTACGGTGCTGCATGCTTTTCATCCCAGCACTCAGGCAACAGAGACAGGTGGGTCTCTATTTGAGGCCAGCCTGGTCTACATAATGAGACCCTGTCTCAAAAAAAAAAAAAAAAAAAAAAAAAAATTAAATAAACCCAATGTATATTAGGCATAGAGTATTGCAAGGCAAAGGAATAAATATATCATGGGCCACCTTCCCTGACCCCAAACCAAGTTTCTATCCCTAGGGATAGTTGCCTTCCTTACTGCTTCAGAGAGGCAGAGGGAAAAATCCTCTTACAGGTTACGCCAGCCCCAACGCCTTGACTATCTCATATTCCCAAAGCAATCAAGGGGTTCTCAGCCTTGGCTACCCATAATCCTCGGGGGAGCTTTTCATTTCTTAGGATTTATTTATTTTTTCCTTATGTGCATTTGTGAATACCTGAATGTATGTGTGTGTACTATCTCTGTGCCTGGTTTCTACAGAGGCTCTGAACCCAGTTGTGGAACTGTGGAACTGAACCCAGGTCTGAAGTAAGTGCTCTTAATGGCTGAGGCATCTCTCCAATCCCATTTATTTTATCTTTTAATGTGTGTGTGTGTGTGTGTGTGTGTGTGTGTGTGTGTGTGTGAGAGAGAGAGAGAGAGAGAGAGAGCGAGAGCGCGCACTTAAGAACCAATGACTTAATACAAGAACCTGGATCTGAAGTTACCCCCGATTAGTTCAACAGACAGATCACAGTTTCATAGGAAACACGCACTTAGGAACCCACAAGTCCAAACTACAAATGGAATAAGAAACTAAGTGGCCCTGGAGCTCAGGGAGAAAGGCTACTTCCAGTTGTGATAATCCCCAATCAATCCCTTGTTCTCATCTCAAACGTCAGGTGAAAACAGGCAAGGCGAAACGTCAGGCAAGGAGACACTGGTAAATCACAGAGCTACCTTGTGAAAAGGTTAAGCTGGATGTCTTCCAAAATCTCTTCAAGTTTGGCCTCAGCTTCTTTTTCAGCAATTGTCAACTTCTCTCCAGTATCTCGTCTGACAGCTACGAACTGACAGTTCTTCATATCACGAGGCCCCACCTCAAGTCTAACTGGAACTCCCTATAAAACAAAACAGGCAGTTAAAATTGTGCATGTGTATCTCAAGTTGAATATAGACTATTTCATGGCTTTATCTACTGTAAATCATCTAACAGTCAAAAATCAATCATAACCAAATAAGAAAGGGCAGGCGATATTCCTGACACACTACAGAACTTATTTCAGTACAGAAGGAAGTGTCTACTGCCTCCGTTGTCAGAACTAAGCAATCTCCTGATAGAGGGAAGTCCATGTGAATATGGGCATTCCCATTTCCTCACAAACAGCACGTGGTACATGGAGGAACACAGAGGCAGCATGAAACCAAAGATACCCCCAAGGCATTGAGGGGGTTAGTACACTAGTACACCCCAGACTCGTTCCTGGTAAACATGTGCTCTGGCTGGGATGTCTGGGCTCTCAGTGGGCCCCAGCGTGCACGGGAATCACCTGCAGGGCTGTTGAAGTGCTCCTGCCAGGCTTCATCAGTTCCTTGTTATTGGAAGTTAAAGGATCGGCTGAGATCCGTATGGGAAGGAGCTACTACTTGCTGCACAGGCTGTTGGCTTTAGGATAAAGTCTGAGAACCACCATGCTCTCAGGTTTCCACGAGGTAACTTAAAAATTGGCTATATGCAAGCATAAGACTCTCGCATATTCAAGTCTTGTGTGTTTCCATCTTTGAGGGAACCAAAGCCCTTAAGGTCCAGGGAGACCTTGCATTTGTAGGGTCTGGAACCCTATCTGAAAAATAGTAGGTCTTAAATTTTAGTGAAAAATCCTTTAAAACAGTGATTCTCAACCTTCCTAACGCTACGATCCTCTAATACAGTTCCTTACGTTGTGGTCACCCTCATCCATAAAACTATTTCATTGCCTCTTCATAACTGTATTTTTGCTACTAATATCTGATATGCAGGATAAATGATATGCAACCCCTGTGAGAGGAGGTCTGCTCTACCCCCAAAGGGGTCACCGCTCACAGGTTGAGAACTGCTTTAAAACCAATTTAGGGCTCTGACACTGTGAGGCAGGTACTTCTTAATACAGCATGGCTGCTGAGTCGTACTCACATCAAAGACAAAGGGAAACTTAAGGCCAGCAGGCCCACTGGACCCTCATGAACAGGTTCCTGGGGATAGAGTGATAGACATAAAGCCCTATCTTTGGGGGAAGGAAGTAAAGAGGGAAGGGAAGTGGAGGATTCAGAAGCAGGTGGCATTTAAATCATTTTGGTTCAGCTAACAGCAACAGTTTCACATATGAACTGGCTTAGAGAAGCAGCTGCTGGTATCTCAGCTATTCCTAGGTGGATGAAAAGCTGCGGCTAGAGACAAATCAGAGGACAGTCTGACTGTCTTTAAGGTCGTCCCTGAAGGTAGGGAGCACAAAAAAAGGAGGGTCAGCAGCAGAGCTGATCCTCAGCACAGATTTACCATAGGAGCCATTTTTAAAATGAGATGATAAATGTCAGTGGCTTTGTAATTAGAGATGGTTAATTCTGAATAACCCCAACACATCAAACATCAATTCTTAAGTTCTCAGTTACTATCTCAGAACGTGTCCCACTCTACTCCTCCTAATTCCTAGACTAAGTTAATATTCTTTATCATAGCTTAAAGAAAATGGTAAGTTTGAAAAGTAGAATAAAGGGCATCCACTACCTAATAATGAAGCTGTGCAGTAAATGAAATACCCCAAAAATATGAAGCCAGAGCTTAGATAGGCTTTGTATGCACAGAGTTAGAAACAACAGCAAAGGGATATGCAGCCATGTGGACCAGACTGCAAAAGTGGAGGCGACCTGGGAAGATTCCATCATCACCAAAACCTCCCTATGCCAATGACTGAACTCGATACAAGCACCGTACCCACCAAATGAGGATTACATGTTATATAAACAAACACTTCACAATCATTTTTATTCTAACGTAATGAAAACTGGCTTCCATAAGACTTTTAGGGAGACAGGCACAGTACTGGAAATCAAAGGCAGGACCAAGCACACGCCAAGTGTTCTCCCAAGCTACCCACTCCTGAACCACCACAGAAATTAGCACACACTCTAGAATCCCGTTACAAAGTATGACCTATACTGGTGTTCAGAACTCACAACTATAAATATGGGAAGGTAATAAGAAATCCTTAAGTTTGCAGAAATCTAGATCTCCCCAGTGCAGGACCCCAGCGTACCTTCAGTTCCCAGTGATTGAACTTCCAGCCTGGAGAGTAGTTGTCTCGTAGATCAACTCGGACTCGAATGTTAGCGCCATGCAGCCGCCTTCGATACTCATTGCATTTTGCCATCAGTGCCTCTCTGTCTTCTTCGGAAAGGGCATTTGTGATTCCACACGGAATGACCACCACCTAGAGTCCAGCCAAAGACATACCACATACACATAATGACATCTACAATAATGAATCATTTAGATCCTACCGAAATGAACCTTACAGAAGTTAAAACATGCCACCAACACAAGCTTTTAAATATATATAATTTTACTACAATTAAAAACATGGTGCTGGAGAGATGGCTCAGTGGTTGAGAACACTTACTGCTCTTGCAGGACCCAGGTTCGGTTCCCAGGACCCACCTAGGGACTCACAATCATCTGTAAGTAACTCCAGGGAGTCCTACCATGGAGTGCTCCAACACACATGCAAAGCACAGACATACACTTGAACATGCATGTATACACATGCACACACACACACACACACACACACACACACACACACACACTGAATCTTTAAATAAAACAAAATAAAATAATCTACAACATAAAGCACCCTAAAAATTTCAAATCTTACTACTGACAAAAATTCCTAAAATTTGTTGTTGGGCCACTCTATTAAAAACAAATTACTACTAACAAAAACAATTAAATATTTAGGATGATTCAACATCAAAGGGCCTTAAAAATCCAACTGTACATAATTATGTCTTGAAATACTACATTTTGCATTGCTTTAACAGCCCTTTTTCTATAAAGAATCTCATGGGCTACATGAAAACCTGCAGTGTTGTAGAGTTGTGACCTTGAGCTGCACGTGAATTTCACATTGCAACTCAACTGCAGGAGCACACACAGTACAAGACAGCCATTTATCCCTCATCCCACCCTCTTCCTTATCATCCTTATTCTGAGCCTGGGGCCTACCAGGCCCCCTCTTTGTTTCCCAGTGTGTCTCTCCTTCAGGGTAGCCACTTTCTGTTCTTTATGTTTGTCTGTGACTGACTGCTGAGGTCACATCACCTGGCTGTTTCTACATCTCCAGTGGCATCTGAGGAGCACTAGAATCTCCTCCCTTTCCTTTTTATCACCTTTGGGAAGACCACAGTTCTTCATCTCTCTGTCATTGTCCACTACATCTCCAAACTTCCACTTTCCTCTGAAGACATGGTCTCCCATCTCTCCAAATATCTCTTGGGAAAAGTCAGCAAAACTGACCTAAGAGTTTAGGAGCCAGGTGGTGGTGGTACACGCCTTTAACCTCAGCACTCGGGAAGCAGACGCAGGCAGATCTCTAAGTTCAAGGCTAGCCAGATTTACAGAGCAAGTTCCAAGATAGCCAGGGCTACACAGAGAAACCCTGTCTTGAACCCCCCCTCCCCCTCCCCCTCAAAAAGCTTAGGTGTTTAAGTCTGCATGAAGAGAACAAGCAAGGATGTGTTGTCCTATAATGCTGTGGTCTCTCTGGCTGTCTCTGAGACAGAATCTCACTATGTAGCCCTGACAGGCCTACTCTTTCTCTAAACTCTGTATACAGACAATGTTGGCCTGGAACTCACAGAGATTGGTCTGCCCCTACCACCAATGTACTAGAATTGAAGATGTGTGCCTCGACATCCAGCAATTGGTTTAATTGTGTGTGTGTGTGTGTGTGTGTGTGTGTGTGTGTGTGTGTGTGTGTACCTAGTGTGGCTGAAGGCACTGGACTCTGTCTTACTCAAGGTTTTTATTGCTATGAAGAGACACCATGACCACAGCAACTCTTATAAAGGAAAGCATTTAATCTGGGTGACTCACTTACAGTTCAGAGGCTTAGTACATTATCATCACAGTGGGAAGCAAGACAGCATGCAGGCCAACAAGGTGCTGGAGCTGAGAGGCCTTACATCTTGATCCAAAGGCAACAAGAAGTGAACTAAGACACTGGGTGTGACTTGAGCATATATGAGACCTCAAAGCCCACCTCTATGGTGACACACTTCCTCCACTAAGGCCATACCTCCTAATACCTCCCTTTGTGGGCCATTTTCTTTCAGACCACCACAGACGCTCCCCCTGAAACTGGCATTAGAGGAGGTTGTAAACTGCCACACGTGGTCACTGAGAACTGCACCTCAGGCCTCTATAAGAGCAGTGGTATGCTATTTTACCAACCAAGCCATCTCTCCAGCCCCAGGTCTTTTAGCCATGACCACAGACAGCTAGAGTGAGCTGCTTCCCAGTCTGGCTTGGAGGTTTGATTTAAAGACATTTCCTTTTCAGGGCTACAGCATGAACTGGTTTATCACTAACACAATCCTCAGTCTGTGGTGGTATTGTGTTCCCCAAAATATTGTGTGTTCCCCGAAATAAACATATCTGGGATCAGAGAACAACCAGCCACTAGAACAAAGCAAGAAATGGTGTCTAGAAAATGGGAAGAGTAAGCCATAGCAGAAGTTGGGTGGTGGTGGTGCATGCCTTTAATCCCAGCACTTGGGAGGCAGAGCTAGCCGGATCTCTGAGTTCAAGGCCACTTTAGAAACAGCTAAGCATGGTGACCCACGCCTTTAATCCCAGAAACCCAACCTTTAATTCCAGGGAGCAGGGGCAGAAAGAGAAAGGTATATAAGGTGTGAGGACCAGGAACTAAGGAGAAAAGCATGTAGTGAGTAAAGCATGTAAGTTAGTTAAGCATTTGGTTGGTTAAGCATTCAGGCTTTGGAGCAACACAGTTCAACTGAGATTCATGTCGAGGAGGACTCAGAAACTTCCAGCCTGAGGAAACAGGATCACCTGAGGAACTAGCAAGGTGAGATAGCTGTGGCTTGTTCTGTGTCTCTGATCTTCCAGCAATCACCCCAATAACTGGCCTCAGGTTTGTTCTTATTAATAAGACTCTTTAAGATTCCTGCTACATCAGTCTGTTTTCCAATAACTAAATCTTACCACAAATCAATCTGTGTAATTTCTAATCTGTCTCCAACATGTACTAATTAGTTAATTATCACCAACACTAAATGCATTTCATTTAACATACTATATTTTATTTAAACAATTCTAAATAATTTCAAAAACTTATTTCTAAAGAAAGTTTTAGGGCTAGAATGACTGCTCTACAGTTAAGACCATCCACGTGGTGGTTTACAACCATCTCTAATTCCAATTCTGTGGAATTCAATGCCCTCTTCTGACATTGTTTGGAACCAAGCATGCACATGGTCCACAGACATACAGGCAGACAAAACATTCACTCAAAATAAAATTAGCAAACATAAGAAAAAAATTAAAATAAGATTTCAACAAAGTAATTTTTAAAATTCTTGAGATAATACATAACAAACATACATATCTTTACACAATATAATGAATGGTCTAGGCTGTATTTTCTATTGTTTCAATGGTCCTTTGCAAACATGGTCTATACTCTCACAAAAGAAATGATAAAGAGGAACATTTTCTTTACCTGAACAGAGGCTACACGGGGTGGTAACACTAAGCCCATGTTGTCCCCATGAACCATGATCATCACACCAATAGTCCGAGTTGTCAGGCCCCAGGAGCACTGGAATGCAAACTGCTTCTCTCCTGGTGTCTTTGGATCCTCAAAAACTATTTCACACATCTTTGAAAAATTCTGGCCTAAATGGTGTGATGTCGCTCCCTAAAGTAAGGAGAGAAACACAAGCTTTAATTTTAAACTATTATTCCTTTAAAATAATGACAAGATCACATACTTTAGAAAACCACCACATCTACTGTTTTATCTCTTTTTCTGGCATTAATGCTTAAGATACAAGTATGATTGACACGCCAAGAGAGAAGGACTGGTTAAAAAAAGTGCCAGTTTTGCTCTGGGCAGCCCCTTCCAACAGGAATAACTCCATATGTAAGACTTTACCTGAGCTCGTGCCTGGGGATTCAGGACAAAACCCAACTTCACTGCTGTGGAGATGCAGAAGAGGCCTAGGAAGCACATGGTGCTCTCCACCACTGTTCTCGTTTTACCCCTCTCTTCCCCTTTCTTTTGGGAAGGGTCTCATACAGCCCACGTGGCCCTAGAACTCACAGTAGCCTGGAATACCTGATCCTCTTGCCTCTACTTCAAGGGGATTATAGGCGTGCACCATGACTCAGCTCAGTTTAATGGAGTATTGATCATCAATATATCAATAATTGGGGCTAAATGGCTCTATGCATGAGAGTCAAGCACTGTACTTGTTCACCAATAATTACATCAACATAATGAGGCAGCATGCACACATTTTGTACTGTTTAAATCATGTTAAACTTATCTCAAGAATCCATCATTTCTTTCTGATAAAAATTTCAAAATCCTTTGAGTATTTTAAAAATGCACAATGCATTACTACTAATAGTTACCCTCCTGCACAATAACAGGCCAGATTTTTCTTTCCCCCAAAGACCATGTCTTATTCTGTAGCTCACACCAGCCACATACTCAAGATCCTTGGCGCACTGAGATCATAGGTTTCTTCCCACCATCGTTGGCAGTATAACATTCTGCTCCTATAGAACTAAAATTTAGTGCCTACTGACCAACTCATTTCTCTCTAACTTCTAAGGGACTACCATTCTTTCTCAAGTTAAATACAATCACTTCCTTGGAGTTCACATACAGTTAAGATCATGCAATGCCTTGTTTATTTCACTGAACACAAACACCTTCAATCGTATCTATGGTACTACAAATAGCAGACTTCGCTCCTTGCACAGCTAATACCCCACTGTGGTATGTGCACTGTTTTTACCAGGTGAGGTCGCCACCACTGGACTATAATGCTGCAATGAACAGAGCAGATGTCCCTTCAGTCACTCACTGTCTGCATCTGGATCCACATCTCGGAAAGGCACTACTAAAGTGCAAACTAGTGATTTTATTGTTTAAAATCTTCACACTGCTTTCTACACTGGCTGTCAAGTGCTAATAAAGCAGCAAACACTGCAGCCACGCCGTGGGCTGTGCTTACAGCTGCCACGTAGCACAGCACTTCCATACCTGGATGGCCCGTCCGCTGGCAGATATGAAGGCTTCGATTGTGGTCGTGTAGTCTCCTCCTGCAAACTTCTCCTTTTCCGTCTTTCTTCCTCTCACAACAGGGATTGCCAAGAGCTCTTCATATACTCTAGCATATAACTCAAGGATCTGCAAGACCTGCAACAACATTTATGGCATGCTTCTTCAGTATAGGCTTCTCAATCTACACTATTTCAAACTGTTGGTGAAAAGGTTCTTCAACAACAATAAAATTATGGAAAGGTTAAAGAAGTCAATGCGAGACTTAAGGAAGATGTTCAACAAAACAGCACTGTGAGGCTCAGTAACACTTAGGTGCAAATAAATTTAGAATGCAGGAGAAAAGTGCTTGAGAGATATACAGTAATTAGAGTGAAAACCTTAAAAAATGATTAATTTCAATCATAGGACTAATTTTCTATAAATTAAAGGCTAACTGTTTATCATACAAAAATTTTTAATAGTAAATTTACCAGTAAAATTTTAATAAGCAGTTTTTAAAATCTGTTTACTCTTGGGTTAACTTTCTGTTTTCAAACAGGTATTACACAGCATAAGCCCAACAATAAAAAACCAGGCCTAGAGAGACACGGGCATATAGAGGATGCTCCTACCTCGTCAGCTGCCTCCTCGAAGGTGGCAAAGGCGCTGTGCCCCTCCTGCCACAGGAACTCCCGAGTGCGGAGGAAAGGCTGTGGGTGCTTGAACTCCCAGCGCTGTCGTGCAAGGACAAAGCCAGTCAGTATAAGAAAATCCCAGTTTTTTATTAGCACCTTTACATGACCAATAATCAAAAATAAATATTGTGATCCAAAACACTTTGAAAATACTTTCACACTCAAACAAGGCAAGCATGCTCTAAAGAGCAATGGACATATAAAACCGGCGACCGACTAATAGCACATGTACACCTACCACCACATTGCACCACTGGTTGAGCCTGATGGGCAGGTCTCTGTGCGACTGCACCCATTTTGCATATGCAGGATACATTACTGAAAGTCAAGAAAATATAGACACTTATGATTTGATTTCCTCCTTAAGGCTGACAAGAGTTAAATTTGCAATGTAATTAATATGAATTAAAGTGTGTTTGCGCCATTATCTGTGATGGTTCACTGAATGACATCATTATCTAGTCTATCAATCACAACCCTGAAGATAGACAAATCTACCTACCAGGATCATATTTTGTGTGCTTCACCTATTTTCATGTAACTGTTGATTGTTTCCATGTTCTATTTGGGCGAAGACTAGTATAGTCTGTGTTCTATATAAAATCATTTACATTCTTCATCTTAAACATTTAATTTTCTCCTTTGCTTTACATGTATCATTATCAAATTTAAAGATGTCAATGTTATTCCTGAATTCAGCTATGTATCAGAATTAGAATTGTTAGATTCACAGACTACCCATCCAATGAAGAACACACTTGCCAGGAACTACGACTTGTCTACAATGTACAATCATTAAAACAAAACTAATTTGTGTGAGAAAAAAAAACTAGAGTTCAATTTCAAAAGTACAAATACAAAAACACACTACAAGTATTAGAGAATGAGCATGCTAACTGTGAAGATAGCAATCACTGTAGGATGCCACCAAGCCCAAAGTCCCTGGTGGCAGACCCAATCACTAAGTATAATTCCAGGAAAATTATTTCATCAACTGATGGCTGTCTCTGCCTTCCCATGGCAAGAAAATTACACAACATAGCCACATGAAAGCACTCTAAAAACCCTAGGAGAAGGTGAGCATGGTGGTGCACACCTTTAATCCCAGCACCTGGGAATCAGATCTCTGTGAGTTCAGGTTAGCCTGACCTAAATGCCAGGTTCCAGGTCAGCTAGAGCTGGATATGAGTGAGACCCTGTCTCAAAAACAAACAAAAAACTCTACAGGAATATACATCTAAATGAATATCGTTTGCAAATTTATAATCAATCCCAAGAACAATCCAATACAATTCCATCTATAAAGTTGTAACTCTGAACAAAAATAGATGCCGTTTAAAAAGAAAACACCTTTCAGCCACAGCAGCTATCTTCCAGTAACTTGCCAAAGTGATTCCCCAGGCTTTTTAGGAAATGTGGCACTGTCCCTTTATCCACATACATGTGAAGCCAGAGACCATTCCCTATGAATTCATGGCTTAATGTATAAAAAATAAAGAACCTAAAACATAAAGTGTTTTTCTTTAAAAAGAAGAAAGATGGACACAGAGACTTATATCCTACTGCTAACAAACTCTGTAACTAAATGGCTTAACATAAAATCTACATAACTTAACTTTCACTCTGCCTTCATCTTTCAGTAAATTGTTTTCAGGAAGGAGGGTAAGCATGAGAAACAGCGAGGCTCAACTCCAGCCCTACCAGCCCAGCGAGCTGCTCCACTGCTCCCGACTGCTCTCACCTGTTTCACTGGTGGGCCGAATGGCAATTGGCTCTGCCAACTCTGTCTTGCCAGATCTTGTCACCCAAGCAACCTGGTAAGATAAAGGATGGTGGACATGTGTTAGTGGCGTTGTTGAAGAGCATAAATACACGTCAACTTCCAGGTTTTCTCAGTGTCAACTCAGGAGTCCAAACTCCCACTGCTGTCATCAGGAGGGATGGACAAGTCAGTCAGAGGACGTGACCAACAACAACTAAATGAGAGGAAAGAGGACACTGTAAGAGGAGGAACAGCCTCAAATGTCTCCTGCTGGTTATTAACTCTACGGGAGATATCATTCTGAGTTTATAGGAGAAACCACACAAAGAAAAACCCCATCTTTTCCAGTGTACCTCAGGGGCAAAGTCATCGATGTGACTCTTCTCCTTCTCTAAGGCAGCCTGAGACACAAAGATGGGGAAGTAGCAGTTCTCAACTCCGAGTTTCTTGATCTCAGCATCAAAGAAGTCCTTAATGGATTCCCAAATGGAGTACGACCAGGGACGGAGAATATAGCAGCCACTCACATCATAGTATTCAATCATCTCTGACTTGGTGATGACCTGTGAAAGAGAAAAACCTGTAAAGTGAACCAGTATTCTAGTGCAAAGGCAAGAGCATATGGTAATTAAAGTTCCTATCTGTAGAAACGGCAAATACTGTCATTTATTTATTTGTTTATCTTGGTTTTGTAAAATGAGGTTTTTGTGTAGCCCTGGTTGTTCTGGAACTCTGTAGACCAGGCTGACCTTGAACTCAGAGACCCACCTGTCTCTGCCTCCCAAATGCTGGAATTACAGGTATGTGCCATCTTGCCTGGCTTGGAAACACCCTCCTTAATGTGCAGGAAAAACATACTTTCCTACATGCAGCAGCAACACAGAACAGGACTCTCAAGTCTGCAGGCTCCCACTGAGCTACACCCTTAGCCTTCTTTTCTTTTAGTTTTTATTTTGAGACAGTTTCACTGTGTAGGCCAACTAGCCTGGAACTCAAGCTCTCTCGCCTTCCTCTTCCAAGTGTTGGGGTTACATGCATGTGCCACCACACCTGACAAGATAATTATTATAATGGGCATCATGGGAGATGGCATGGGCATAGGTACAGTGTCTGCCTTGCACTGATCCCCAGACCCCTAAAATGTCAAGTGTAATGGTGTGAGATGTGCACCTGTAATTTCAATACTAGGGAAAGAGGGAGAGCGGAGACAAGAGGGCTTTTGGGGTGCACTGGCTGGCCAGCCTAGCCTAATTGGTGAGGCCAGGTCAAAGAGAGATCTTGTCTCAAAGGAGGTAAATGACTTTTCTAAGGGCAACACCCATATGCATTTATGCACATGTGCACATACACATACAAATGCACATGCTTGAACACATACACAAGCACAAATACACACACACACACACACACACACACACACACACACACACACACACGTGTATGCACATGAGGAAGGGGGAGAAATCACATTGTTAGGCCTACCTTTCTCCCTTGACTTTACAATCTGAATATAAAGCCAACCTTGAGAATGTTAACATAAAAGCCCACTGAAAGCATACTCACTTGCGAGTACCATTCGGCAAGATTTTCTTCTTTTTTTGCCTCAAGTCCCAATCTGCAGACATGCAAAAAAAAAAAAAAAAGAATCCTTCATTTGGCAACTCCTTTTCAGTTTGTGTCTTAGTCTGCTTTCTACACTGGAGAACAAGCCGTCTAGAAAACAGAAGTGCAGGCATCGGTCTCGTGAATGGAGAGGGCCCTCTAGGGGCATAACTTGTGCTGGGTGTGACACAGCAAGGTACTAGGCTTGGGAACTCTTCCTTTGTTTTGTTTTGTTTTTTCCCCAAGACAGGGTTTCTCTGTGTAGCTTTGTGCCTTTCCTGGAGCTCGTTCTGTAGACCAGGCTGACATCGAACTCACCGCCCAGCTGGCTTATCTTACTTACTGCTACAAAGGCTCCACCTTTCCGTCCTATTCTCTCTACCAACTGGGGGACTAAATTCCCAACATATATACTATGGAATACATTCAACCCACAGCAGGCTGAGCTGAAAGTAAGAATATAAGCTCAATAGGGGAGTTCTTAATTTCCAGTCATTTTTATATTTACTTCTTTTTCTATTCATTTCCACAACAATGCTTTTAATCCAGAAAGCAATTCAGTCTTTGTTTTTTAACACAGGGAGGTTTTCTCTATTTAGCCCATGCTTGGCTAAAACTTGATATATAGATCAAACTGGCCCACGCTTAGACAGTTTTCTTGCCTCTGCCTCTGAAGTACTGAGATCATGGGCATCATCACACATCCCCAACATCAAAACAGCTTCGAAAAAGTTGGTCAGATGTTGTCCATGAAAACTGCCAAGGACAAATCTGTTTAGGACTATGATTTTTTTAAAAGATGTATTTATTTATTTATTATGTATATAGTATTCTGCCTGCATGTGTCCCAGCAGGCCAGAAGAGGTCACTAGATCTCATTACAGGTGGTTGGGAGCTACCATGTGGTTGCTGGAACTGAACTCAGGACCCCTGGAAGAGCAGTCAGTGCTCTTAACAGCTGAGCCATCTCTCCAGCCCAGAACTATGATTTTTAAAGAAGACATTTATTTATTATAAAATTCTTTTCAATTAAAATATATTTGGAGAAAGCAGTCTATTCACATATATTCTCCACTAAAAAAGCTTTTGTCAATCTCAACACAGGTGATATTAACAACTAAAAAGATCAGTGTTGCCAAGCAGTGGTGGCGCACGCCTTTAATCCTAGAACTTGGGAGGCAGAGGCAGACAGAACTCTGTGAGTTCGAGGCCAGCCTGGTCTACAGAGTGAGTTCCAGGACAGCCAGGACTGTTACACAGAGAAACCCTGTCTCGAGGAAAAAAAAAAAAAAAAAAAGATCAGTGTCTCACCAAAGGTAAAATACAAAAAGTAATAAAAATAGTAGCTACTGACTATACAGATGAATGAATATTCACATATAAGTATATACACAACTATATTTCATACTAAATAGAAGATGCAGAAGTGGAAGTTTGTAAAAATAAACAACATTTAAATTAAGCAAAAAAATGCAACAAAACCCCAACTAATCCAATGCCGGAACTTGGTATTTAGTAGGACACTTGCCTAGAAGTGAAGCCCCTTTTGTTCAGTCCTCCATCTCCTCACCCCACCCCATTCCTGCAATACTTCTTTCCTCAAAGGCTCACCATTAGTTGGCCATGGGGTGTGCACACCTATAACCTCAACAGGAAGGCTGAGGCAGAAAGACCAAGAATTCAAGACAGACCTGAGCTACATAGGAAGACCCCCCCCCCCCCCGAAAGATCTCTCTGCCTATTAACTGTGTTCTGTAAGAAGCACATGTTTTCCCGTTTGCAAGCAAGGCTTTATGATCTTAGATTTATAATGTATTTACAATTTCTCTCTTTTCTCTATGTGAAACTGAAGCCTACACACGGGCAGTCAGAAGGTGAAGGGAAGAGAGAGGCTCTAACCTCTTGTCCACTGTTCTACACATTTACTGAATGCTAAGTCAATACATAAAACCAGGAGGAGCTGTTGCTGTATTCTCTAAGGAGATAGTACATGAACATGAGGGGCAGTTAAACTTGATATTCAGCTGAAGAAATCTAAAAATCAAACTACCTCAGTACTAGCATTTCCTTCTAGGAAGCCATGACAGGAAGCCCATCACAGTATTTTGTCCTGTACTTCTGGAAGGAGAGTTGCACTGTTCACACAGATAGGAAAACACTGAAAAGGACATACAATCTTACTGTCTGGTCCTTAAACCAGCTGTTTTATATTTAAACTACCAACTTCCAAATAATATTGGGAACAAAATTCTTATTTACTCCTTATGAAAAACTTTCATTTGAAAAAAAGACAACCCACAAAGCAATGTGTATTTAAGCTTCACTAGTTTAGTTCCCCTTACCTAGTATATCTCGGATGACAATTGCTTCCTACTTCAGAGCTTTCTGTACTCAGTACTGTTTGTCTAGACTCCAAAGGCTGAGCACTCCATAGGCTCAAAGTGTTAAAGGTTTGATTCTCAGTTGGTGAACTGTTTGGGAAGGATCAGGAGGTGTGGCCTTGTTGGAGGGGTGTGTCACTGGGGTGGGCTTTGGGGCCATGCAGGCCCACTCTCATTCTCATTCTGCCTAATGATCAGATGTAAGCTCCTGCTCAATGCCATGCATGCCTGCCTGCTAGCATGCTCCCTGCCACGGTGGTCACAGACTCTCCTCCCTTCTGTAAACTGCCTTGGTCATGGTGTCTCGTCACAGCAACAGAACAGTGAGACACTCAACCTGTGACGATGGTGACCAACTCATCTCCATGGTGGAGGAAACACAACATGCGGGAAAGTTCAGGAACTTCTGAAAGCGAGCAAATGATGTGCTACTATTTTTAAGTCAATAGATGTTATCTATTGACATCAGAGTATGAGCATTCTGCCTTGATGGCAGTAAACCAAGACCTGCTTATTTTAAAGACAAACTCTTGGGGACTGAATTCACATGGAAACGGTTAGTACCTGGTCTGTTTCTTTGGCCCCTGCCCTTCTCCCGCTCCACCTGATGACAGCCCACTGCCCTGGCTTTTTGAAGGCTCTTTCCCTTGGCCGTCATTTTGTTTCTGAGGCTTATTCTGCTTTTCAGATTTATTTTCTTTTTCTTTCTTCTTCTTATCTTTGTCTTCAGACCCAGTAGCAGACACAGGCTTATATTCAACTCCTGTCAGCGACTTGTACTGTGCCTTCAGCTGAAGGAGTTCTTGTACAGCTGAATCTACTTGATCCTTCAGTGAAACAAAGCAGGACAGAGAAGACAACATGCAGTGAAAATTACTGTCCTGGCATCCGTTAACAAATACCACACCCAGATTTCCAAGGCTTACAACAATTAATTAAGGGCAACAGATGTAGACACAAAATGCTAAAATATACTAGGAAAATAAAGAATATAAAAGGGACAAAACGAGCCTACAGTAGTAGAAATAGGTGATCCACACAGAGCACTGTCTCACCAGCAGTAACCAGCTACTCTTGGCTATGTAAATTAATAGAAAGTGGGACCACACAAAGTAAACCCACACTGACCTTAGAGGCCTTTTCCGCTTTAAGTTTTCGAACTACGTCTCCTTGACAAGCCACTCTGTCAAAGAGTACTTTAGCTTCTGGTGTCTCTGGACCAGCAGGCTCAGAACTGCTGACAGAACCTGACTGTGACTTCTGAGATGCTGGGGGCTGACCAGGGACATACTCCTTCCCAGTTTTTTCTTTATACTCAGCTTTCAGGGACAGTAAGCATTCTACAGCTTCATTTACTTTAGCCTGAAAATAAAGTAGAAGAGAAGTATTTTACATCTATAAATATTTCAAGGTCATTTCAAAGTCTTTAATCATTACCAAAGTATACTTAGCCATTTACATCCAGAGATCCAAGTATTCAAAGATGAAAAATATTTGAAAAAAAAAAAAAAAACTGTATCATGAAAAAGTGGGCAAGGAAAGAAAAAACCTGGACTAATAATTTCTTTCTAAAAGCCTTTCAAAGACTCGGTTGAATAAAATATACTTTCTATATTAAAAGATGCATGTGGCAAAACACTGCTCTATTCTGAAAATATACAGAGGTTTCATTATTTCCTAAACAGGACAACTATTTATGTTATATTAGGTACTGTAAGTAATCCCGAGAGAATTCTAAGCACACAAATACACAGAAGGAAATGAAGAGACAATATGTGAATACCACACTACTTTATATAAGAGATTGTGCATGCTTTTGTTTTATTATCCAATCAAGTTCTGAAACCACTGACCACTTCAAAGACCACAAAGAGATGGCAAAGTATGTTGAAGTCTTAAGTTACATGCATACCTGTATATTTCAATATTTGATAATTCAACATAAACAGAAAGGATGACACCCTCAGCAAAGAGACACATGATACTCCACCACAGAAGATAGCAGCACAGGGAAAGGACTCAAGCTGGATGCCTGACCTCAAAATGCACCACAAATCAACATCTTATTGAGAAACTTAGTGAAGAGAGAGTGCTTCATGGATACATCACATCACTGCATTGGGTAACAGAGTCAATGCAACAGGAGTGAGGGAGTACACCCAAGACAAGCTCACAGCCATGCAGGAGCAACACTAGACTAGCTCATAGCCATGCAGGAGCAGCACTAGACTAGCTCACAGCTGTGCAGGAGCAGCACAAACTAGCTCACAGCCGTGCAGGAGCAGCACTAAAGCAATCCAAGGAACCTGCAACCTGGAAATAATAATTCACATCTTCTTGAGTTACTTTGTTTTTCTGCCTGTAGACTTTGCAGTCTGTCATCCCAAGAATAACAAGGAAGGAGTAAATGCAAAAGGAAAATCTAGATGTGTTGGTAGAAGTTCATAATTCCAGACTAGGGAAGTTGAGGCACAAGATCCTGAGTTCAAAGCCAGCCTGGGTTACACAGTGTAACCTATATTCAGGAAAAAAGGATTGGAGAGTGAACGAAGTAATTAGAGAAGGCTGTCTGTATTCCCAACCTGACTCTTGTTGCTATTACTTTAGAATTAAGAGCTCTTTCCCAATAGAACTTCTTAAGAAAAAGGTCACAGTTAAATGAAGAGTCAAAGAGAAAGGGAAAGAATTCAGGGAGAGGGACAGAAGGAAACGGAAGGGAGGGCAGAAGAAAGAAAGGTGAGGGTACCATCAGCTAAAAGAACGAAAATGTGGAGAAAACAAGGGATACCCTTAGAAATATGTCTACAAAAAAATACTTTTTGAAATAAGTTCCAATGACCTGACTTAGACCCAGGAGAGAACTGACTCCCACAGCTGTCTCTGACTTCGGCATATGCCCTATATTCACGTGCGCGCGCGCACACACACACACACACACACACACACGTTTAAACATTCACTTGAGTTTGAAGTCAAATGATACAGTTACAAAAGGAAAAATTCCTTGTTTGACAACATGAATTTGAAATATTATAGAAGAGAAAATTAAGGTAAACAATCTATTACATTATTGAATACTCTATCCTACCAAGATTACATGTATAATATATACTTCCAAAATAAGACCAAACTCTACCAATCACTATGCAAATTTCCCTGATTACCTAAGGTTCTTGAGGGAAATTAGAATTATTAACAAAGCAATGTATCATTTCAATGCATATTTACTCTACACCAGATGCCATACTAAGTGTTTCATAAGGATTGTCTTGCAGCACATCTCAGAAACTAAGTGCTTGACCCGCAGTGACATGGGAAGAGGTAGACAGAAACCATATCCTGGGATCTTGGCTACAGTCCCCATAGCATCACAAGCGCATGGAACATTGACCTGAGTGTGCGCGAGGAGCTCGCTAGCCAGACAGTCCAATCAAAACAGTGAGCTCCAGCTTCAGTGGGTCCCTGTCTCAAATAATGAGGTCAACAGACAGAGGAGGCCTCCTCAAGTCAACATCTGGCAAGCACACATCTTCACACATATGCATACCAAACATGAATACAAATACTTCCTATCACTTGAGTGTGTCTTGGCACACAGCAGGCAATAACTGTTCGATTACAGGGAGCTTACACATTGTTTCATGGGGATAGGGGACTGTGTTCAAACAGAACTCACAGGCTTGCTTACAATGTACTCTTGACTCCAACAGACTGACCTTAGGAGCCTTTTCAGCTTTCAGCTTGCGCACCACTTCTCCTTGGGCAGCAACTTTATCATAGAGAGATGTATTTTCCATAGTGCTAGATGGCGACTTAGTAGAAACACTCTGTGCTGCTCCAGTGGAGGGGTTCCCAGGTTTATACTCCTGCCCAGTTTTCTGTTTATATTCAGCTTTTAAAGCCAAAAGCTGTTTCACAGCTGCATCTATATCTTCCTTTGCTGCTTTCTTGGCTTTCAACTCACGAACAACCTCTCCCTGAACCGCCACTCTGTTGTAAAGGATGGAGGAATCCTCAGATGCAGCACAAGTATTGCTCACAGCAGGCACTGGTCTTTCTTTAGAAGCAGAGCTTGTCTATGGATGCAGAAAACCAAGAGTAAAGTATGAATCCATGTCAAACAGTCTCACAAGCTTATATGAAACTTACTATTTCATCATATTTTGTAAAAACTTTTATTTCAATTCTTTCAAAAGCTCAGGTCAATCAGCTCACATCTAAAAACCTTATCCCCACAGAAATAGCAGCAGCATACAAAGGAGAGGTAAACAATCAGTCACTGCAGCATTCTCATCATAGGAAAACCTGAGGGAGGTAAGAGGACTCCGTAGAAACCTGCCTCTTTCTCTTTAGAAGACCAAAAGTATAATGCATTTATTTCAGGTCAAGAATAAATCACCACTGAGCTAGAAGATCTATTCTCACTTAAACTGGAAACTAATTGCTATTTATTTATTGGTCATGTTGGTCTAAGAACTAAATGTTAAGAGGCTCTGGGTAGATATTATTTGGTACTTTCTCGTACCTGGTAGAGTAAAGAGATTTACTGTCTAGTGTTAAATATTTATTCAGGTCAGGCAGTGGTGGTGCACACCTTTAATGCCAGCACTCAGGAGGCAGAGTAAGGTGGATTTCTGTAAGTTCAAGGCCAGCCTGGTTTACAGAGCTAGTTCTAAAACAGCCAGAGCCAAACAAATAAACCCTGTCTCAAATAAACAAAAGAAATAAAAATAAATCACCATTACCGTACATACCAGAAATGTAACATAAAATAACTATGTATGTTGTTATAAAAGTTAAGTACTTTTAACCCATTTAGACTGAGAGAAAATAGAAATTAATCTGTAAAAAGTCATTCAGCATTATCATTAACATTTTTTAAAAGTTGAGATGTGTCATTTATTTATTAGCAAAGAATTCATTGAGATACTCTGAGAGAATCAGATGTGATAGCATACACTTAATATTCTAGAACTTGGGAGCTGAAGAAACACACACACACACACACACACACACACACACACACACACACACACACCATGCATCAATAAGTCCTAGATCAGACTTCAATTTTTGACAGTAACAGTCTCTTACTGGAGGCAAATACCTTCAAGGATCATCAAAAGGAAACCAAAAAGAGTACAGAAATCTCTCACTACAATACTGAGTATAATGGTCAACTGCATTTGAATGTCTTTTAGGGTTTGTGGTTTCAAAGCATATCCATACATTCTTTGAAATGCCTCCCACCAAGAAGTGCGTGTCTGCTGCCCTGAATCTGGGTAGGCTTAGAACTATCTTCCCAATAGTACACAGCAGACTTGACTCTCTGAGACCTTCCAGGCTACAACCACAAAGGCAATGCCGCTTCTCCTTTCCCTACTGAACACACACTTCTGATATTTGTTGTATTGCTTCTTTTCTTCCAGACCCTAACTTCTGGAGGTCTGAGCTATTACCCTAAGTAGCCTCCCTACTATGACACTACCATGCTGGAGGCCATATCCACCACAGAGCCACCATCGTGTGGTATCCAGATGAAAGAATTACTCTGGATGTTCAACTTAGTTAAGCCTTTCATGGTCACAGCTATGATCTAAACTACATCAAGCAAGTGGTTTGTATTAAGCCTATACTCTCTAATATCAGTCATTACTTCCACTATGACAGACACTCAAATGCAATTACTATAACATTGGTATCTTTCAGAGAGAATAAGTAAGAGGATGGGTGCCACATGGGACCAGTGAGATTGCAGAGTTTCCGCAGCCCCTTCAAAAAGGGCCTAGAAGTACATAGCTATTTCATTAAAATAGTACACTAAGGTGTAACTGGCCTTTTGTGATCTCATTCTCTTGATGAGTATTCAGTTCAAGTTTTCAGAGGTGCTTAAGTAAGACATTAAAGAGATTTGCAAGCTGGGTATGTTGGCACAGGCCTTGAATTCCAGCAGGTGAATCACACTGAGATCAAGGCCAGCCTGATTTACATAGCAAGTTCTAGGCCAACCAGACTGCATGGTGAGAACCTATCTCAAAACAAAACAAACAACTGCATTCCTCCAAACAACAGCAACAAAAAGGATTTCAAACTTCAAAATGACACCTTCCTTTGAACAGCAAGCTTTGTCCCGGCATAATGACATATATCCCGGTAACCCCAGCACTTAGGAAGCTGAGGTAGGATTATAAATTCAAGACAAGCATGAGCTACTTAGCCAGCTAGTTCAAGGCCAGCCTGGAATATGCTGTGAGATCCTGGCCCCCACTCATCCCCCCAAAAAAGTTATTTATGTTAATATGCAACTGGATTTTGTTATTTTAAGTGAATTAGCAATTTTTAAAACCTTCCCAGTTCACCAATCTGGCATGGTCACTTACTCTTATAAACACAGCCATTAGGAAGAAGAGGTAGAGGATGGTTAGTTTAAACCAACCTGGGCAACATGGGCAGATCCTGTCTCAAAGAAACTTAAATAAACAAATACTTTTAAATTTTAGTTTGGTAACTACTGACAAATAAAAAACTATGGGGGCTGGAGAGATGACTCAGTGGTCAAAACCATCTGTAAGTTCCAGGGAATGATACCCTTTTCTGGCATCTGGCATCTGTCAGTATCAGACAGACAGGTGATTTGGACATAGATACAGGCAAAACAACCATACAAGAAAACTTAAAAAAAAAAAAAAAAAAAAAAAGCTACATAAACAAATCATTTTAAGTATCTAAGGGGTCCTGGGCTTGGGATCCACAGATCAGTGGCTGATCACTTACCTAGCATGACGAGGCTACGGAAAAAGAGGAAGGGGCGCGGAAGGAGGAAGCCCAAAGTTTGACATTGCTGGTATATAATCACTGCACAAAAACAGTTATAAGGATGCTGCCGCCACTTAAACTGTTGTTTCTCTTTTTTCTTCTGGGTGAACTAGAGGTTTTAGTCTGTTCAAATTAGCATCAAGTGTAAGACATACATGCTCACTGTAAATAGTGCCAGGCTTTCCTCTCCTAATGAACTATGTCTTCTGTCTTTCCTGCCTCAGGTTATTTATTTACTCAGTCAACCAAAATAAATCTAGAAGTTACTGGTTTTTCCTAATTCCACACCCTGAATCCACCTCCTATTTCCTACCCCCCCCTTCATCCTTCCCTAGCTCTTGCTGGATAAAACCTAGCATTGCTGGATAAAACACAGCACCAATATAACCTTACATCATCGCACTACTGTCTTCAATGGATCCCCACCCATTTGCTAAGATTCATGGATACCACCTGTATAGGATTATCCAAAGGTGTCAACAAGTTCCCAGCAGCACCATGGGATATTTTAAGTATCTAAGAGAAACTGCTGAACAATATGCCTGACAAAACACTGTGCTACTAGCTCACAGCAGTTCAGTTTTAACACAAGTGTGTTACATTCCTTTGATGAAACATCTCAGAAAAATGCTCTGCTTTGCACAGCTGCTGTGTTTAAAAAGCAAATATCGCAAAAATCGACATGGACAGGAAGCACAATGTGTGTAATTAGAGTTCAAGAAAAAATAAAAGTACTATTGTGTTTTTTCAATTAGTATACTATTTTAAGAATAAATAATTAATATTCAAAATCTTCAATTTATTTGTATAATTTTTCAAGTGGCACTAAATAATTAAGACATAAATATTTTATTGGCTTTTTGAGCTTAACTATGTAGAGACTTTTGTGAACTCATATGGCTGAGGGTGACACTGAAAATCCTGAGAGATTAAAGAACCATGAAAAAGGACATCTGACAAGCTCTGGCTATAAAAGACCCTCACCCTATTCTCTCCATCTGTCACCATCTCCAAATCCACTCTGCATGAAGAGAACAAGACATGCATCTCAATCTACAAAGCCCTTCTTAAACTAGACAGCTAGGCAGGTTTCCTACCTCACTCCCACAGAGATTACTAAGCAGAAAATGTTCACATTCACCATCTAAAAGGCAAAGGAGCTTTTCCTACCACCCATACCACAGAAACTTCCTTTTCCTTTTCTCTTTCCAGAACCTTAATGGCAAGAGGGAGCTCTCTCTACAGGGTAGTGTGTGATGGAAAAGTACAAAGAACAAGAATCCTGCTAGAAAATAAAACAAAATAGAAGAAAAAGATAGGGTGGGGGAAAAGACCTATTGCAGGGGGTGAGGGAGTCCCCCAGAAATGTTCTGTCAGTCTAGGCTGTCTTAGTTTTTTAGTATAGTAAAATTACATTTTTAAAAAATTGTGTTCTCACCAGGTGGTGGTGGTGCACACCTTTACTCCCACTACTTGGGAGGCAGAGGCAGATAGATCTCTGTGGTGATATTGTGTTCCTCGAAATATTGTGCACTCTAATAAACATATCTGGGGTCAGAGACAGAACAGCCACAATATTAAACATAGAGGTTAGGCAGTGGTAGCACACACCTTTAATACTAGCATTCAAGAGGCAGAAATCCGTCCGGATCTCTGTGAGTTCAAGGCCACATTGGAAACAGCCAGGCATGGTGACACACGCCTTTAATCCCAAGAAGTGAGCCTTTAATCCCAGGGAGTGATGGCAGAAAGCAGAAAGATATATAAGGCGTGAAGATCAGAAACTAGCAGCATTTGGCTGGTTAAGCTTTTGGCTTTGGAGCAGCAGTTCAGCTGAGATTCATTCGGGATAAGGACTCAGAGGCTTCCAGTCTGAGGAAACAGGATCAGCTGAGGAACTGGCAAGATGAGGTAGCTGTGGCTTATTCTGCTTCTCTGATCTTCCAGCATTCACCCCAATACCAGGCCTCAGGTTTCATTTTATTAATAAGACTCTTTAAGATTCATGCTACAGATCTCTGTGAGTTTGAGGCCACACTGATCTACAGAGGACGGAGAGTTCCAGGACAGCCAGGGTTACACAAAGAAACCCTGTCTCAAAAAACAAAAACAAAACAAAATAAAAAATCTTCCCAGAAAAGATAACAGAAACAAACAGCAAAGCACAAAGCAGCACTTGGTGTCCTCTTCAATCCCAGATTCTCAAAGGCAAGAAAACCCACCACCCTTAAAAAGACATTTCTAAGCCTTGGCATATAAAATTTACAGGTTTCAGAGCTCTCTGTAAGAGTCAGCATTTACCTCCTTTCTTGAGGTTTCTACTTTGGTCTTTTCCTTTGATCCTGATGTTGGCATTTCCTTTGTGTGGCCATCAGGTATATATATCAAGATACATGGGGCTTCTTTGCAACTATATGGGCTAAAAAGAAAATAGACAAAAGTTTATTTGAACAAAATTATCTAAATTAGAATTGAATTACTAGATAAATTCAATGATACATAGTTACTGCTTTTCAAATTATAGTGCATTCCTGTGGCAATGCCACTTACTTAAGAGATTTTTTTTGGTCTCTCCTGTACTAATGTAAAAGAGGTCTAGTCTAAAGAGAGTAGTCTGAGCTGAGAATCTAACCTAAGTAGTCCTGAACCAACTTCTCTTCTATAGTGAACAACCAAAGCCACATCAGATATCATCATCCTATATACACACTGCTTCCAGTATTTTTGTGGGGAGAGAGGGGCACTGTTTTCAACATCTCACTGCTTCCAGCACAGGATCTTTACCTGCTCACATCTCATGGGGAACAGCAAGAAATGAATAACTTATTAATGTCCAATGTGTGTTGCTTACTAATTACTCAAGTCTGAAATATTAAGTATAGAAGATCAAATTAAATTGAGCAGGAATTGATCAGACACAGTGTTTTTTTTTGTTTTTGTTTTTTTTAAGATTTATTTATTTATTATGTATACAGTGTTCTGTCTGCACATATCCCCACAAGCCAGAAGAGGGCACCAGATCTCATTACAGATGGTTGTGAGCCACCAGGTGGTTGCTGGGAATTAAACTCAGGACCTTTGGAAGAGCAAGCAGTGCTCTTAACTCTTAACCTCTGAGCCATCTCTCTAGCCCCAGACAGTGTTTTAATCAAGTTCAACTTTTAAATTATTCACTGTGAGAACTTCAAAGATTCTGTTTAGATGTTATATTTATTTACCTAAAAGACAGCTGGGGTAGAATGCTTGCTTGTTGAGACTGTGGGCTCAATCCTCATCACCACCAAACCAAACACAAAAAAGGGCACAATATTTACCTAATTGGTTCATACGGCTGGTCACATATGAAGAATCCTCTTCTCTGCAGTTGTATGATATCTCCTTTTTTCAAATCCTTAAGGCAGGGGTCCCCTAGCATTAGTTCTTCATGCTACAAAAATGATACAGAACCAAATGTATGTTTTCAAAGCAGAGCACTAAGATAACTGTAAAATACAAGGAGTAGTCCAATAGCTGGACCATGCTCACTTACAACAGAACTGGTTCATTTGGGAAAGCCTTTGCTTTGAGTAGGAACCCATTACACGCATGAAAATGCTTGTGTGAGAATGCACACTTAATTTCAGTGCTGAGTATTTTGACTGGTTGGTTTTGTTTTGCGACATCTCACCATGAAGACAAATGTAACCTAGAGCTAGCAATCTTCCTTCCTCAGCCCCAGGAATGCTAGGGTTACAGGCAAGAACATTCTTCACATTTTTAAAACTTAACATTGATGAATAGGAAACCTTGTTCATAATTTGACTGGCAGTCCTGTGGAAATAAGCTCCCACCATACCTAGGAAATGCATTGGAAGGTACAGCAACACTCACAGGCTCTATAAGCAGGATCACAGGTTTTAATCCACCTCTCCTCTTTACTGCATCTTCGAGCAAGTTACTTAACTTCACTGTATTTCACCATCATTTATAAAATAGAAACATTACTCTTTATATCTTTGCTGTTTGTTTGTTTGTTTCCACTGATTTTGTTTCAGTGCGGAAGCTGAAACCAGGGCCTTGTACATGCTAGGCTAAAGCTCTGTCACTGAGCTATATATTTGCTTTTTGGGACAATATGATTCTGTAGCCCAGGCTTGACACAAACTCATGACCTTCCTGCCTCAATCCCCAAATGCTGGGATTATTGGCATGAGCCATCAGGCCTAGGTACATATTTATATTTAAATAAAATTTCTATAAGCCCTTTCTATTTTAGATAAGCAACTAAAACATTTAAAATTCGCTTTCCAAATGCTGAGTTTGTGTAAGAAAGGATGAGATTTGGTTTCTGCAGGTACCTTACTGTCCTTGTTGACGTACTGCTTGAAGTCCTCGTCTTTCCCCAGCACGGGCTTTGTAATCAAGTGCTCGTAAGTGACACAGACCGCTGGAATAGGGGGAGCGTGGGAGGTCTCAGCAAGCCAAGTGATCTTGGTGGTTTTCTTGTAGTCTTTGTTTTCTAAATTCAATTTTGCATCCAGAGATATAATTTTTCCATCTGCATTTCTAGATAAAAAAATCAAAAAGCATTCAAAAGAATGAAAGTAAACTGGTAGAAATGCATTATTCCGTAGTAAGGTGGAAGAATTCTCTTAGAAAAATTCAAATCAAACATCTATCGTAATTTTTTAATATGTCTGACAGACATTAGTTATACGAATGGAGCAAACTGCTGTCAGTTACTACTAATTTGCTGGAGCACAGGCCTGTATACCTCTTCTGAAAAATACAAACACACTTAGGAATTTAAACTCATCTGAACTACTAAGCATTAACCTGCAATGCTAAGTTAACAATTACAGGCATGTATAGGACAATGACCACATAACTAAGATTTCAGAACTTACATAACTCTTAAACATAGTACATTGAAATATTCCGAAAACCTGTAGCACATAATATTTACTAGAAAGTAAAATTCACCATTAACATTGGCCAATCTACTTTAAATGTTTAGCTAAAGATAAACTATATAAAGATTACATATATAAATCCTATCCAAAGGATCCTTCATCAATTACTGAATGAGATGCCATCAAAAGGCTCTGAAACAGCTGGGCGGTGGTGGCATACACCTTTAATCCCAGCACTTGGGAGGCAGATGGATCTCTGTGAGTTTGAGGCTAGCCTGGTCTACAGAGCGAGTTCCAGGACAGCCAGGACTACACAGAGAAACCCTGTCTTGAAAACCAAAAAACAAACAAAAAAAGCCCAAAAACCAAAAACAAACAAAAAACTTTTTTTTTTTTTTTTTTTTTTAAAAAAATATCTAAACTGGTTCCCAGAACACACAGCAGCTAGGAATCAGCTATAACTCTAGTTAGGGATCATCTGATGCCCTCTCCTAACTTCTGGGGGCACGAAGCACCACACAGTACACATACGTTCATGCAAAAAAATACTCATACACAAAAAATAAAAACGCATCAATCTAAAAATTAATGCCTCCATCTGGGCAAATTTACTAGTCAGCAGCATCAATGTCAAGGACACTAGTCAGGGTCTGAATTAGATAATGTTTAATACATAAAGAAAAATGAAAGATTTTTCCCCCACATAATTGAAAAATAAACAAAAAACTCTTACTTGTGTATTTTAGTAATGTTGATGTTGCCCCAGTTTATAAATGTGACCATCTCACCCTCTGAGAAAGTCTCTGCATCAGCTCCTTCTATGAAAACCTTGGGACTATA
Organism: Onychomys torridus; assembly: GCF_903995425.1. Taxonomy (NCBI): domain Eukaryota; kingdom Metazoa; phylum Chordata; class Mammalia; order Rodentia; family Cricetidae; genus Onychomys; species Onychomys torridus. The sequence goes on from NC_050453.1 coordinate 10,264,946, forward strand.
CCACACAGGCTTCAAACCAACATCAGGATTCTGAATGATCATAAGAAAAGCAGAATATGAGTTCAGCCACAAACTACTGGGTACAGAATGCAAATCCTTCCATTCTCCACTGTATTCTTTACCAAACAGAGTTTCTTCATGATACAGTTAAAAGCTTGTTTTGTTAAATAGGAAGGGCAAGTTTTACCCGAGTTCCCAGTTCTGTTCTTGGAATTTAAACAGTGCACACTCATTACACAGGCACACACAGTGCCTCAAAGCAGAAATCCACACTCTGAAGCCCATCTCTGACCACAGGACCAGTCACTGTAAGAGATTCACACCAGATAGCCCATCCGAAATGCTTCTAGTCTAAAGTAACCCTGATTGGGGGGCTAAACACACAGTATTTACCCCACAACTAGAATGTGTCTTGCAATCCTCAGTCTCACTGCTTTTGGATCAAAGGAGAAAATAGTCATTCTCACAGAACACTATCAGACAGCAGATGCCAACTTAGCAAAAAAGTGTAAAGCTTTTGTGTTTTAGAAGACAAATTTTGAGAAAGTACCACATATGTGTAGGCAGGCAAAATGTCCTGCTTTACACTGTGGATCACATGAAGAGAGAGATGAAGACTTTAAAAGAAATACCTCTCTCATTTGAGGCTCCTAGCTCCAAGTCTTCAGACATGAGTGCATAACCTACAGCAACTGCAGAAACCAGGAAAAGCAAAACGGGGCATTTCATGGGGACGGGAATAAGGGAGGGTAAGAGCAGGGTACAAGTTACCTGAAAGTGGAAATGGGAAAACTGGGGGGAGGGCTCTAATTGTGAGAAGGGACAGAAAGAGGGAGTGAGGATGTCTGAAAAGATCCTAAGGAATCATACTATATAACTATCTACCTAACAAAAAAACCTAACAGCAGGCACTAGAAGCCTTCTTTTGAGTTGTTGGTCAGAGTTGTCCAGGAGACTCTGGTATTATTGGTTACTGACTATTGCCTTTGACTGCTGAGCCCCCAGAGGTAAATTCCTATTGCTGTATATACCATACACTTCAGACATAGGGCCCAGTTAGAATGCAAGCTTCCAAAGGAGGGAAGCAATCAACAGGCCTACCCAGCTATGATGCCTATGAAACACAATAACAACCTGTATGGCACCATAGCCCCAAGGGTGTATTAGTGGCACATGTACCTTGGCAGTAACCAATAGCTCTCTAATAGGGTATAAGGTTCACCTACCAAATCATTCTGGTCCTGGAAACCTAGCCAACTACATGGAGATAGTAAAGTCATACGTCTTGGAGAAGAACCTACAACTGATACTTTACTAACCCAGATAATCCCTAAGTATATTCTAAATGTTTATCATTGTGCTCACAGGTAAGTTAGTTCTCACTCATTCAAGAAAACACCAAGAAAAGCCACAGCCTTGCAGTCTCACCAATACTACTGTCTAAATATGAGCTGAACAAGAATGTCACCAACAGACATGCTAATGTAGAAGAAGGAAAGGCCAGGAGGCTTCAACCACAGATGAAGAACTACAGGTAACTAAGGAATGCTGAGGGTGGGAGAAATAGCTTCCCCAGGAAAGAGCAGACACACAAACACACAGACACACACACACGGCCATTTAACTTCAATTTAATTAAAATAGAAGCATTCAAGGACTGGAGAGATGCCTTTCCAGAATGCGTGGAATGGATTCCCAACACCCATGTTAGATGGCTCATGACTGCCTTTAACTCCCACTCCAGAGGGATCTGACACTTCTGGTCTTTGTAGGCATGCACTCATGTATACACACACACACACACACACACACACACACACAGAGAGAGAAAGACAGAGAGAGAGAGAGAGAGAGCAACTATTAATGAAAAAGAGGCCATGAATTTGAAAGAGCAAGGAGGGGTTTATGGGAAGGTTTGAAGGGAGTAAAGGGAAGGGAAAATGAAGTAATCTCAAAAAATAAAATAAAAAAATTGCAAACATACGTAGTCCCTAATCCCTCTTGAAGAGGAAAAAAAAAAAAAAAGGAGCATGATGCATGTTTGTTTTAATTTAGTCCTGTCCTAATCTCATTTTCATTCAGAGTTTGAAAAGTAACAATTTATAAAAATGAAGTTTACTTTAGTTCATGATGATGAAGAAAAAAATGTCTTCTTCATTAAGTTTCAGGACTCTAAAAAATAGTATGTATTTACTTCATTACTTACTGACTGACAGCCATGCATGTGTGTGCGCACGTTAGGGGTCCAATGAGTGAAAGACAAAGGTGTAATGTTGAAAGAAGAGGTACCACAGCTTCCACACACAGGTAAGAATGTGAACTGGAACACCTCATCTTAAGAAGGAAGCGGAAAGGCCTCCTCACAAATTAATAAGCTGTCTCTACATAACAGAAGTAAGTGCTAACTGAACGTAACAGTTCTGTCACATGTTGGGCATCACTAGTAAAATAAACTACTTCAGCAGCAAGAAACCCACACAAAGATCTGTTCCAACTGGTATCAAATCTTGACAAATGATATGAAACAGAAACTATCCCCAAACCAGAAGAAAACACTGTGGCCACAATGCAGGGCGACCTTGGGGTGTCTGGCTACTTCCTTCATCTCCTCCTGCGCGTCTGGGACATTCACTGGGATCACTTCCTTCTTCAGCAATGCAACATACCGGGGAGCCACCGGGTCAATAACCTGCAACAAGCATCCTCATGCATATACTGAAATACATCGCAACACATCATAAATAAAAAGAGTAACAGCATAGGAATACCAACTGGTTTTATTTGTTACTGCATTTACTAATTTTTTACCTGTTAATTCTTTCATATTTATTTGTTACTTCTTTACTACTTAACTGTCACTCAAGAAAAGTTTAAAAAGAAAATAAAAAAACTAATTACAAACTAATAGACACAGATTTTCTTCCCCAAAATAACTACTGGCAGATAAAAAGAAACTAAAAAAAATACAAGTCAGAAATATTTTGAAAATAATCTTTAAATCTAGCAGTATTAGAAATGAGGAGAATCCTGTGAGGGTTTATAAATTAAGATCTAAAGGTAATTTGATATTCGGTCTTGCATTGCTGGAGAGACAGCCATTTGAGGGATAGAGACATTAAGAGTTTCAAGTATCATTTCTACAATCAGCTAAGCACCATAGCACCATCCATAGCAGAATAGCATTAGGTCACTATAATAAGGCAACCCTGTAGTTTACAAGAACAAACAAGGTGGGTCTCTACATTGGAGTAAGAAAACTGAAACACATCAGGTCTCAAGTGTTTTGGAAAAGGGACACTCAGTGTGTATATACACAGAGAAACCACTACAATCCCAAATCTAAGACATACTTGGCATGGACAGGCACCCAGTAGGTATCTGCAGATTAGCTGAATGAACAACCTAGTCTAGCTCCAAAACAGTAGTAGCCTCCTCTTCTGGAGCCGGTGAAAAGTATCCACAAGTCAGCACAATAGGAGTGGTTAGATACAAAATACCTGGAGAAAATGAGCCCAAGGCAGATGCAGACCTGGGCTTGTATCTCATACTGGAGGTCCTTGTACAGGGAGGCTAGCTCAGTTAACGGCAAGACCCTTCCTCTGATAAAGAAATGCATGGATGGATGGATAAATGGATGGATGACAAATGCAGTCAGATAAATTCAAGCCTCCAAAATATCTTTAAACAAGTAATACAACTCTGAGAAGCTTAATTCCATTCACTGCAGCTAACTTCCTCACCTGCAAAACAGTCGAAAGTGGGCAAGGTGGCATATACTTTTAATTCCAGCATTCAGGAAGCAAGAAGATCTCTATGAGTTCAAGGCCAGCCTGGTCAACACAGTGAGTTCCAGGACAGCCAGGGCAATGTAGAGACTGTCTCAAAAAACCAAAAAAAAAAAAAAAAAAAAAAAAAAAAAGAGGAAAAGAAAAGAAAGGGGTAGGTTCCATAGCTGGCTGGCTAATAACCTAGGGCACTGTCTGCACAGACTCTTAGGCTGCCCTAGAGAAGTATGATTCAAATGGTCTAGGCGAAGTCTGGAAATTTGTTTTTTAAAATCACTCTACAAATTTATCAAGCAAGTGTGGAGAACCACAAATTATTTTAAAAAATTGGAGTTCATAGCCAGAAATGGTAGAACATAACTGTTAATTTTTAGAAACTGAGGCAGGACTATCACTTCGACCGAGGAGCTGAGACCAGCCTGGGCAACCTAAAGAGCCTTCATCTTAAAAAGGAAGGAAGGAAGGAAGGAAGGAAGGAAGGAAGGAAGGAAGGAAGGAAGGAAGGAAGGAAGGAAGGAAGGAAGGGGAAGGGAAGCGGAGGGAAGGGAGGGAAGGGAGGGAGGGAGGGAGGGAGGGAGGGAGGGAGGGAGGGAGGAAGGAAGGAAGGAAGGAAGGAAGGAAGGAAGGAAGGAAAGAAAATTTAAGTCCCTTTTGGCTCTAAAATTATATAATTCTTAAGACTCTGGACCAGTGGTTTTCAAAAGACTCCAAAAAATCTAAGGATTTCCAAAAGAGGCCTGAAAGAGCCCCAGAAACAAGGTGAATCGGAAATGTCTCCAGGTTTATGCTTAAGCACTTGCCCAGTGGCACTGCTAGAGTGGCTGTAGAACACTTGAGAGGTGCCTGGCTCCATGACACAGGCCCTTAGAGGTTATAGTCACAACCTCCCAGAGGATCACCACCGAGGAACTGGGTGTCCAAACACACAAGCCTGTAGAGGATGTCGCACAAACAAAACACAGCAGGAGCAGAGGAAGGAAAGGAGTGGATGATGGCGGTGTAGTCCTTCCTAGACTTCCCATTAGCTCTAGAGCCCTGACAGCCAGGACCTGCACATTCACGGTGTGACAAAAGGAACTCCTCTGGGAAAACTACTGGCTACATGGGGGAGAGATGGCTCAAGGCTTAAGAGCACAAGCTCCTCTTCTAGAAAACCTGAGTTCTATCTCCAGCACCCTCATGACAGCTCACAATTGGCTGCAAATTCAGTCCCAGAGGATCCGGTGCACAGATATACATTTGAACCAAATATCCATACCCATAAAATAAAATAAAAATTTAAAAATGAAAACCTTCCAATAATTTTTTAAAGGGACTACATGGAGGAGTTCTCGACAGCACGGCCAGCTCATCCTACAGGATTAAAACTTCTCATCATTCCTGTGTACTCCCATATTAAACATGAACAGATAACCCAGATGACATGACACTACTAATGCCCATACCATGAAACATGCATTGAAAGCTATTTTGAAGGTCTCTGAAATATGACAGTAAAGATGAGAAATTCAACAGGAAAGGAAATTAAATAGATCTATCAAAAAGTAGAGCCATAAATCAAGAGAGAAAATAAATCTGGAGGCCCAATGTCTACACATATCTGGAGAGAAGAAAGGCTGGGTTAGAGCTCAATGGTAGAACATGTGCACTACACATAGACATGGGAGAGGAGAGGGAGTACAGGAGAGAGAGGGGTAGCAAAGAAGGAAAGGGATTTACATTTGCCTGCAACTGCAACACTTGAGAGGCAGACAGAAGCAGGAGAATCACTCTAAGTCTGAGGCCAGGCAGGACTACACATTAGGACTGTCTCAAAAAACAAAGGGGAGTGTGTGTTAGGAAACCTCAGAACTGAAGGAATGAGTGAGATTTTAGGCTAGAACTCACTGGATATGATGAAAACAGACCCATACACCAAGGTATACTACAATTTGCAGGTAAAGAACAGGTCATAGCCAGGCATGGTAGCCCACAGACTGAGGCTACAGAGTAAGCCCCTGTCCAGAAATAAAGCCATCACATATACCAGGTTATAAGCCTGGCACAGAGGTAAGCACCATAGACCCGGTTTGTTCCTCGGGAGGCTGAAGTGGGATGGTTACTTTACGTCTGCAAGTTCAAGATTGGTCCAAGCAGCATCTATCATACAATATGTCACATGTCATAGAAATGGTTTCAGTAGGTCTCCTTATCCCACACAGAGTGCAGAACAAAAGAAAGGATGGTTAGAAGGAAGGAACAGCTAGCATAGTAGTGCATGCACGTCTGTGGTCCCAGCTCCTAAGGACTGAGTTGGGAGAGGACCACTTAAGTCCAGACACTTGAGACCAGCTGGGCATCACAGAGACCCAGTACAAACAAATCAAAACCATCCAGGAAATAGGTGATCCATACAGAAAGAAAGAAAAGGGAATCCCAGGGTGATGTGAAGAGATCTGGATGTACAGCTCTGCCCCCAAAGCACCAGAGCACCAACACACACCACCAGAGCAGTGCAAAAGGTTCTGGTAAAGATGTCTCCAAGAGTAAGCTAAAGAACATAACAAAGTGCCTGAACACCTAGAAGGAACTTGGTGACCTCACAGACTCCTAGAACCAGGAGACACACAATTCGGGAGGGGGAGCAGGCAAAATAAAACAAGTGACAGAGGGAAACCAAATTGTTATGAGCAAAAGACCAAAAGCTCATTTCTAGTCATAGGAAGACCACTGAAGGAAACCCAACTAGTCTCTCGCATGCCTAGAGCATGGACAACAAACACCACAAGAGTGTCATCTGAAAACTCAGCAGCTTCTCTACAAGGAGGAAAGTGCAAGGGGATCGTGTGACCCAGAAAAATACATTTCATATATTTGAAATAAATAAATAAATACATATAGCTTGATTAAAACTTAGAACTATAAAGGCTGAGTTTAAAAAGGTACACAAATATTAACTTTATAAATTCTACTCATGTTTGTTATTAGTAACTGCAGCAACAGAAAGAACCAATTAATGATTCCTTAATATAAAAAAACTCACTAAAAGTAAAAAACTAAATAAATTCAAGACACATGCGAGACAAGCAACTACTTGAGGCAAGACATCAGCACAACCAAGCAGCAAAGTCAAGAATTTACAGAACACAATCACAGAAACCGCAGTGCAGAACGTGCATTCTAATGATTCGCCTTATTATAGTGTCCAAGCATCTGCTTCCAATTAGGGATTAACGATATCAATATGCATGATTCCTGGTTTGGTTTTCCAATTAAGAAAGCTTTGGGTTTTTTTTTTTTTCAAGCTGAAAGCATAGCAATTGTAGTTAGCCAACCTTCATTACAACTCAATACAATATGTAATTTTTAAACTCTTATGTCCTCTCAGCACACAAGGGAACAGCAGAATAGAGTTAGAGAAGTCTCCCTTTGCTTTGCCACAAAGAACAGAGGACATATTTGGCAAACTAGGGATGATGCACTGTCAACAGGTTGACTGAATAAGTTGTTACAGAAATGTGATTGTGCTTCAAAGCTATATAACTCCTCAGATTGTAACATGTACTATGCTAAAAGCTATGTTTGAGGCAATACAAGTATGAAGTGATACCTTCTTACAGAGAGCTCGCAGCTTGAAAGCAGAAAAATGAAATGCAAAGTATTCATAAGAAATTTAAGGAGAAACTATTACCATTTCCCATAAATCTGAGTTTGTTGCTTCAATAATTGTTCCTTGCTGGGGTGATTAATAGGCTTAGTGCCCTTATCCATTTAAAGAAGAAAAACATTCCATTTCCCTGAAGACTGCAGTGATAACATTGTTCAGAGGCCTGATCTCTGTTACAGGCACACAAGTGAGTTCTACTGCCTACTACTCAAGAGTGAGGCAGAAGATCATGTACCTTTTCGTTAAATGATAACACTGTTCAGAGGCCTGATCTCTGTTACAGGCACACCAGTGAGTTCTATTGTCTACTACTTAGAGTGAGGCAGAGGTGAGGGTCACATACCTTTTTGTTAAATGCCCAGATTTTGTCCCATTCCATGTTCACCACAGACCTTGACGAGCCCTAGAAAAGCAATAAGGATAGTTTAAGAATAAGAAATACCAAGTAGTAGGCTGGCAGGATGGCTCAGTAGGTAAAGGTGTGTGCCACCAAGCCTAATGACCTAAGTTTAGCCCCTGGGGCTGACATGGTAGAAGAAGAAAACAATGTACTAAAAGGTGTCCTCTGACCTTCATGTGCATGCACACTTACATATGCTAAATATAAACTAAAAAAATAAACAAATACTAAGGAGAAGACTTTGCTTCAAGTCAAGCATGCTTAGAAAAACAAACAGAACAATAAATACTTGCACATTTACTTCCACTGAAATTTCAGTCTTGGTGTGTAGCCTTAACAGGAGTTTCTTGTTGGAAGCCATTGTGTAGGCTGGCCACAGCTGATACTTGCCCTTCCACTGCATGGAAACACTTCTGTCCCAATCTTCATTTATTATAAAACGTTAACTTACTCCTTTCAGAAAAGGTTTACTCTTACGTAGACACAGTGGCATGAGCCCCTAAGCCTAGCATTTGGGAGACAGAGGCAAGAAGACCTCTACAGACTTAAAGCCAACCCAGTCTACAGAGCAATTACCAAGCCACCAGGGGTAGACCTGGGGTAGAGAGGGGGACCATCCTTGATGGCATGGGATTATGTATCTGTAGTCCCAACACTCAGGAAACTAAGTTAGGAAGGTCACCAGTAGTTCAAGGTCACCATGAGCTACAGAGTGAAGCCTCAAAAAGAACAAATCTTACAGTGAACCACAACACACACACACACACACACACACACACACACACACACACACAACACACAACACACAACACACGGAACAGGGATAACAACAAAAGGGATATTACTAGGAATGTTTGGAAACACAGAGGAGCTGGAAAAAACCTTAACTTGCCTGAGCAGCGATGAACTGTTTCAATCCCTCAACTGTCATCCCTCTTCTCAGAACTCCTCGTACTGTAGGAAACCGAGGGTCATCCCTGGGAAATATGCACATTGTTAATATACGTTTATATCACTTGACTACAGAGAGAAGATTCTTAATGCTTAACAAATTATATTCAGAACGAAGTGTGGTAGCACAGGCCTGTAGCAGCAGCACCTGCAAGGTTGAAGCAGGAGGAATCACACATTTAAGATTAGCCTGAGGTACATAGCGAGTTCAAGGGCAGCCTTAGCTATAGAAAGGCTATTTCAAATCAAATAACTGATAGTCCCTTGTTAACGCCTAACAGAGTGTGAGGGTGCACGCCTTTAACTGCAGCACTTGGGAAGCAGAGGCCGGCGATTTCCGTGAGTTCACAGCTAGCCTCATCTACACAGCAAGATTTAGGCCAACCAGTGCTACATAGTAATACTCTGTCTCAAATAAAACCAGGCAAGATATAGAATCATGTCAACTGTTTATGAATGTATACATAAGAATATATATGGAAGTTCTGATATTTGGCAGGGATTTGAAAATTTCAGTATAATTATACCTTTTATATGAAGATAATGTCCAAGACGAGCCTGCCTTTTATCAAATTCAGCTGTATAACATTGAATTTTTCCAGAATATATATAATACATAATATATAGTACATAATACATAATCTTAGTCATAGTCATCATTTTTGTTTTTTACTTTTTAAAAAGGCTAGCTTTGATTGAACTCAGGATTCTCCTGCCTCAATTTCTTGAGTGACAGAATTATAGATGTTTGTACCTGGCCACCATTATGCCGATAGTATAAACTAACACACAAATTCTTAATTCAGGCAAAATAGTGTTTTTAGATTTATAACCATGAAAATCATTTATATGTAAGTACATGACTACAAGATGATTTCCATTTTTCCACTAGCCTTTCTTACAAAAATCCCATGGAAGTTACTCCTCTCAATACAGAAATCTTCTGATTCTCACAGGCTGAGACCACTTGACCCTTGCTTCAAGTCACTCCTGAGTGGAGGCTGTGGAGTGATGACAGTCTCCGCCACTCTATGTGCTCCAGCGCACTTCTCATTTCCTTACAGGGTCTACTGCAGGCAACACGTTTACAACATCTAAGCCAAGGGAGGAGACCCTAAGGCACTGTGTGAAACAGAGATGAATAGGAATCTTACGGGCCTACAGGCCTATCCACTACACTACTTCCTAGTCAAACCTGACACCTACAAGTAATTAAAATAAAAAAATCTCTGCTACACCAAAGCCTTACTGCTCTGTCAACTTTAGGTGACATCAGACATACCATCCATCTACTAGTCCTTCATTGACAAACCACGTGAGTTTTCTTTTAGACAGCACTGTGTTGTTGAGGTTTAAGCGACTGTATTCCCAGATGTATGGTTTCCTTATGCCTAAAGCTTCAATAATCCAATAAAACTGCTCATCTCTGTCGTGGTATTCTGTTGTCCTCAAGGCATGAGTAACCCCTTCAATGCTGTCCACTATAGGGCAGGCAAAGTCATATGTTGGATAAACACTAAAGGGAAAAAAAGATAATTTTTTTAAATAAACATAGAGAATTGTATCTTCCTCATCATAAACATTAGCAGTCATACCCTTTTAAAATATAATTCCTTATATACTAAGAGTGGTTTGTTTTGTTTTGTTTTGTTTTGTTTTGTTTTGCCTGGACATGCTGGTTCACACTTGTAATACCAACCTTTGGGAGAATGGAAGCAGAAAGGTCATTACAAGACTCCAGGCCAACCTGGGCTGCATAAAATGTACTATTTAAACACACACTCACACACACCAACCAAGAAAAACAACAAAAACAAAAATGCTAACAATGTTTTGATATACTCTGAGTATTAAGAGGTAGAAAATAAATATTTTTAACTATTAGTTTTATGTTATGTGTTTTCAGGATTTTACCTGCACGTATACGTCTGTGAGCGTGTAAGTGCAGTGCCTGCTAAGGCCAGAAGGGAGCAGCAGATCCCCTGGAACTGGAGTGAGCTGTCATGGGCTGCTGGGAATCCCAGTCCTCTAGAAGAACCTTCAGTGCTCTTAACTACTGAGCCAACTCTCCTGCCCCACTTGTTTTATTTTTTGAGACAGTCTTACTATATAGCCCTGGTTGGCCTAGAAATCACTTTACAGTCCAGGCTAGCCTTGGGCTAATGGCAGTCCCCTACCTCCCAAGCACTGGAATAAGTCAGCAAATCTGCAATTTAATACATAGTTCAGTAGTAGTTTGGCAATTTCTATAGTACTTCTGTAATAGCAAATATATACTGTTCAGGGCCAGTCTGGACTACAAAGTGTGACAGACACTGCTTCAAAGAAAGAAGGAATGAACTCCGGTGGAAGGAAGAGATGAGGGCAGACAGGCACACAACAGAACATTTTATTTAAGATGGAACTTATGTTTTAACCAGTGCTGGGGACTGAACCCAGGATCTTCTGAATGGGACGTAAGCATTGCACCACCGAACTTCTGCCCAGCTCTATTCCAGCAGGGAGCATTTCCTGCATCAGCTGGTAGGACCCTTGCCTAGTGTATGTAAGGTCCTAGGTTTATTGCAGCACCATCCAAGAGAAGAGGGAGGGAACACCTGAATTATTAAAATATATTATTACACTATGCCTTCTAATTTTTTAAGATTCAGCTCAAGATGTAAATTATCCAGGCAGGGTAATGCAAATCAATACTCCCAATAGCTGAGATGAGGCAGGAGGATCATGAGTTCAAGGTCAGAATAAGCTATATAATGAGTCCTTGTCTCAACTCCCTCTGCAAAAAGAACAAAAAACAAAAAAACAAACAACAACAAAAAAAACCTAACCAGCTGTCAGTCACATCTGCCAATCTGCAGAAGGTACAATGGTTTCATATGCAGTGGCTTTCTTCAAAACATAAAAAAAAAAAAAAAAAAAAAGCAAGATGGCTCATGATTATAATCCCAACACTCAGGGCTGAGGCAGGAGAATCACTGTGAGTTCAAGGCCAGCTTACATTAAAAAAATAAAACCCTTTCTCAAAAAAAAAAAAAAAGCCAATGCACAAAGAGAAAATCTTCATTGGCTACACTTGAGTGCACTGCAGATAAAAGGCTAACCACCGAGTTTACAAAAAATTGCAGAAATTAAATACAAAGGAAATAAACTCGCCAATCAAGAATAAGTAAATGAACTAAATAGTTTTATAAAACAAGTCAATAACTTACTTTTGAAGTGTTCAATATTCCTACCACAGGGGAAATGCAAATGAAGCCTACTTTGGGATACCACCACATCCCAAACAAAATGACCATTGTTTTCCTAGTTCTAATCCTAATCCTATCATGGATCTTTCATTTTTGGTGGTGGACAGGTATGCAAAAATATATTTAATAGTGAAAGTATAAAGTCTAGTGTGAAGCTTCACAACTTCAGAATGACTATTCTAACTATAGAGGTGCATAAAGTTGTACAGAATTTGGGTGTGGTGCAAGTTTTTTTATAATAAGTTTTATTAAGAAGTAAAGAAAGAGAACATGTATTTTACAGAACAAAGACAGACTTTTAAAGGGTATCCTATGTAAAGAAAAAGACCTAAAATTGGGGATGTTAGTTAGTGACAGGGCACTTGCTTGACCAGCATGAGGCCTGAGCTTAGGCCTTAGAACCAGGAACTTGAAAACAAAAGAAAACAAAATGTGATACTGTAAACACCCCCAAGAAAATATAATTAAAACTTTAAAACATACATGCTCTTTCCTTGGTTTGTTTATATTCCTGTAAATTTTTGTACTATCATTACTGTGTCAATTTATGCTCAGAAAAAAAAGTAAAGAAGAGAAACACCATTATCTGAAGATATACTTACACACTTAATCAAGACAGACAGGAAAAATTACAAAAAATCACAAAGTGTCAAGGACTTTCCTAGACTGAAATGTTCTTAGAGAGTTGAGAAAGCCATCCCTGCAAGGCTGCACTGCATGCCTCCAGAAAAGGTCACTCAGCCGACTCACCTATGAAGACAAAGGTGCTGGCTCCCTGACTGTTCTGCATCCCTCCTGTCCATGTTCACCCAGGAGCAGAGCCAAGCCAGGCCACCGACGGGCCAAGCGCTGAACTTACTTGTATTTACTCCCGGTTCTTGGGTGGGGCTGGATTTTGCATCGGTAAAGGGTTGGGTCCCTCATACACCCATTGTTACTACTCATGTCAATTTTTGCTCGTAGGCAACAGGACTGACCAAACGGGCTTCCTTTTTTCATTTCTTCCCACATTTGTAGATTCTTCTCAACAGCTGTAATATAACAGGTATATTCTTACTGATCTGACTGATACAAGGTTTTTGTTTTATTGCACACACATTCCATTAGTTTGAAAACACTGTAACATTAATAGCTGGGTGTGGCAGAACGTGGTGGTGGTGGTAGTCCTCAGCACTCAGGAGGCTGAGGTAGGAGAAAGGAACATGAAGACCAGGTAGGGCTACTCAGTGAAACTATTTCAGAAACAAACAGACCAACAACAAACTTCAATACCTTCAGGAAGTAGACTCAATGAATGCTGCAGAAAAGGTAAAGGCAGTAAATTTCACTGGCACAGCCTAAGAGGAAGCCTTCCTTCTCACCTGCTGTGCCCCGTTTCCCATCAAGGCACAACTAACTGGCCAGCCCTTCTCCAACCTCCAAGTTTGACACTGTGTCTTTACAACAGAATCACTCTTTCCCTTTGCTGCATCATAGCAAGGAGACAGATGGCCTGGCCTCCGGGCTCCTTCAAAGTCCCTTTAGGCATCCCAGTGTGGCACAGGAAATGCTTGGCTCCATGAAAACGAACCCTCACAGAAAACAGACAGTGGTACAAGACATAAAGGGATTTAGCTGCAAAAAGGACTCTACACACTAAGTGGCTCCAGCTCTACCTGCTTCAGAATATCAAAAGCTTGTTCCATCAGGATAAAAAAGAATTGCTAAAGAGTACCTTCCTGTGGAAACTTCTGAAGCTATAACACGTTTCACTTACAATCAAAATAAATACATATAATTCTCAAAATTCAATTAACTCCCTTTGAAATTGCAGTTAAAAAAGTCTACTATAACAACTTAAATTTACTATGCTTCCCAAATGAGATGGTTTAGATTTAAGTAAAGTGTGGAAGTTCCAGCAACATATTACAGTGAATAAAATTACCTTGATTTGTACCAGGCGGTGGTGGTGCACACCACTTTAATCCCACCAATCAGGAGGCAGAGGCAGGCAATTTCTGAGTTTGCGGCCAGCCTGGTCACAGAGCAAGTTCCAGGACAGTCAGAGCTACATAGAGAAACCCTGTCTTGAAAAAACAAACACACACAAAAAAACAAAACACAAAAACCAAAACAAAAGTCTGATTTGTAAACTCAGGAACAAGTCACAAATAAGAAAGGTAAGGGAGTCTCTTAGACCAAAGAGAGTGATCTCCATACTCTATATAACCCATCATGCCAGCACAGGAAAGCTGAGGCAGGACAGCAAGTTCAACATCAGACTGGGCTATATGGTAGCCTTTCTATTTGGTTGTGACTGTTGGAATGTGAAATGTCTCCCATGGGCTCCTTGAGTGAACACCTGATCCCCAGCTGCTGGTACAGTTTAAGGAGATTATGGAACTTGTGGTACAAGATTAGGGTTCTATCTTTGAGTGTAATAGTTCAGCATCAATTCTGATCCCACTCAGTGCTTCCAAAGTCACCAGCACATAAATAAGCCATACTGTAAGCTCCCAGCAACAAGGACAGAGTGTTGCTCTCTAACAGCTGACTGTACCCTCTTAAGCTTCTGGCTGCCTAGCCTCATGGCCCTAAGCTGCTTCTGTCAGATATGATCACAGCAGTGTAAAAATAATTAAAAGAAGCACAGACTTCAGTCAGGTGATTCTGCAGCAATACAGATGATACTGAACTTACATCATATTGACCACATACATACCTACATGCTGTGGTGCTTGAAGCATTACCAAACATTTTAGGACTAATAGGCATTTAAATTAAAGTAACTATAAATGTTACAGAAAAAAAATCCTCCAACTGAAATAAACGCAAAAGACTGCATACAGAAATGAGGTGTTAGAGTGAGGACTCTGCACACAGTTCTAATGCAGACAAGGCTGTAAGAAGCTAGGCCAGGAACTGGGAGGAAGCTCAGTGGCCTAGCAAGTACAGGCCCTAGATTAGACTCCCCAGGCAAAAAAAAGGAGGAGTACAAATAGGACACAGACACACACACACACACACACACACACACACACACACACACACACACAAAGACTGCATCAGGCAAACATAGAAGGGCAGAAGAATTAGAGAAAAATAGCCTTAAATGTGTCTTAAGGAACAGCTTTCATTTAAAAGAGAAATAAAATGTATCAATTAAAATCTGACACCAACTGTGCCTTACAGTTTTGCCTGTGTTTGGACTCTGCCCTCTGCTCCCGTTCCACTTTCATCTGTTCTGCAGGAGTGTCATCCACATAAGCCTTCCCTTCTTGAATTAATTTCTCTGCATATTTCATTATAGTTTCAAAATGATCTGAAGTATAAGTAAACTGATCTGGTTGAATATGCAGCATCGCAACATCTTCCAAGATAACCTGCAGTAGGAATCAAAGTAATCATCAGTATATGTCATTTTCTCACACATTTTCAACCCATGATTTTTATTTTGGGCAAATATAATAAAACACTATCAGTCTTAAACAGCCTGAAAATGACTGTGGATGATGCACGATGTCAGGTCAAAAAAGAAGGCTAGTCAGTGCACTGGCTTCCAGATTTCCAGCTGCGAAAGCGGCTCTCAAGGTGGAGCTCTGTTACTGAGAGCTGGAACTGTGACTTTGCGCCACTGTCCCTCAGTGCACACACCACAAGTCCTTCAGAGTAAAGATGCCACGAGGCTAGAAAACCACACCTTACAATACCTGTGCAGTTTTAATTTCATTCATAAGACTAGGACAAAAGAGGAAACCTGCTTCCAGTTAAACTGGTATTCAAAGGAAGATGCAGTATTCAAGTAAACTCTACGATAACCGGAGAAAGAGAAAATTAACTCTGGTTCTTGGTTATGGGAGCTCAGTTGTTTTTGGCTTAGGTCTCAGGCATGGAACAGACAGATGAGGAGGGAAAAGGCAGCTATGAGACCAAGTTTATTCACATACCATGAAGGTATCAGATCACACTCTAATTTGCATCAACTTTTCTGAGAAAAAGGTCATCACTACACTTTAAATTACCTTCTCAAAATCTTCCTTTTCCTTTTCAGGATTTGTGTCATCAAATCTCATGATCAGTTTCCCTTTAAAGTTAACCTGGTAGTGCTGGTTCAGAAGAGCAGCTTTTGCATGCCCAATGTGTAAGTAACTAAAACAAAAACATTTCACAGAGAAACTCATTAACATGCTTCAACTAGATTCTTACCCTTAACCTCTTTGAGGAGGTAAGAACTAAACAAAACGTCCAATACAATAGTCCCCAGTCATTTTACTTTCCACCAACAGGTGCTGTAACAGAAAATGTGTCTGCCAAACAACAGACTTGAACATGGACAGTGTAACCAAAAGGTACAACTCCTTACGTAAACTCTCAGAGGGAAGGTATACAACTATAACAACCCTAAGAACAATCTTTTCTTTCCTCCAAGAGGCATGGTCATTTACAGGAAAAGTTCTGAAACCATCTCTCAGCTTTGTGGCTGCTGGGAACAAACCCTCACACTCAGAGAGAAGCACCCAAGACAGTCAGTCAGTCATGGTGATGGCTAAGTTGGAGAACATGAAAATTACTGCAACAGAGAAAAAGTGGTGAGTTTTGATTACTTTCCTTGGTTTTGGTTTTCTCAGATGCCAATGAAAATATTAACTAAATGATCTCAGAGGTCTAATCCAGCACCAAACTCTACAAACCAGAATCTAGGAAAATACCGTTTGTTCCCATGGGCAGCTGACAGTGAGAAAAAAATCACTGTTGACAGTACTACCTAGCAATGACCTCCTCTATCAATGCAGTGGTGAGGCACTGGTGGTGGACAGGAGGATCACATGTTCCAGGACAGCCTGGACTACATAACCCTGACCTAAAGATCTGAGATCTTATTGCTAAAGATATTGTCAACTGGGAAGAAAACAAGGCATAAGGCAAGACTAAACACTTACAAAGCAAGTTTAAATAGCTCTCACAGATGTTTATTAGTTTCTGTGGTAGCTACAGTAATGTTTTATGATAGTAACCTAGTTTGAAAGCCCATCTTTGATCTCAACTAATACACCAACACGGGAGGAGAAAACACAAACCCTTATTTATGACATTGCACTATTTTTCAAATTGAAAACAAACAACCCTTCTGTGGTGCTAGATATTGAACCCAGTGCTTTGCCAATGTCAAGAGGCATATTCTCACTCAACTGTACCCCAGATCTAAATCAAGCAGATTTCTTTAGACATTCACTCACACAGCACTTAGATTGGTGATTCAACTTTCTATATAAACCAAAGAACTGTTTGGGTATCTTGGGTGATTTCACAGAAAATAAAAAATTCATGTATCAGCAAAAAACAATGGGAACCTCCAAATATATAGTTAAGTGAGTAACATTAAGAAAAACTGAATGCAACATATATACCTTTCTATCCTATTTTTGCAACTTTCTATAAATCTAAAATTACTATAAAAATAAACTTGTGCCTGGCTGTGGTGGCGCATACCTTTAACCCAGCACTCAGGAGGCAGAGCCAGGTGGATCTTTGTGAGTTCGAGGCCAGCCTGGTCTACAGAGCTAGATTCAGGACAGGCACCAAAACTACACAGAGAAACCCTGTCTCAAAAAAAAATAAAAACAAACTTGTTTAAAATAGAGGGCTATTTTTGTCTGGGCTGGAGAGATGGCTCAGTGGTTAAGAGCACTTGGCTAATTTTCCAGAGGATCCAAGTTTGTTCCCAGCATCCACAAGATGGCTTACAACTGTCTGTAACTCCAGTTCCAAGGGATCTGATACACTCTTCTAGTATCCACAGGCACCAGGGGAATACATGTGATGCACAGATATACATGCAAGAAAAGCACCCATACACATAAAATAAAAAATAATCTAAAAAATAAAATAAGCTGGGCACAATGGTGCACACCTTTAATCCCAGTGCTTGGGAGGCAGAGACAGGTAGATCTGAGTTTGAGGCCAGCATGGTCTACAATTGAGTTCCAAAGTAGTTAAGGATACACAGAGAAACTGAGACACTGTGAAAATGTCATGAGTGTGCTGCATTCAGGAACACTGCTATAACCATTGTCAAAAAGAGAAATATTAGGCTGTAAAGATGGCTCATTGGTAAAGGCACCGGCTACCAAGCCTGACAACCTCAGTACAGTTTCTGGGCCTCCAATGGTGGAAGACAATGGACTCTCTTAAGCTGTCAACTGACCTCCAAATGTGGCATATGTGTGCCTATATATACATACACATATGACAAATAAGCAAATAAATGTAATGTTTTAATTTTTTTAACCAATAATCAATGATTACCTATTATCAGTTAATGTGCTTAGCTTTATTCACAACACTTGAGGATAGACAGGAAAAAACTCTTATGCTTTAAAGACATGTCTGACTTGGAAAACATGTATGCAGTCCTAAGAATACAAATCTCAAGAAACAACCAGAACTCTTAAAATAGTACTAAGGTTAACCTTCTCAAGAGAAAACTGACATCAAGTCAGCTCTAAAAATAGATTTACAATACATACTTGGCAGTGATCCACATTACATTCTGCCATACATCTGTCCGTGTCTCTCTCTCTCTCTCTCTCTCTCTCTCTCTCTCTCTCTCTCTCTCTCTCTCTCTCTCTCTCTCACACACACACACACACACACACACACACACACACAAAGAGCGGGTATAAATTTTAGTTACTAGAACTCTAGAAACAGATGGCAGAGATTTAAGTCTGGCACATTACTAACACACGGTATGAGTCAGTTTCTGAAACCACATATAAAAGATAGTAACTGCTTTTGCTCACAAGGTTGCAGATTTATGGGTTACTGTATATGAAACATCGGGTAGTGTCTGCATGTAATAGGTACACATAAGTGTGATGACACACACCTGAAATGCCAACACTTGGAGGCTGAAGCAGGAGAAATGCTGAGTTCAACACTAGCCTTGTCTATATAGTAAATGCCAACTCAGCCAGAGCACACATAGTAAAACCCTCTCTCAAGACACTAGAAAAGGGCTAGGAGTGTAGCTCAGTTGGTAGAGTGCTTGCCTAGCGTGCATAAAGCCCTGAGTTAAATTCCAGCATTGCTCAAAATGAGTATAGTGGCACATGCATATAAACCATCACTCTAGAGAATCAGGAACTTGAGGTCACCCTCAGCAACACAGTTAAGTTCAAAAGCAGTCTGAGGGTGGCCTGGGGTACATGAGATTTTGTCTCAAAAATAAAATAAAACATCAGAAAACAAACAAAAGTCAAGGAGGCGAAGTCAAGCCTTCTGGTTCTCATGCACACACAAAAAGAAAGCAAACAATTTTTGCATAGCATGTGGGGACGCAATCAAAAGCAAGACTGGCTGCTGGGTTATACTCAAATTCCTGCACTGTATTAGATCATAGCCTCTGAAGTTATATTATCATAAACATTCAAATAAGAGAAACTCACCATTTTAATAAATGATGGTGGGAAAAAAAATGATAAATGGCATAGCTACAAACATTATTTTAAAAGTGCCTTTTACCAAGCCATTAAGGTCGGTATTCAAAAGGACAACTGTGACTTTTCAGAGTGCACAGTAACAAAATATCAGGGATCAAAATGTACAAGGAAAAACCATGTAAGGTGTTATTTGTGACAAATTTCACTTTGTTAAGTATCAATCAATCATTCATTGATCAAGTCTGTACTTTTTTTTTTTTTTAAGATTTATTTATTATGTATACAGCATGTTTGACTGCAGGCCAAAAGAGGGCACCAGATCTCATGACAGATGGTTGTGAGCCACCATGTAGTTGCTGGGAATTGAACTCAGGACCTCTGGAAGAGCAGTCAGTGTTCTTAACCTCTGAGCCATCTCTCCAGGCCCCTGTACATTTTTTAATTAATATTTCTCTTTCATTTCTTTCATCTTTTTAGGAGTTGGAGATGGCTCAGTGGTAAAGATACTTGCTGCTCTTGCAGAGGACCCAGGTTCAATTTCTGGTACCCTCAATGCCTTGGATACCTGCATGCACAAGGTGAACATACAGATGTGTATGTGCACAAGTATGTGTATGTCTATGTGCCTCGTGCCTGCAGAGCCAGATGAGGACATTAGAGCTCTCCTAGAACTGGAGTTCCAGTAAGTTGTGAGCTGCCACGCAGGTGCTGGGAAGTGAACCGGAGTCCTCTAGCAAAGCCATCAATGCTCTTAACCACAGAGCCATCTCTGTAGGCCCTTTGTTTTTCTTCTACCTAGCACTCAGTTCAAAATCTGAATTGACAAACTTAGAAGTCAAAATAAAATGTGGAATTCTGCCTGGGGTGGAAGCATATACCTGTAATCCTAGCACTCAGAAGCAAGATTAGGAGTTCAAAGACAGCTTTGCTACATAATGAGTTCAAGGTGAACTTTGGCTACATCAGACTTGATCTCACTATCACCCCACCATCCCAAAATGTAGAATTTCAAACTGCTATTAATGACAAGTAAAGAACTATTAAACAGAAAACAGAAAGAAGAGATATGATCTGCCAATAAGGCAAGATTCAACCACAAAATACAAGGTCTGAACTTAAATTCAGGAAGCACAAATATCTTCCTTACAAAATGACATGCGATGCTGTCCTGAGACTAAATCCCTGAGGAGGATGCTATGGGGAGATCACCTTTGTATCAGTACCTCTGGGAGGACTCTGTCATCACCAGCCTGACTAAGGGAGCTTCAGAGAGAACAGAATGACAGAGAAGACTACTCAGCCTGACAAAATGCAGGGTGGGACCTGTGGGCGCTTACGAGTGAGTCAAATACTATGTTCTGTGTATGTCAAGAATTAATAGGTTTGGGAAACCTGTAAATTTATAGAAAGAACTCAGCAGGTTTTCCAAAATCTCCCTACCTTTATTTTAGAAAAATGTTACTGTAACATATACTATAAATAGAAAGAACTGAGTAAGTATAAATACAAATCCTTACTGAAAAAAGGCTGCAAAGGTCTCAAAATACAAGCAAAACCTAAGCATATGGACACTTTCTTATAGTTAAAATTTTCTATTTATGGGTATCTTCTTATTTGTTTTTAAAGTTCTAAAATAAAATGTAGATGTTGTCTCTCCTACTGCCATAATGAACTAAAACTACAAATGAACAAAGCTGTAAATAATTAAACTACAAATTAACACAAGTTGTAAATAATTACACTGAGGCTGTTTGGATTTACTGCCCCCTAAACCTTATCCTCTGGAGGAACACAGCAGCATGTCCTTGGCGTGCAGAGCTTCTGCACTAAGCATGTACTGCCAGCAGGTGGCAGTCCCTTACCCGCTAGCCTCTGGAGGGAATCTGACCGTCACCTTCCCCATCTCTGCACCTGGAAGCTCAACGAATTTGCCAACATCTTGTTTTCTGTCTGGTGCCTAGAAACAAAACAGCAGACTCTTACACGACTAATGTTTAGGAGTACATTCATTTACAAACCCTGGTCATGAGCAGAATGATGACTGGACCATCCGTCTACTGTAAAGACTCGAACTCCAGTGCAGAACATCAAAGTCCAAACACTGGTTGGCAGAGACATTGTTAAGGGGGGAAGACATCCTCTGCAGACTCACAGAGAGGCTCTTTAAAACCTGGATTCAACTCAGTGTCTCAAAGTCAGTGAAGATTGAAGACAAAGGAGGAAGTACAGCTGTAAAACAGGCGATTGTGGCCTCTCTTAATAGCTGGCCAAATCCCAGCACCACAAAACGATAAAACATGATTTTCATTATATGAAAGAACATGCATCGGGACACAATCTCATAGACAAAAAGTTCAGGGCTTTATGGAGTTGAACAGTTAAAGGTATACAAAGACTTAACAAAATCAGAATCTAAGATCTTTTTTTAATAGAAATAACTTTTGATTTATTTTTTTTAAGCAGTGCCATGGATCTAACACCAGGCCCTGGCTATGCCAGGCAAATACCCTGCCACTGAGCTATACTCCAATCCCCAGAAAATAAGCTTTCTGTGAGAATAATAATCTTTTCAGATATAGTCTCAGTTAGACTGAAACATCAGCATAAAAAAATTTTTTAGAGACCATGAGATGTCTCAGCAGGTAAAAGCACCTGCCACCAGCTTGAAGTTAGGAGGTGAGTCCCTGGGACCCACAGGTGGGAGGGGACCTGACCTCGACAAGCACACCATAGCTCATGTGCACACACAAATAAATAAAATGAATACAAACAAAATGTAAAGACTTGCTTACCACTCTAGCTTTGTTTTCTGAAACATCCCACTTGGTACCGACTGAGCGGAAGGCCTGCTGGGATTCAAGAAAGCCAAACCAGCGTTTAAGGTGGACCAGAGTCTTGTTCTGCTCCAACTCTTTCTGCCATGCAGCATTTCCTATTGGTGAACACAATTTTTTAAATATTTACTAAATTGGCAAATTCTAAAGCAAAGTTCCCAACACAGTTAACTTACGTGAATGACATTAGCTTACAGCTGTGCTTCTACAATGGAACCCTAAGTTTAGTATATCTTGTAGAGTCACGAAATGCATACTTTTTAGAACAAGGATAGGAGATGTGGTGGTGCACTCCTACCATCCCGGCACTCAGGAGGCTGAGACGGAAGGGTGGGTCACAAGCCAAGAGCTTGGGTTACCTAGTTCTACCTCAGAACAGAACCAACGGCTAAAACCCTTCACAGCTCAACTCACTCCACTTCTCCATACTGGCTCCTGTCCTCCTCCCACCGCACACCCACTGTAAGGCCAGTGCTTCAATCCACAGCAGGTCAACGGGAAACAATACGAGCAAGCTAAGCGAGGAGCAGTTAACTACTGCAGCGTCAGTGCACAAACGGGTCATCAGGGCCACCTCCTCCCCACTCTGTAATATCTGATAGGACACAGAGCCCCGTTCAGCCCCATTTCCACTACACACCAACGATGCTGTTCAGAGTAAGCCATAAATTCCTAATTCTGTCAGCCAAGTCATACACCTTAAGCTTTAAATAGGTCCAAAGCTTCCATAAAACAGGCGATCTAGCCGGTTGGTGGTGATGTACGCCTTTAATCCCAGCACTCAGGAGGCAGAGGCAGGCGGATCTATGTGAGTTAGAGGCCAGCCTG
The DNA here is from genome assembly GCF_903995425.1 of Onychomys torridus. NCBI lineage: Eukaryota > Metazoa > Chordata > Mammalia > Rodentia > Cricetidae > Onychomys > Onychomys torridus. The sequence goes on from NC_050453.1 coordinate 10,288,059, forward strand.
GGCTACAGAGTGAGTTCCAGGAAAGGCTCCAAAGCTACACAGAGAAACCCTGTCTCGGGGGGAAAAAAAGCATCCTAAGTAATCTTCAGTGATCCATGTTTTTTCGTATTGTAAACTGGTAAAAATTATAGCTTTCTATACAATCACCAGTCAGACATAAGCTATACAATCAAAACTGCTTTATTTGGGGGAGGGCAGTTTTTTTTTTTTTTTTTTTTAAAGATTTATTTATTCATTATGTATACAGTGATCTGCCTGCATGTATGTCTACAGGCCAGAAGGTGGCTTCAGATCTCATTATAGATGGTTGTGAGCCACCATGTGGGTGCTGGGAATTGAACTCAGGACCTCTGGAAGAACAGCCAGTGCTCTTAACCTCTGAGCCATCTCTCTAGCCCCAGGGGAAGGGCAGTTTAAGACAGGGTTGCTCTGTATAGCCCTAGCTGTCCTGGAACTCACGATGTAGACCAGGCTGGCCTCAAACTTACAGAGATCCGTCTGCCTCTGCCTCCTGGGTGCTGAGATTAAAGGCGTGCACCACCACAGCCCAGTCAAAATTACCTTTTTTTTTTTTGGTTTTTCAAGACAGGGTTTCTCTGTAGCTTTGGAGCCTGTCCTGGACTAACTCTGTAGACCAGGCTGGTCTCGAACTCACAAGAGATCCACCTGCCTCTGCCTCCCGAGTGCAGGGATTACAGGTGTGCGCCGCCGCCGCCGCCGCCGCCGCCGCCGCCGCCACCACCACCACCGCCCGTCCAAAATTACATTTTTAAAAGCTGACTCTCTTTTGGCCCTGTGACTTCAGTGATCTCATGTCATGAAAACCTATACAACTTTACTCCAAAATTACTTCTGTATCTGCCTCCATAAACTCTGAAGTGCATGACTGAGTGAGGTTTCAACCTTGCTACTCGAAGTGCGCCTTTCCCCCACTCTGCCTCAGCATCACTGTAAGACACTGGAGTTTGTGATTTCTGCACACTCTGAGTGTGTTTGTATATTCACTCTTGACTGTGGTAAAAATACTGCAGCTATAAACTGTCAAAACACTGCAAACTATAAAGTATAGATTTCATACATCAATTACACCTCATGAAGTTTTTCTTGTTTTGATTTTCAAGTTAACTATTTCCCAGGTTGGTAAGGACATCATCACATCTGCTGCAAGTTAATTATATGAGAGGAAAAAAGGGACCCACCAAAAGAATAACACTCCAAATACCTCACTAACCTGCCCCTCACATTCCTACCAAGCACGACAAGTACGAGGCAGCCCCTGAGGTAGCAGTGCTAAGTAGGATGAGGGTCTCTTTAATAGGAAAAACAACTCTAAAGGTAAGAGAAGTCAGGGAGAGAGATGACTTCCAGGGCCAACAGAGGACACTGAATCTCTGTGACCAGAAGCAAGAAAGCCAGATTAACCACCCCTCTGAAAGGAAGTCCTCAGTTACTGCGTGCACGCGCACACACACACACACACACACACACACACACACACACACGCACACACGTGCGCGCATGCGCGCAGAAATGTGTTCACTTTTCATCTAGCAAAGTATTAAATGACCAAAAAAAGAATGTTACTTAGGCACAGTGATGCATCCCTGTAGTCTCAGTCATTTGGCAGACTGAGGCAGGAAGTTGCTTGAGCCTAAGAGTTTAAGACCAATGCCATCTCAAATATCAAACCCCAACCCTGAACATCAAAAACTCTATTTAAAAAAAAAAAAAAAAAAAAAAAGCTAGGTGGTTGTGGTGATATATTATGTACCCTAATAAAATTTGCCTGAAGATCAGAGAACAGAACAAGCTACTAGATTAAACATAGAGGTTAGGCAGTGGTAGCACACACCTTTAATCCCAGCAATAGGGAGGCAGAGACCTGTCTGGATCTCTGTGAGTTCAAAGCCACCCTGGACTACATGAGATTGACTCAGTCTAGGAGAAAAACAGAGTCAGGCAGTGGTGGCACACACCTTTAACTAAGAAGGAAGTGACATGGCTGGGAGGAAAAAGGTATATAAGGCATGAGGAGACAGGAACTTGAGGATTCGTGGCACTGATGAGGTGAGACGTGGCAGCAGCTTATTCTTCTGTCTCTCTGATCTTTCAGCATTTACCCCAATATCTGGCTCTGGGTTTTGGGGGGTTTTTTTTGTTTTTTGTTTTTTGTTTTTGTTTTTTATTAAAACACCTATTAGAATTTGTGTTACATGTGGTAGTGGCACATGCCTTTAATTCCCAGCACAGTAGAGGCAGGAAAAGGTAGATCTCTGTGAGTTCTAGATCAACCGGGACTACAGAGTTAGTTCTAAGACAGCTAGGGTTACACAGTGGAACCCTGTCTTTAAAACAAAACAAAACAAAACCCCTAAAAGCCCCAGTATCTTAAGAAGAGTTATAGATACCTTTGAGGGTGGCCCACACACATAAGTCTGCTAAGGTCAATGAGTTTCCAACTAGGTATGTTCTCAAAGAGAGGCAATGATTAAGCTCGTTAACTGCAGAAGTCAGCGCATCACACGAAGACAGCTTTGTAGCACTAAACTCCAACCAATGATCAATCTGTGAACACAAAGGAATGTAGCCCAGAGTTCAGGCTTCAAAACAAAATGACCACACAAAGGATGTAAGTTAACGGAGCAACAAACTAGTCTTGGCTTCTTCAGCTAGAACAAAACTTTTCTTACCTGAAATTGTACAATTTATCAATTCTCGTTATCTGGGGTCCAACAATTTTTGTTATCTGGGCTCTAACAAAACCACTTAGATAAATGCCATCTCTGCAGTTACTTTCCTAAGATTTTTGTTGTTCTTCTTCCTTTTTTTCCAGGTACATAGAGGGTCACACCAGGAAAGAACAAGAAAAATACTTGATAACTGACAGAGAGACTAACTAATCTGAAGCTACCTACACAGACAAATTAATACAACTGAGGAAATTTAAAAGTCAATCATTAAATCCAGTTTCTGCCTGGTGTGTTGGCACATGACTATAACCCAGCAGGTCAAGAGGATCAAGTCTGGACACCAGCCTGGGCTATACAGTGAGACCTTATCGGAAGAGTCTAAAAAGAAGAAGCATTATTTATTTCTGAACTGTGTGAACACACACAAGAGAAAAACCACATCTACAGAGAGACACTGAAAGCTGGTCTGTTATTGCTCACAAACGTGTATGACCCTGGGCAATGGCAATCTTCCTGGCCTGCTGTCTTATGTGTAATGTGAAAGGTGAGTGGTATGAGCTAGACAGTAAAATCCAACTATGAAATCCTAGGAGACTAGGAAGGTGAAGAGAGCATGATGTGACCCAACAATACACTCAGTTTGGAGGGAGACGGGTGAACATGAAGAGCTCAAAGTTTGTTCCCCATGCATGCCAACTAAGAAGTCTACCCAAACTACACTTCCAGTTTATTTGTCTGGAAATAAACGTGCAAGGAAACTAAGTGTGAGGGGACACAGCTGTAATACATTCAGGAGTCTGGGGCAGGTGAGTCACAAGTTCTAGGCCAGCACAGGACACAGCAAATTGACAGGCTAGCCTGGACTCCATAGAAAGACTGGGTCTCTGTTTTAAAAAGCAAACCAACCAGAAACATTCCTTACTTTGGACCTATGATTAAACCTTGGACCTGTTCAAACTCTTATAAGGACTAATGTCACCTGTCAATGCACGGCAGGGACAACACTGCTCCCCAACATCAGAACGCACAAGACCAAACATGCCCGAGAAAATACATACCCCTTGCTTACCTCAGTGTGTTCCATCAGATTAGTCCCATACAGCCCGGATGTAGTTGCAACTCTAGCCAAGTAGCGCAGTATTGAGTTTATGTCAGTGAACACCACGTTCCTAAAATTAAAGCATTAAATCATTATTATAGTTGCTTTGGCAAAAGTCTTAAGAGTCACAAAGAAATGTGAAAATGGAAACCCTACCATATTTACCATGTTCTTCTTTCTACTGTGCTGGTTTGAATGTAACTGGTCCTGTTGGGAGTGTGGCTTGATGTAGGAAGTGTGTCACCATGTGGGCGGGCTTTGAGGTCTCTTTGCTCAAGCTCCCCTCCGTGTGACACAGAGACTACTTCCTGTTGCCTGCAAGATGTAGGACGTCCACTCAACTACTTCTCCAGCACCACATCTGCCTACATGCCACCATGTCCCACCAGGATGATACTGGACTGAACCTCTGAACTGTAAGCCACCACAATCAAAGGTTGTCCTTTATAAGAGTTGCTATGGTCATGGTGTCTCTTCACAGCAACAGAAAGTTTAACTAAGACATCTACCATAGTAAAAAATATAAAGTACTAATTCTTATTGTTTCTTTCAAATTTTAATCTGTTCTAAAATATCCACCTGAATTTAATTTACTTTAGAGTGGATCTTCTATGACACTTCACCCTTTAAGTTTTTGTTTATTATTTTATTATTTTTAATTACTTTATTTATTTATTTGACATTTTATACATTTGAGTACAAGTTTATTTTTAAGTATACACATTCATTTTTAGTACAAGCATGCCATGGCTTGCATATGGAGGTCAGAGGACAACCTGCAGGAGTTGTTTCTCTCCTCCTAACACACAGGTCCTGAGACTTGAACTTAGCACATCAGGCTTGGCAACAGACTTTTTAGCCACTGAGCCAACTCACAGGCTGCTTTGTTTTTTGAGTTAGGTCTCACATATCCGGGGCTAGCCGTGAACTCAAGATCCTTCTCCCTCAGTCTAGAGAGCACTGAGCCTATAAACCTGCACCACTATACCTGCCCTCCTCACTTACATCTTGTCAATTTCTTATCAGAATTTAGCAGTGTCTACGTCTTATCAGTGGTGATGAAGAAATAACTGGGATTTAGAAGAATAAAGTAATTTAAAATAAATGAATGCAAAGAAGCCAAGGATATATTCCACTATAAGAAACCTGATTTTATCAACTTTCAAAAGAAGAAAGCACATCTAACCCCACCAAAATGCCATCAAAGCCAGACAGTGGTATGGTGGTGTGCCCCTACAGACTAGCTACTCAGAAAACTGAGGCAGGAATACTGTTTGGATTTAGTTCAAGGCCAGCCTGGGTAACACAGCCAAACCCAACATGTTTAATAAAAAAAAAAAGAAAAAGAAATCACTAGCAGAAAACAACAAAGTGAGTGAGTGAATAAGTGAGTGAGTGAGCAAGCCCTATCACAACTGTTTGACAAAAATAAATTCTTTACAGGCACACACCTTTAATCTCAGCACTAGGGAGGCCAAGGCAGGGAGGCTCTGTGAGTTCGAGGCCAGCCTATAGACACCCAGGGCTTGTTACACAAAGAAACTATCTCGAAAAACCAAAAAGAAAAAAGGAAAAAAAAATAATTCTTTATAAGACAAAATATAAAGAAAAAGAAAAAAGAAAGTAATAGCAAGAAAATTTCAGAAAGTACAAATCCAAAAAATTCCTAAGACCCGGAGAAACAGAATCTTCAGTGGATAAAAACTGAACAGTAAGCAGATTTAAAATTTTGAACATGAGAGAAAGCTTGGCTGGAGAAGGACTGGCTCAAAGCAGGCTTCAGAAACACAGCTACCCATGCAGTCTTTCCTAGGCCAGCCCCGCTGCACTATGTGCTAGGAGACTCATGCTCACCCAGCACTTGGCAGGCTGTGGGAACTCTCTGCTGAGAGTTCAAGGTCAGCCTGGGTTACTTAGAGAGATCCTGTCTCACCCCTGCCCACCTGACCTCATCCCCAAATAAATGGAAATCTCTTCTCTGAACAATAAAACATAAAGTCTTTGGATAATCTCATCAACCCAAGGAAGAACGAAGTGTGGACTCTGACATCATGTTCACTAAGTGAAGAGCACCACTGATGAGCTCAGCTGACAGGACCAACCCTGAGATCTTTAGTCTCCTGCTCAGAATTGCAAGGACTTCTGAGGGCCTCGAGGTCTAACCTGATACTTGAAAAAAAAGTCTTTATTTATTCATTTGTTTGTTTGATTGATTGATTGATTGATTTTTGGTGCTGGGGAGGGCCTCAAGCAAAATATGACACACTCTGACCACTTAGCTATATTCCAATTCCCCCTTTTACTTTCAGGACAGCCTGGCATGGTAGTGCCGCCCTGTAATTCCAGCACTCAGGATGCTGGGGTAGGAGGACCTTTAGCCTCCACAAGCATGCACTTATAGGAGCATGCACATGCATACACACACACACACACACACACCATGTAACACCTTTCTAGGAATGATCCACCTAATTAGCAAGCAAAGTAAGCCCAGAAAATTCATAGCTGCACATTTTAAATGTTGTTCAGAACTGAACAGATATATAAATAAGCACTTACTCAGAAACACGAAGAAGATTCTCTTTCCCTTCTTCCACAGAAATGCTGACATCACCTTTCACATGTTCCACTGCCAGCAGAGCTTCTAAAAATGACAGCATGAAAGATTTATTTCTCTTCAAAAACAAGGTAGTATTTATAACCTGAGTTACAGAGCAATAAGGATAAATCAACAATCCAATATTAAGTCCTATAAGGTGTGACACCCACCCCACCTCTCATCCCCATACCCCCCCACCCCTGCAGTAAAGTCTAAGTTTGGTACTTAGAAAAGTAGCTATTTGGTCAGAATCTGCTGTTAGTTCAGTCCAATCACTTGTAACTGCTCAGCTTCCAGCCAGCAACACCAAAGTCACTCCTTTCCTCCCCTAGAGGAAGGAAGAGAGCAGAGTAGCGGCTCTGTGTTTGAGGACTGTATGTTATGCATTATGCTGAACGCTTGACTGTCACACTTTTAATCTCTTTAGCAACCTCAAGAGGCAGATACCCATTTGCAGGGAGGAAGCTGAGGCTGGCAGAGGTTAAACAGCCAGCCCAATGCCCTTGGCTAAACACAGCAGTCAGCATTTGGATGCCAGTCAAATGGCTCAGCACTCAAATTCTAAAACCCTGGTAATGCTGTCCTTCAGCACCTAACGCAATAAGTAAACTCACCAGTCCTCTGTCCTGTAATTGGTTATTAAGATGGACAGCTAGCACAGACACTCATTTCTATGTAAATACTATGTGCCACTGGAAGCAGGGCCCTATCAAGGAAAGCACAATAATCTTGCAAGGCTTATTATAAGAGAAAGCAAGTGCACTGGTTTGTCTGTCTCACCCTGTAAGTCATGTTGACTACAGTTTGCATGTCTGACCTCTGTTAAAATTTAGTTGTCCTGGTCACAGTATTAAGAAATGGGTCCTATAGAGTCAAGCATGATGCCTGTATTCCAAACACTCTGGAAGCTGAGGCAGGAACATCAGGAGTTCAAGACCAGCCTGGGATATATAAGATCATTTCTGAAACTTAAAGAACAAAATTGGAGATATAGCTCAGTAGTACAAGGCTTGTTGAGCATGCTTGAAGCCCTAGGTCCAATAATCCAGAAAGGGTTGGAAGGGGAGCTGAGCCTTCTAGGAAAGGACTAAATACAGTGAAGGTTTGTGTCGCCTCAAGCACTTCCCCCTTTCTTCAAGGATCTATGACAGCAAGATCACCACTACAACTGGCCCACTGGTCTTGGACTTTTCATCATCCAGAGTTGTGAGCCTGTATATTCCTGTCCATTACAAATTACCCTGTCAGTGGTACTATCTTGTAGTTGCACAAAGCAGACTAAAACAGCAAGAGATTTCTCAAAAGGTAAGATATACTTTCAGCGTAATACAAGTAAATGAGATACATTTTTAACATATCTATAATGGAATCCTGTCTAGCATATAAAAAGAATGAACTACTGTTACAGGCGACATCACGAATCACAAAAGCACTATCCTGTGTGTAAAAAAATCTATATATGGTATGAGTCAATATATACAAAATCCTAAAAGCAAAAACAAAATAACAAAAATCAGGTCACTGGCACTAGATGCCAGAGAAAGAGAGAGAATTTCCTATAATGGAAATATTTAGCATTATTGTTATGGGGATTTAAATTCCACATATGTCTATACATATATGCCATTATATATTAAAACATACAATTAATACTAGTGAACTTTAATAGATGCGCATTCCAAGCCAATTTTCAAATTTAATTTTAAATAGAAAATTAAGTATTTCACATATATTCTGTTATGAATTTAACAGGAGAAAAATGCTAATACATACAAAAGAAAGTGTCTAGTTGGAAGGCACATCTTAATAACCAAGTTAGGCAGGATGCACCAGCAGAAGTTGAAACCAATGAGGTGCTCAGGAAAAGAGAAACGTTTGCATGGCACTGAGTTCTCCATTAGAATGCCTCTGGTTGAAAGGGAAAGCTCTACATCCAGGGAAACTGGCAAACAGCATGTTAGGTGATCGAGACTAGAACAGGAAAATTAAATTCACATACCAACTGATGGGCTGCCATGGAGAGCAGGAATGTTACACCAGCCCTGCCCAGGACGGATAGCCTGAATCCACCCACAAGGAAACATCTGACAACCCAATTAAAGGAAACACAAGAGGTTTGTCATCTTCAGAAGTCAAAGCTTTAAAAACTAAGGGAAGGCTAATAAATCATTCCACATTGAAAGAAACTGGGCAAACAGGACATTAAGAGGCAAAGTATGGTCACTCCTAGTTGTTGGGTCCTATTGGAGCAATTAGCTTCAGAACAGTAATGGAGTCTGTGCACTAGGGAGAAGAATTCTATCAATGTCGGTTCCTGTACTAAGTTAGGTAGAGAGATCAAGTACTTGTAGAAGACACATTATTATGAAGTACTCTGGGTGTAGAAGCATCGAATATGTTGCATGCTCTTAAGTAGACTGCAGGGAACATTCTGTTCTATGAGTGCATCTTTAAGCTTGAAAGTACTTTAATACACACAAAAATGTCATGTCAAAGACATAAAATCCTCACAATTTGGGGCTGGAGAGATGGCTTCGTGGTTAAGAACACTGGCTCCTCTTCCAGAACAGGTTCAAGTCCCAGCACCCACATGGCAGCTCACAACTGTCTGTAACTCCAGTTCCAAGGGACCCACTACCCTCACACAGACATACATTCAGGCAAAACACCAGTGCACATAAAAATAAACTCTTTTTAAAAATCCTTACAATGCAATGTTTTTTCCTAGATATTTAATCTAATTTTATTGCTTAAAGATAAGACTTATCGAATTTGAATGAGTCATAAGAATTTAAAATAAAGAGGAGGTGCAAACAGAAAACAATGTACACTATCTAATGGGCCTGGAATCCAAAAGGAAAACAAAACTTAAGACTCTCTTCCAGAATACCAGGAGAATGTGGTTCTGAGTTGTAAGGACACAGACCTAGTGTTCGTCCGCAGTGATTTTCCAGGCAGTGTTACTTTACAAATAAAACAAAACACTGTGGCTTAGCTATGTACTGAACATCTAAAACGTGAAAGAACTTTCCTGTAGTCTCACTTAATTCTGGCAACCAGCACTAGATAGCTTTCCTCCTTCCTTACAGGATAAAACAGAACAAGGAACCTGTGACGTTTCACCATAACCAGCAGCGAAGATTGAACTCAGGGATCCAGGATTAACGATGAGGCCAACACTGTCTAGTGCCACAAACCAAAAATCAAATATTCTTCTTTTAGAGTGCATGGATTTCTGTTAGGTTAGTGTAAAGGGAGCGGAACTAATATGCTAAAATATCATCATTTTAAAACATTTCAAATGGTTACTACATGCTATTTTTAGGGCTGGGGAACGTAGCTCAGCGGCAGAGTGCTTGCCTAAAATACAAAGCGCCCTGAGCTCTATCCCAGTACATTAATCCATAAATAAATGTCCTTTCATTCCAACACGCTCAGACCGCTGTCAACGTTGAGCATGTTAAGAAATTTCATCAGCCCCCATATGGCCTATTGTATTTAAAGGGCTGGGCTTCTTCAACATTAAAAAGTACTTCCGCATCTACACTGCACACATGATGGTTAAATGAGTTTGTATAATTTCCCAAAGTAATGAAAAGGCAGAAATCCTAAGCTATTAAGCAATAGCGTTGGCCACTTTGAAAAATCAATACCGAATGGAACCTAAGATGACTGGAGCCTTTACTAAGTCCACGGGTGAGTAGTAAGCCACCCGACAGCATCACTCCGCAGCGTTCCTACGGCTTTCCATAATTACTGCCTTCAACGAGAAGCAAACGCTGCCTCGGTTAAAATCCCAAGTGCTGACAGGAAAGTCTACCTTGTCCCCTTCAACTCGACTACGTATGGGAAAGTGGGGCAAGTAAATTCAGATCTTCTCTGGGAGGTGGGGAAGGGGTGGAAGGTTCCACTTCCAAAGCCGCTTGGGACCCTGGCAGAGTTGTGTCTGAGAGAAGCCTCCCGCCTCCCCGCCAGGGCTCTCGTCCTGTCCCTCCACGTCCCCCCGGGACGGCGGGACTCGGGAGACGACGCCCTGCGTGGACAGAGGCCGGGGCCACCCGGGTCCAGGCCCGTCCCGGGGCGAGAACCGCCCCCAGCGTGACCGCCGCTGCACCTGCCCCGCACCCGACGGCTGATGCAACCCGCGCACGGCGGCTGCGGCGGCGGCGCGGCCCTTACCCAGCGGAGGGTCTCCAGCGTTCACCGTGAGGCACAGGGCCGCCATCTCCCAGAGGCTGCGGGGCTACCGGTCAGGCTGCCTTCCCGGCGCACGAAACTCGGGGCTCGACTGGAAGCAAGGAGATGCAACGTGGGCCCGCGCCCGAAGCCGCCGCAGCCTTCGCTCCGCCCCCAGGCCGCCACCGCTAGTGTCAGTGCGCACGCCGCAGTACGTCATAAATATGCGTCCGCAAAGCCGGTTTTCGCTCCGCCCCCACCCCTCCGCCACGACGGCAGGGGGCAAAGGCACGCTACTGTGTGCGTCATCACAGCGCGCCCACTCCGTGGAAGCCTTTCGTTTAGCCCCCGGCCCGCGAACACCGCCGTCTGGGCGAGCGGTACTGTTCGTCATCACAGTGCGCCGGCTCCACCTTCAACCTCCGGCGCCAGGGGTCTTCCCACCGCCCTTTGGCAGCAGGTCAGAACCCACGTGGGGTGCCACGCCGCTGTTGAAAATCGACGGACTTTACGACTCGTCGTCAAGCGAGGGAAGCGAGGGCATGAGACTAGTTTGTCCTGGGACAGTGTCACATGTCCAGACTGTTACTGGTGGACACTTGTGTACGCAAACAGAAGAAAAACACGCACGAAGTCCACCGATTACAGGATAGGGGAGCTTCCGTTTCTTCACTTTTCTCCAAAAGAAAGTATTTTCTGGAATAATTTGGAAACAGGGCGTGTGGTGCATGCCTAATCCCAGTACCTAGGAGGCGGGATAGAAAGACAGAAAATTATGGGGACAAGGGGAGAAGAAGGATCCTCCCACTGGGCTTCTCTCCCCTGAGAATCAAGATTGTAGTGAAGGCTGGACAGTATTTCTTTTATATAGAAATATTTTCAAATAAGAATGTTAAAATAACAAATCAGGCTCGAAGACTGAGTGTATGGTCTTAGGTATGGTCTTCTGCGAATCTCAAAATATTGTTAACTTGTTTTTACAGTGAAAAAAAGTACAATTCAGGAACACCCGGTGACCAAATTCCTTAATAACCCTTGAAAGACAATAACGTCATTGTTATAATAAAGACCGTGAAGTGTGACTGCTGTGGGCTCTTCTCTTAGAGCACCCCTCTCTTAACCCTTATGCTTAAATGTATATTTTTTAAAAATCTCATAAACTCCATAAAACTCGTTGGCTTTTCTATAAATTCTTTTTAGGAGCACGTGAAGGCTCCCTCTGTGGAGGTCTTCAGACTACCAACAGCAGTTAAAGGCTATTTCACTTGGTGATGACAGGATTGAGGCAAGGTCCATAAGTAGAGTTCAAGGCCCTATCTCAAAAAAAAAAAAAAAAAGTTGAAGATTTAAAAAAGTGATTTGGAGGCTAGAGAAATGGCTCCGAAAAATGGTTAAGAGCACTGACTGCTCTTCCAGAGGACCTGGTTCAATTCCCAGCACCCACATGGTAATTCACAGCTGGCTGTAACTTCAGTTCCAGACACATAAAAAAAGGTGCTAGGAACGTATTCCAATGGTAGAGCACTTAGCATACAGGAAAACTAGCAAATGGACAAACAAACCCTGAAGAGTTATCTATAAACCAGGAATAGTAACCTGTAATCCTAGGTGTCTGAGGCAAGATGATGGCCAGGGGTTTGAGTTCAGTTTAAGGTCATTTGAGCAACTCCATAAACAGTAACAAAAAACAAAAAACCAAAAAAAAAAAAAAAAAACCATGTTGTGGGTTTTCTTTTTAAACAAGTGTTCTTTACATATTTAAAAATAATGGTTAAGCCAGATGTGTTGACTAAGAGAAGAGGTCGATCTCAGGTTCCAAGCCCAGTCTGTCCTATGTAGGACATGTCAGATCAACCCCTATAATAGATAAAGATCCTGCCTCCGATGAACAAGCCAACAGAAATAACTACAGTAATGGATAAAGACTTACAAAGGGCTCCAAGAGATACTTCTGGGCTGAGAGATCTGTCCAGTATCTCAAGGACAGAGCCCTGACTAGACTGCTCAGATGCAAAACCAAAACCCCACTGCTGCCCTAATTTGTCTTGTTTTGGAGTGTATTAAGTAAGCATCTTTCAGAGAATTTTCTAATCCAAATCCTCTGTGATGGTGCGTGTTTGCCCTGGGCATTTTCCAAGGATTGAAGTTCAAGTCCAAGGAGCAGGACTGATTTCACAAACCAGTACCTATCTACCCATACTGTCCAATAACCTCAGCAACATGTCCATGTTTTCACTGGGGAGACTTAAGCTTTTCATGCAACTATAGGGTAGTTATTTCTTTGGGTCCCTGCCTCTGAACCAGTACCAAAGATGGCTACATATATACGGCCATTCTGCAGAGTTGGCACGGTACCTATTACTACAGTGGAAGGCAGGCATCGGCCAGTGCACTGAATACCATTTGGTTCCCTTCTGGCTTTATTTCTGCCTTTGACTCTCCCTTCCCTCCTCCCAGTCATACTTTTCTATAATTACCTTGAATTCCAGGGATGTTAAGACCATGGGACCAAAACTACTCCCAAACACAGAGGAGCCTCAATTCACCCCACCCATTCCTGTTGAGAGTTCAGCCTGGAGCAAAAGCAATCATCACATACTAACAAGATTGTGCTCCTCTAATGACAGCAATGATTTTAGGAATTCTTGCAGAACTAGGCTTGAGATCATGATTACTCTGAGCACTGGTTTGATTAAGATTGCCCGCTCCATCAGCTATGCACACCCCATCCCCTCCTTTCGTTTATCTGATCTATAAACTCTCAATATTCCTCTTAGCCCCTTAAAGACTTGAGAAATTTTGACCAAAGACAGGGATTTACTAAATAAAATTACAGGATTCTATTATTTTAGACAAAGTTCTAGCACTAGACCCCAATAGATCTGGTTCAAAGTCAAAAGGGATCACTTCTGCTGAAGTTCCCTGTCAAATGCTGAAGGAAGCAGTTTATCTGACCTAAGAGATCAAAATTAGCTATCTGCCAAACTTCCCTAACAGGCCAGTTTGGATTAGTCTGGTCCTGAAGTTCTCTTGATTTAATACTTACAAAAAGACACTTGAAATAGCCTGATGTTAAATCATAACTTATTTTTCTGCTGTTCATGTTCTCACCGTCTAAAGTGCTGAGATCACAGGCATGTGTAACATGCACAGCTCTCATTTGGAGACTTTCTTCATGTGGTCCAGACTTACCTGGAACCTGTGATGCTGCTGACTACAGACCATGCTCTGTATCATTTATCATTTTTTAGAACCATGAAGAAGTACTTGGCTCACCCCAACCACATTTTAAAAAAATAATTTATTTATTTTCCTTTTATGTGCATTGGCATTATTTTGCCTGTATGTCTGTGTGAGGGTGTCAGATCTCGGAGTCAGAGACAGCTGTGAGCTGCCACGTGGGTGCTGGGATTTGAATGTAGGTCCTCTGGGAGAGCAGCCGGTGCTCTTAACCACTGAGCCATCTCTCCAGCTCCCCAACCACATTTTATAACATTTTCTCATCTTCATTTTACTATAGGCATAGTGGCTTGCTTTCTGTTTTCTTCCTTTTAGAGAAGTGCCTGCTATTCCCACATGAAACCTTAGCTTGTACCATGGCTGAATTCCCTCTTGCTCTTAACCGGGGAAGATATGCTTCCTCCATCTAGATTCTAGATTCTAAAGGAAACTCCCTTCTAGCCTTCCCACCTCACTTGCTTTCTAGCACCTTCCAAATCAATTTCTACAGAACTTAACATAATATGAAGTAACTTACAAAGAGGCAGACTTCTGGTCAGTGCCATGCCCACTGGTGAATGGACAGGATCCATATTAAGTGATTAACCTACAGTGAATGCTGCACTAATATTTGTTTGAGTACACATAGTCTTCTGGGGCAGCATCCAATGGTTGAGCATGGATGTGGTATATAGTCAGAGTTGATGCTGGACAAGGAAGATGCCAGGACATTAAGAGCTTCCCATACCATCATACAGAACCTCAAGTTGACCTGAAGGCAAAAGCAACGTCAAGCAGATTTTGAATGGGGGGGGGGGGGAGTGTGATTTTTTTTAAATTTATGTGTATGAGTGTGTGCACCAGTCTGTGCATCACACACGTGCCTGGTGCATGCTGAGGCCAGAAAGGGGAGCTGGAGTTAGACAGTTGTGAACTGCCATGCAGAACTGGGAAGCAAACCTTGGTCCTCTGGAAGAGCAGCCAGTGCTCTTCACCAGTGAGCCATCATCACTCCAGCCTCTAGATTTGATTTTTTAAAAAGCGCCTGGAGGTGATGTGATAGGTAGGTTACAGGAAGCAATCAGCCGCCACAGGCTCGCTCAGACTCGCGCTTGAGGCTGGAGCACTCAGTGCTTTGAGCTACGGGTTCAGCTGAGCTCCCAGGTGATCCCGCCCGGGTCCAAGCGGCTCTACTCCGCCCGGCCCCGGCCACCACCACTGCCATTTTGTGCACAGCCAACCCTGCTTATGCCAACACTTCCCCTGTGGTGAAGCACAATTCCACTCTGCTCCGAGCGCCCAACCCCTTGTGTGCCCGTGCTCCGCAGCCAGCCCACGCGGTCCTGCGGGTCGCTTTTAGTGTGCCCCAAACCCAGAGTTTTAAAAGCCACGTCTGGCCGCCGGATGAGCAGTTCAGTCGCGACAACGGTTTTGGCATATTCCCGGATGCCTGCAGCCTCTTCCAGAAACGTGCGCAGTCGGCGGGTTGAGCACTGGGTTCTGAGAAAGGCACCCCTGAGCCTCCAGCCTCGGATCCGCCTGGCTGGAGCCCCCAGCTCCTGCGTGTGACAACGCTCTTCCCAGCGACCCGCGCGTTCAGCTTTTAGCTCTCTCTCCCGGCTCTCAGTCTCTCTCTCCCTAACCAAATCTGTTTAAGTTTTGCTCAGAACTCATAGGTCAGCCAACCTCACCAAGTCAGAGCCTGTTTTGGTGCTACACTGCGACACCTGCTGGCCAAACATCGTCAATACCTCCTAAAATCACCACGCACATCAGCCAGCCAGCCATACCTGCCTGGTTAATTAAGAGCCTAGGACAGCTAGGATGATCTCCTGAGGATTTTATCTGAGGTAAATTACTTGATAACTTCATACTTTAAACTGATTAATTAATTTTTTTAATTTGTAAACCTCTTCCACGCCAATGGCAGATAATATCACCGTTCAGAAATTTAAAAACCTTTTTTGTTTCTGCTATGGATGGAATCTTAGGGGAGATAGATGACCTACCTGGGACATATACATTCCTAGCTATTAGCCTGGCAATTCATATCATATTCTTTTAAAAAATAGTTTGATAATGGTGTCAAGAATGAGAAACTTATTGAAATTATACAGACTTTGCAAAGTGGTAATGAGAAACTGGCTGGAAAAATCCATTCCTTGGAATGTGATAATGATAAGTTCTCAGGAAAACTACATTCTGGAAAATGGTTATGAAAAATTGGCAGATAGAACATTACTTTTGGAAAGCAATCTGCATGCTATACAGATAATCTCTAAGGATGAAAAGATATCATTAATGGATAAAATGAAATCCTTAGAATCATATGTGAATGAAGGAAACAAGAAACTGATCTAATAAAGTCACTGGAATCATTCACTGTTCAAGAGGTTCAGACCCTTCAAAAGGCAGTGTCAAATCTATTTCAGGCCTTAGAAGAAGTTGTTAAAACTGATAAAAAAAAGAGCCTTAAGGCACAGACAAAAGTGGTTAGAGGGGAATTAGCCTCTCCAATAACTCACAGAGTGAGAGAAGACTTGCCTAAGGTTGTGACTTATGATTTATCCTGTTACTACTGTAGTCCCAAAGTCCAGATCCTGAAAAAAATCACCAAGAGACTGAATTGATGCAAAAATAATGAGACTTTAATACAAGTTAACTCCAGCCTCTCAGTCAAACTGAGTCGGCAACAGAGCAGTAGAGAAACCTGGTGAGGATTTTTATAGTGGCTGGACAAGGGGGGGAAGGGTTAGGGGATTGCACAACTGCCTAGTTACAGACCTGGGATTGGCTCAAGGCCTTGTTGGGAGTACCTGGAATGAGCTGATTGGCTCTCCTTGGGTCTAGGGACTTGCAACTTGCAGAGGTACACTTGGAGTTGTTTGTCCACTTCTGATTGGCTCTTCCCTGTGGGGTGAGACATTCATGGCTCTCTCTGTAGCTAGGGCAAAAGGTCAGGGGCAGCCTAGAGTGTGGGCAGGTGGGCATCCTGCTCAGGCCTTTTTGCTGTGGCTGCAATTCTGCTGAGGCCTGGATCTCTCATTACTGTTTGTGAAAAGCCAGCAAATTTTAATTATCCCAAAAGATAAGCCAATTATAAATGGGAGCCTAGGGGTTGGAGATTTAGCTCAGTGGTAGAGTGATTGCCTAGCAAGCACAAGGCCCTGCATTCAATCCTCAGCTCCAGAAAAAAAAAAAAAAAGTCTTTCCCAAAGGGAGCCTATGCATCATATGAGAGATTTAAAAGACATTAAGGAAGTAATAGCTACCTGTGGTATGCATTCACCATATGTGAGACAGATGTTAAATACGTGTTCCTCAAGGAATACAATAATTCCAAATGACTGGAATCAACTAATCTCAGCAGTAATAGAATATAGTCATCAGTTACAATGGAAAAACTGGTGGAGAGAAGAAGCTAAGGCCCTTGAACAGCAAGGTAAGATTAGAGGTTTTGAGATTTCATAAGACCACATTCTTAGTGAGGGCTGTTTTGCTGACATAAATAAACAAGCTAGCTCTGATGAGCACACCTTGTCCATATGTCATATGGCAGCCCTAAATGCTTGGGATAAGATTCTAGAACCAGGAAAAACAACTTAGCCATATACCAAGGTCATAGAAGGCTCAAAAGGACTCTTTACCGACTTTTTGCAAAGACTGAATAGAGCTGTAAACAGAGTGACATCAGATCAAGAAGTTAGATGAGTACTAATTCAATCTCTGGCTTTTGAAGATGCTAATTTAGAATGCAAAAAGATAATTGCACCTTTAAAGGTCAGAGCACCACCCATGTAAGAACTGATCCAACACACAATCAATATCGAGTCTCTCTCTTTTTTTAAAAGATTTATTTATTTATTTATTTATTTATTTATTTATTTATTTATTTATTATGTATACAGTATTCTGTCTGCATGTGTCCCTGCAGGTCAGATGAGGGCACCAGATCTCATGACAGATGGTTGTGAGCCACCATGTGGTTGCTGGGAATTGAACTCAGGACCTCTGGAAGATCAGTCAGTGCTCTTAACCTCTGAGTCATCTCCCCATCCCAATATTGAGTTTCTTAACTATAGTGATGAGGCTTGGATAAGAGAGGCAATTTACGGGGCTGGGGATTTAGCTCAGTGGTAGAGTGCTTGCCTAGCAAGCGCAAGGCCCTGGGTTCGATCCTCAGCTCCAAAAAAAAAAAAAAAAGAAAGAAAGAAAGAGAGAGAGAGAGAGAGAGAGAGAGAGAGAGAGAGAGAGAAAGAGAGAGAGAAAGAGAGAAAGAGAGAGAGAGAAAGAGAGAGAGAGAAAGAGAGAGAGAGAGAGAGAGAGAGAGAGAAAGAGAAACAAAGAGAGGCAATTTACAAAGGCTTAAAGAGATATCAAAGTGTCAAATGTTTTAATCGTGGTAAACCAGGCCATATAAGACTAAGTTGTACACAAGGCACTCCTAGAAACAATGTTTCTTCTAGGAATGACCCAAACAGACCACCTCAACCTTATGGATTGTTCTGAAGATGCAGCAAAGGCTGACATTAAACCAATGAATGCAGATCAACAAGAGACAAACAAGGCAATCCTTTACCACTGGAAAACGCCTTGCAGGACCCTGAGTCAAACATGGTGCAGTCATTCCCAGTCACTGTGGAGGAAACTCCTCCCCGGAACAATTAGAGGATCCAGTGCCCAATGTAAAAAACCATACTGCTCTGGATGATAGAACAGCTTTGAAAGATGAATAAAAAATTCCAAGGGAAATCGTACAACAAATATTTTGGCAGACTTCCATAAATGAACAAAGACCAAAGCTAAGGGTAAATAATATTATAATTGAACGCTTGCTAGACACGGGAGTGAATGTGACTATAATTACACCAGAATCATGGTGTCCAAATTGGCCTCTTCAAGAGGCTGATGTTCAGTTCTTAGGGATTGGAACCCTATCTCAGGAAAAACAAGGCACAAGATGAGTTGAATGCACAGGGCCAGAAGGACAAGAGGAAAATTGAGGGCATATGTGGCTAATGCAGCAGTGAATCTATGGGATTGTGATCTGTTACAGCAACGGATACACAGATTAACTTTCCTCCAATCTCAGAAACAGACCATAAACCAATTCATGTTTCTGGGAAGAATATCTAAGACACTATAAAAAATAGTCACTGACCATTCAGACTGTACAAAAACAGAGCACAGCTGCTGTTGAACTCTCAGAGGTACCAACGTCCTACCCTTAAAATGGTTAACTGACAAACCTGTCTGAGTTGGGCAGTGGCCTATGACATCAGAGAAACTACAGGCCTTAGAACAGCTGGTTCAGGAGCAGCTATCTGCTCAACACATTGAAGAATCAACCAGCCCTTCAAATTCTCCTCTATTTGTTATTTTTTAAAAAAATCTGGAAAATGGAGAATACTGACAGATCTGAGAGGCATAAATAAAGTCATTCCGTTGATTGACTCTTTACAGCCTGGAATGCCTTCACCTTCTCTGTTACCTAAAGAATGGCCTATTGTAGTAATTGACTTAAAAGACCATTTCTTCACTATTTCTCTATAAGAAAATATAGTGATATTTTATTTGTATTGAAATGTGATTTTATTTGTATTTTTAATAAAGTTGCCTTGAGGTCAGAGCAAGCCAGAGCAGAAGCTGGGCGGTAGTGGTGCATGCCTTTAATCCCAGCACTTGGGAGGCAGAGCTAGGTAGAGCTCTGTGTGTTCAAGGGCACAGCCAGCATGGCAGACACACGCCTTTAATCTCGATACCAACCATAGAAGACCTGGAGGTCTGTACAAACAGGCAGTGAGGAGGAGGTCATGTGGCTGGGTTTACAACCAATGAGAAAACAGAACAGAAAGTCTATAAAAAAAGATAGGACACAGAGAGGTAGCTCTCTTGCGGAGAGGAAGAACAGCAGAAGCAGTGAAGGGTAAGGTTTTCCACTCTTGCTCTGACCTCGTGGTTTTTAACTCTGCAATTGGTTCTGTGTTTCTTATTTAACAAGCCAGTTACATCTACAAGAAAAGGATAGGGAAAAATTTGCTTTCACAGTACTTAGTTATAATAATTCTCAGCCAGTTAGGAGATATCAATGGAAGGTTCTCCCACAGGGAATGTTAACTAGCTCCACCCTGTGCCAATATTTTGTGCAAAAACCCCTGGAAATAATTCATGTACAGTTTCCACAATCTATAATTTAACATTATATGGACCATAACTTATTGACTGATTCAAATGTAGATATTTTGGAGAAAATGTTTGAAGAAATAAAGAAAATTTTGCCTCACTGGGGATTACAAATTGCTCCAGAAAAAATACAAAGAGGAGATCCTATTAATTATTTGGGATATAAAATAGATCTACAAAAAATTAGACCCCAGGGCTGGAGAGATGGCTCAAGAGGTTAAGAGCACTGGTTGCTTTTCCAGAGGTCCTGAGTTCAATTCCCAGTAACCACATGGTGGCTCACAACTATCCATAATGAGATCTGGTGCCCTCATCTGGTGTTCAGGCATACATACAGGCAGAACACTGTATGTAATGAATAAATAAACAAATAAATAAATAAGTCTTTAAAAAAATTAGACCCCAAAAGGTACAAATCAGGAGAGATTGATTGCAGACTCTTAATGACTTTTAAAAAGTGCTAGGAGACATTTCCAATTTACAGCCCACTACTGGGATGAAGAATCATGAACTGAGTAATTTGTTCAGTACCTTGGATTGTGACAAGGACTTAAATAGTCCAGAGAATTATCAGCTAAAGCTGAGAGAGAATTGGCTTTGGTGGAAAAGAAATTACAAGAGGTACATGTGGATCGTGTGGATCCAGAGCTTAACTACATATTATCCTTTACACATTCCCCTACAGGGATTTTAATGCAGAGGGAAGATATATTGGAATAGATTTCTAACACATAATAAACAGAGTAAGAAATTAAAAACATACGCAGAAAAGATCTCTGATTTGATTTTCAAAGGAAAATTAAGACTTTGTCAATTGATAGGAAAGGACCCAACAGAAATTGTAGTACCTTTAACTAAAGAGGAAATTTCCTCTTTTTGGGGCAGAAAATGAATATTGGCAAAGAGCTTGCGGTAATTTCTTGGGAGAGATTAACAACAGTTATCCCTAAAGCGAGAGAATCATATTCATAAAAAAAATCTAGTTGGGTCCTTCCTCACATTGTACGTAGAATACCAGTCTCTGGAGTGCCTATATTCTATACTGATGCAAATAAATTAGGAAAGGCAGGATATAAATCAGAAACTTAAGTAAAGTGGTTCAAAGCCCTTACGATTCTGTATAAAATCCAGAATTGATAATGCCTTCTTATGATACTAATGGACTTTACAGAATCTCTCAATATAGTTACTGACTCAATATGCAGAAAGAGTTGTTTTACATACTGAAACTGCTGAATTTATTCCTGAAACAAAATTAGCTTTGGTATTTATGCAATATCCTCTCTCTCTCTCTCTCTCTCTCTCTTCCTCTCTCTCTCTCTCTCTCTCTCTCTCTCTCTCTCTCTCTCTGTGTGTGTGTGTGTGTGTGTGTGTGTGTGTATTTAAAAAAAGGTTTTAAAAGGTTTAAAAAAAGGATTTCTCCATTACTTGGCAACAAACCAAGGAAATTGAAAAAAAAAAAAAAAGTCCTACTTGTTCCTTGTATAACCAAACTCCATTACTGGCAGGAAGTAATCCTAAGGTATACACAGAAATGAAATTTGGCAAGTGAATATTTCATTTTTTCAGAATCTGGAAAAATATGTACACCATACAATAGATATGTTTTCAGGATTTTTTTTTTCAAGACAGGGTTTCTCTTTGTAGTTTTGGTGCCTGTCCTGCATCTCACTCTGTAGACCAGGCTGGCCTCAAACTCACAGAGATCTGACTGGCTCTGCCTCCCAAGTGCTGGGATTAAAGGCATGCACCACCACCACCCAGCCACATTTTTAGGATTTCAATGAGTTACTGCTTTGAGTTCTGAAAAGGCTGATTCTGTAATTACACACCTATCAGAATTTATGGTCATAATGGTTATACCTGTACAAATTAAGACTGACAAGGCTCCAGCATATGTCTGCAGTAAAATGAAACTGTTGTTGCATATTATGATACAAAGCTATTACAAGTATACCATACAATCCTACAGGACAAGCAGTTGTAGAAAGATCAAATCACACTTTAAAGGAAATCCTTAATAAACAGAAAGGGGGAACCAAAACCACCAAAGAGAGACTACATAATGACTTATTAACCTTGAATTTTCTTAATGCTGATGAGAAAGAAACAGCAGCCTTGGAGAGACATTGACTAACAGAAAAAAACTACTGAGTTAAATCAGCCTGTGTACTTTAAAGATGTGTTGACCTCAGACTGGATCACAGGATATGTGTTACATTGGGGAAGGGGTTTCGCTTTTGTTTCCACAGAAGAAAAGTTATGGATACCATAAAAATTAATAAAAATTTGATTTGAACAGGAGAAGAAACCTCTTGATAAGGAGAAATGATAGCTCATCCACTTATGTGACAATTCAAACTCACCAAACAAGGGTCAGGACAGGGTTCTGTTTTATGTTTTTACAGGAAAATAGAAATACCCATCTTCAAGAAGTCAAAAGACCTTGGTCATCTAGATGTCTAAAGCAGAAGGGAAGGCTATCCAGAAAAATTTATAAGCAAAGAAAATTTGGATCTATTGGTACCAATATTCTCTGCAGGGTAAAACCTTGCTACCTAAACATTTATATCTCTTTACTTCTCAGAAAAGTTGTAGTCAATTAAAAATTGAAGCTGGCTTTAGAGTTGGAGCATAGCTCTCTCCTTCTCTGAATCCAAGCATGTTGTTAAAAGAAAATATTAAAGAGTTTCTGTCTCATATCAGAGAGCCAACTGGTGTGAGACAGAAGGAAACAAAAAATCGAGGGACTGTTGTCAAAATTCTGTTCCATTCTTATTCTGACTCTTTGGGACCTTTCTTTAGATATAGTGCTTTCCTAAAATTGAAACTTTCTGTTTTGTTATTAATAATGTTTACATTTTCCACAGTGAACAATCAATATTCCTAACACTGATCTCTGAAGTGTCCAGAAGGAAGATGGGGCCCCACAACAACGATTCTACCTGGTTCATAATGATGCCATTGAGCCCATAAAACACCACTGTTTATAGTCAAACTGTTCAGGATAGTTCCAAGGTGGCTAACTAAGATAATCCATCAGCGGACATCTCTAGCCAGAACTTCAGATAAGCTTCACCCATTACTCTGATACTGGCTACAAATGTTACAGCTAGTCCTTATGAGACTTCACCATTGTTCTAGTTTTCTTACAGGACCCCACAGAGATACTGTCACCCCCTAGACAGCAGGAAGCAATTTTAAGAGAATGCTGCCCCCATCCAAAAAAGGTTTTGTTTTCAGGGTTATGGATAATTGTAATCTGTCAGGGGTTGGTTATAAGTTGTAATAGAGTTGGGGGTGGAACAATAAAGTTTAGACTCAGGATTCTCTTTTGGAAAAGAAAAAAAGGGAATAGATAGGATAGGATAATAAGGTAAATTATTATATCTACTTATAAACTTAATCAGTAACTATCAACTTAAGATAATTTGCATTGGTATGGATTCTTGTATATTGATACAAATGTATAACTATATTTGTCATATGGTACATATGTTCCTACTCCAGTCTGAGATATTTTGTATGGTATAATTTTAAAATTATGTTTGTCATACTGTATTATATTCTACCTCCGTTACGATATTTTGTATATTGGTACATATTAAGGATATTGTTGTCATATTGCACTATACATTTCTACCTCTGACTAAGATATATTTGTATATTGCCACAATTTTAAGGTCACTGTCCCTATACTATACATGTTTACAGATGGTTTATTTTTATAATGTGAAGACTTAGTCTTTAAGTTATTTAGGTTGACAAGAATTACAGATTAATAGCCACTCATGCTTGTCATATTTATAGTCATGTTAGTTAGATTTTCTAGATATGTAGAAATACATGTCAGTGTTTGGGTGGGAGCTCCACCTCAAGCCCTGGCACCCTGGCATCCCTGTACCCAAAAGAGTCTGGAATGTTCTGGTGGAAGATCCACCTCAACTCCCTTCTCCTATCTCTTTCCCTAAACCCACCCCTTCAAAGCCTGACAAACACAGCTCCTCCCCCAGAGAGGTTCAAGACCACTCCCACAGGGTATATAAGCTGCATCCCAGGAAACAGACACATGGTTCTTTCTGTCTCTCATCCCAATCTCCTCTCTGAGGGGCCAGGGGATCACCCAGGAACACTTTACCCATTAAACCTGGGCTTTTCCTGATTCAGTCTGATTTGGATTGCTGTGTCAGCGCAGAGGCCTATCAGAGTGCAAAAAAACTTATCAGTTGGATAGATAGGTAATCTTCAAACACTTCATAGCCCTAGAGAATATGGCATTTAAATGAATAACTTAGAATTCTGTTGACATGAGACATGATTGCTCCTGGCAGCACCAATCTACTCCTGAGAGGATGTTGGGCATCTCAAAGACACTCCATATGGAGTTTGTCTTCTTCTTGGCAAAAAATGGCCTGTTGGGCACAGAACTGCCCTTGCCTCAGCTGCTGACGGTAAGCACACTGTCCATTCTGGATGAGCAGGACACAAGGAAAAGCGACTGCTGAACCTTGTTAAGACAGGGTAAGACAATCTTTCAAAATATCCTGCTTCTGAAAATGGTCTGCCAGATATTCTAAGCCTATAGTCAAAAATGGATGTCCCAACGTTGAAGAGAAATATTGAGTGTCCAGGCAGCCAGCTGTCTCTGTCTTTTCTTACATTTTTTTCAAAAGTTGCTTGCTTGCACCTCCTGTTTACTCAGGTAATATTATTTTTCTTCTCAGGTCTGTGATGGGGTTGAAGACTAGATAGTTTGTGGGAGTCTGCAGAGGTTTCCTAGTGAGATCTGAGCTTGCTTTCCCCAGCAGGACTGCATAAGGATGATTGGACCACAGGCCTGGGTACCAGGTGTTTGGAAGGGTCTACTCTTGGCTGTATCTAGCATGGGGAGGTCTTTGGCCCCACCCCTTGGCATTGTTATAAAAAGCCCTTTTGAATAAAGTTCCCGGCTGTTGGGCATTGACCCAGGTCCTCCTGAAGCTATCCTGTGTTACTGACTTTCTTCTTCCTCTCTGCTAGGCCTATCATTCTGTCTATAAGTCCCTTATTCCTCTCTTCTCCTCATAGGAATCCTGAAAAGGATGGGGCTGGTCTCCCACAATAGAATCCTCTCATATCTTAGCTAAGAGAAGCTTAGCTTAGAGGATATCAGGTACTAGATCTAGGTTCTTCAGAAGAGGACATCTATTGGAGTCATCTCAGTAATTTGCCATTTACCTTTAGTCTGGACATTTATTATGTTTCTTGCTTGATGTTCTTGTTGGTTGTAGTTCCATTTCTGTTTATGTTATTACTTTTTCTTTCTCCTGGACAATACTTGATAATCGTTCTTATTGTATATAGTTTTATATTAGGTTTAAAACCTTATTTAGACAAAGGGGGAAGTGTAGTGGGAATTTGATCCGCCCATGACCTTGGGCTATCTGGCCTGATAGAGGCAGTGCTTCTTATCTGCCTACGTGACCTTTTAAAGGGGAGGAGAAAGGGTGACCTGCTCTTGGGTGGTGAAGATAGGACCAGCACGAAGCAGCGCCTGATTGGTCCCTGGTTTCCAAGGACTCTACAACTGGATTTACCTTATCCTGTATCAATGAGTCTGTTTTCCCCATCGAAGCCCTTAATAATATGTATCATTGAGGTTCTCAATACAGAAGCTCCTGCAGTGACTGAAAGAAACAGTAACATGCACCCAGGGTGGTGGCAGAGCACGCCTGTAATCCCAGCACTCGGGAGGCAGAGGCAGGTAGATCTCTGTGAGTTTGAGGCCAGCCTGGTCTACAGAGCTAGTCCAGGTCAGGCTCCAAAGCTACAGAGAAATCCTGTCTCGAAAAACAAAAAACAAAAAACAAAAAAAACCCCCAAACAAATAAAAAGAAACAATAACAGGGTAAAAGTCTATATGGAAATGGAGAGGCAGGAAAAACGGACACCCCTAAGTGTCACTTTTGGATGAGTCTGGTTTTCATATCAGAGCCTGCACAAAACAGGTTGTGACACAGCAGTGAGGTGCCCCCCTTACGCTGGATCCCAGGCCCTGACATACTAGAGAAACTACCACTGAGCTACAGCCCCAGGCCTTTCAGACTTAGGGGTGGGGCTGGAGAAATGGTTCAGCAGGTAACAACGGTGGCTGCTCTCACAGAGGGTTCCAGTTTGACTCCCAGAAACTACATGGTGACTGACTCACAACCACCTGGAACTCCGGTTCCACGGTGTATTAGTGAGGGTTTATCACTGTGATGAAACACCATGGCCAAAAGCAACTTGGGTGGTTGTCATGGGGAGGTTTATTTTCTATCACACCTCCAGGTAGGAGTCCATCAGTGAGGGAAAGCCAGGGAGGAAGCACAAGCTGGAACCTGGAGGCAGGGGCCGTGAGGAGCGCTGCTTACCGGCTTACTGTTCAGGGCTTGCTCAGCCTGCTTTCTTATGGCACCCAGGACCACAGCTCAGGGGTGGCCCTGCCCAGTTAGCTGGGCCCTCCCACGTCAATCAAGAAAGTGTACCACATGCTTGCCCACAGTCCCATCTGGTGGGGGCATTTTCTCAATTGAGGGTCCCTCTTCCAAAACGACTTTAGCTTCTGTAAAGTTGACAGAAAACTAGCCAGCATATGAGGGATCCCACTCCCTCTTCTGGTCTCCACAGGCACTAGGTGCATATGCCCTGCCATGTACAGCTGGGAATCACATCCTGGTCCTTTGGAAGAGCAGCCAGAGCTCCTCACTAGGTGCACAGACATACATGCAGGCAAAACACCAACGCACATTAAAAAAAAAAAAAAAAAGCACTTGCTCTTAGAGGTTACTTCACAACTGCCCGAAACTCCAGTACCAGGGGCCCCAACACACTCTTCAGGTCTCCAAGGGCATTGCACTCACATGTGCAAACACACACACACACACTTCTAAATTTATTTTTATTTCTGTGCCTGTGTATGTACACACATCACATATTGGTAACAGTGGATGGCATAAGAGGGCATCTGATCTCCTGGCGCTGGAGTTGTAGGTGGTTGAGAATCAATCACTTGATGTATGCTGGAAACTAAACTCCAGTTGTCTGCAAGAGCAGTGAGTATCCTTCATCACTGAGCTATCTCTGCAGCCCCCAGATTTAAAGTTAAGTTTATTCCACTGTTCAGAGAATTGCAGTCAGCAAGGAAGAAAATGGATTAAAGCAAGGAAGTAGACTGCAACAGTGATTTCCAAACCGAGTGTGCGTTCTACTTGCTTCATTCAAAACCAGGAATTTAATTAAAGGGATGGGCAGAGACCCAAACAGTAAAAAGCTAGGAGTGGGGATACAGCTTCGTTTGTAGAGCATTGGCCTTCTAGGAACAAGGCCCTGGGTTCAATCTCCAGAACTGGGGGAAAAAAGTGAAAATCTATGTGTAATGTCAGAGTAGGACAGTGTGTTCAGACTTTTCTGTTAAAGACTGTAAGAGCCAGAGGTCAAGGAGAATCAGGACCAAACAGGACCAGCGCACTCTCCAATGCACAGCAACTGTGGTTGCCTCCCTAAGACCCGCACAAGATAGAGCCAGTCAACATTCCAGCATGGCGGGGCTAGGGGCTCATGAGCACCCATCTCTGAGGAGCTATTGATGCGGATGGCTTCTGAGGGGTAAGAGTTAGTTTTCTTTAAGGGTGTAACATACTCTGGTTTCTCTTCAGATCATATAAATCTTTCGTCTTTAAGAGTGTAGCCTCTGGCAGGCTGACCACACTCCAGTGGAGGGCCACAGACCAGAGACTACACGGGCTGCACAAGCTGGACTTGGTAGATTTAAAAAAGGACAAGAGGTTGGGAAGTGTTGAGAGGTGGGGGTGGATCTGGGAGGAGTTACGGAAAGAGTGTGTTTATGGTCAAAACACAACCTGTGCCTGAATGAAACTTCCAAATGTTAGTACAAACATTACATTTAAAGATGACTTCTGAGTTGCTGTAACAAGTGCCTGAGAGAAAGATTTCAAGGGCGTGGGGGTGGAGGCGGCCAGGAGGGGACAGACAGAGCAGCTCACCTCAGGGTGGCCAGGTGGCAGAAACAGAACCTGTGCCATTGGCTTTCTCCTTCCCGGCACATCCCATGCAGGCCCCGCCCACACTTACAGCTACTCTTCCAGCCTAGTTCATTCTTTCCAGAAACTCTATTTCCTGATCTAGGTAGGGCGTCTTCGCATGTTACACTCTCAGTGGCAGGAATAATGGCCATTACCCAACCTTGCAATTATGCCTTTTAATGATAACAAGAGAAGAAATTAATCCCCATAGTGTACAGAGGTTTCTTAGTGAGAATTTACTCAGGGTCCGAGGATCTGAGCTTGCTTTACCCAGCAGGGCTGCGTAGGGGATGATTTGACCATAGGCATGTTTACCAGGTGTGTGGAAGGGGCTGTACTTGGCCGTGCGGTGTGCATTGATCTAGCAAGGAGGAGGTCTTTTGCCACGCCCCGTGGCATTGTTATAAAAAGTCCTTTTGAAGAGACAGGAGGGGCCCATGGGTTTTGATCCAGGTCCTCCTGAAGCTATCCTGTGTGTCTGTCTTTCTTCTCTTCACTATCTTTCTATCTAAGTTTCTTATCCCTCCCTCCTTCTCATAGGAACCATTTTAAAAGGTAGGAGCTGGCCTCCCACACCACAGTATTTATAAGTTTCAAATACTTTTGAAAAGAAAAATGATACATAATATAAAGATCTAGAAGTAAATAATTTATTTTAAAGAAACTTTCCCCATATCAACATAAATAATATCATTATATGCATTCTCAGGTGGAGTCAGAAATTTAAAAAATTGTGAAAAACAAAACTGAAATTCTGGCGCAATTTAAGATTCTGGACCCTGGGTGGGCGGTGATAGGCACACCCTTAATCCCAGCACTCAGAGGCAGAGGCAGGCAATCTCTGTGAGTTTGAGGCCAGCCTGGTCTACAGAGGGAGTTCCAGGACAGCCAAGGCTACACAGAAAAACCCTGCCTCAAAAACCAGACAAAAGAAAAAACAAGATTCTATGCCCTGAAGAAATCCAGTTTATAAGCAGGAATGCTGATTGTACAAATGACCTGGACAGTCATTTGGAACTTTTTCATTTCTCCACTTAAAAACAGTAACACTTGAGCCAGGAGTGGTGGGCACATGCCTTTAATCCCAGCACTCAGGAAGCACTCGGGTGGAGTGATCTCTGATTTCAAGGCCTGCTTAGTCTACAGAACAAGTTCCAGGACAGCAAGGACTACATAGAGAAACCCTGTCTCAAAAACAAAAACAAAATCAAGCAAACGATAACTAAAAAACAAACAAAAACAACAAAAAACCAAAATAAGCAACAATAACAAAAACCAAAAAAAAACTAAGACCACTTAAGACCTTGAAACTAAAAATTATCCAGACTTCAAAACAAGTGGTTGGTCTGGTTAGCTAATTAATAAAACTAAACTCCTTTTTTGTTTTTCTTCTCTGTTTTTAGGAAGTGTCTTGCTATGTAATAGAGGCTGGTCTTGAGGCCATGGGCCCAAGCAATCTTCCTAGCTCAAACCACTGGAACAGCTATGACTGCCACATGTGCCACCGCTCCTGGGGACCTGGTCAATTATTTTTAGGGAGGAGCAATGAGAATTAAAAAGTATTATATGCCTAAGTTATGAGACTATTAGACTACGGAAAGTGATATTCTTCAATCCCATGTTCCACCCCAACTACTGATCTAAATCACCGATCAACGATGAATGCAGCTGAGCTCTGATTGTTCATCAGCTCTAAGATGTGTTACTGTGAGAACCAAGTCCTCCGGGGTAAGAGAGCGAAGCACCTTTCAGGGAGTGAGCGCGCTTTTGACAGACTCTGGAACTCGGCTTGCATAGTACTCATAATTCCTCAGTGCGGCCAGGACTCCTGCCGAGTTCATGTGCTTCACCTCCTTGTTGTACTGGAGGGCGTTCCCGTGGATGTCTGTCAACTTCCCTGCAGAAGAGCAGCACACAAAGTTAGCGGGTAGTTGGGTGAGGATGCTTCAAGGGTTCTCTTGGAGGACAGGATGGGGCAGCGTTGAACCCCAGGGCTAGTTATTCTCTCTCTATCTCTAGTTATTCTTTCATGACTTTGTAGAATGTTTGTCCTGGGGATTGAACCTATGGTTTCATGCACACTAGACAAGCACTCAAGCACTGTACTACTGAGCTACATCCCCAGCCCTTTTTGTTTTTACTTTTGAGGACAAGTCCGAGTTGTCCAGGCTTGACCTTTTTTTTTTTTTTTTTTAGTTTACTCTTCTCTCACATATTACTTCCAGATCACAGTGTTCTCTCCCTTCTCTCCACCTGCTCCGCCCTCCCTTTTTTAAACAAGATCTCACCATAAAGCCCTGGCTGGCTTGGAATGTAATAGGTAGCCCAGGCTAGCCCTGAACTTACAGTGATCTTGGCTGTACCTCAGGAGTTCTAAGATTACAGGTCTGTTCCACCCCAATACCCTCTTGCCTCCCTCCTGTCTTCAGAACTAGAGATTGAACCAAGTGCCTCCTGTATGCCAAATGTGAGCTCTACCACTGAACTACAGCCATATACTCTTAGGTTGTAGTTCTTTCTTCTTATTTATTTATTTTTAAATATTTATTTATTAGAGTTAGGGTTAGGAAAAATAATAAATATTTTATATGCATAGTATTTTGCCTGCGTGTGTGTATTGTGCACTGTACCGTGAATCCTAATTGGCCTTAACAATAAAAACCTGGAGTCAGATATTGGGGTAAATGCTGAAAGATCAGAGAAGCAGAGCAGCCAGTCACTAGAGAGACTTCCTACCTCTGCTGAATCCTCAGACTGAAAGGGCCAGCTCCCGTCTCCCCCTGCCTTATCACTCCCTGTTTCCTCCTCCCGAGTGCTGGGATTAAAGGTGAGTGCCACCACTGCCTGGCTCCTAGTGGCTAGCTCTGCACTCTGATCTCCAGACAAGCTTTATTTGTTAGAGCACAAACAAAATACACCACAGTACACCATATGAGCCCAGTGCCCTTGAAGGTCAGATGAGGGCACCATATCCACTGCAATTGGAATTACAGATGTTCGTGAGCCACTGTGTGGACGCTGGGATCTGAACCTGAGTCCTCTGCAAGAGCAACCAGTGCTCTTGACCACTGAACCATCTCTTTAGCCATGCAAATGAATTTCTTGGTATCAATCTCTCTTACTATACAGCATACTTCCCAAAGTGTTTCCTGTCTGTCTGTCTGTCTGTCTTAGTCAGGTTACTACTGCTGTGATGAAACTCCATGACCAAAAGCAACATGGGGAGGAAAGGGTTGATTTGGCTTACTCACCTGAATCACAGTTCACTGAGGGGAGCTGAGGCAGGAACTCAAACCGGGTAAGAACCTCTGGAGGCAGGAGCTGATGCAGAGGCCATGGAAGGATGCTGCTTACGGCTTCTTCCCATGGTTTGCTCAGCCTGCTTTCTTATAGCACCCAGGACCACCAGCTCTAGGATGATACCATCCACCATGGGCCCTCCCCATCAATCACCAATTAAGGAGATGCCTTACAGGCTTGCCTACAGCCTGATCTTATGGAGACATTTTCTCAAGGCTCCCTCCTTCAGATGACTTTAGCTTGTGTCTAGATGACAAAAAAACTAGAGCCTCCAACATGCCAGCCTGGTGTTGTTACACTCTGCCCCATCATCTGTTTTCTAATTTTTAGAGGGAGGGTCTAGTATTTAAAAATATATTCATTCATCTTCTCTCTCTCTCTCTCTCTCTCTCTCTCTCTCTCTCTCTCTCTCTCTCTCTGTGTGGCAGCAAAAGTCAGAGGGGGCATGTCGAAGCTGGAGTTATAGGTGGTTGTGAACCACCAGATGTGGGTGCTGGGAACTGAATTCATGTCCCCTGGCCAAGCAAGAAGTGCTCTGAGTTTCTAAGCCAGGGTGACACAATGAGCCAGTCCCAGGCCAGCCAGGGACACAGTGAGACTTGTCTTAATGAAACCAACAAACAGCAACAACAACAAAACAAGAGTTTGACTAACTGTATGAAGATGAAATTCCATTCTTACTAAAGACTATAAACTAGAGAAAATGAAGTTTGTTGAAAATATCCTTGCTGACATAAAGATGATGGGTTTGGGTGGATCATCTCTAGGCTTCCGTCCAGCATCTACATCCTAGGAATCTCGGTGAAGAATGTTAACTGAGGGCTGGAGAGATGGCTCAGCAGCTAAAAGGGTTCATGACTGCTCTACCAGAGGATGTGGGTTTGATTCCTAGCAACCACATGGAAAGCTTATGGCCATCTATAACTCTACTTCTAGGTGATCCATCACCCTCTTCTAGCCTCCAAGAGCACCAGGCATGCATGTGGTACACAGACACACATGCAGAACAAAACACCCATACACATAAAATTACAAAAAAAGAAAATTACTGAAATATAATACCTGAGTACAATATAAAAACCAGAATTCTCCAAGATAGCTGGACTTACCTCCCACAGCATGCAAGATAACTTCTGGGGCACAAGTATCCCACTTCTTACAGCCAGGACTTGCAAATACATAAGCAGAGGCTTTGCCTTCAATCAGCTGGATGATCTGTAAGGTGGAAAGTAATAATTACCTCCACCATGTAAGGACCAAGTTGCCAATAGGAAAAACTGCCAATGGCCATTAAGGACATTTCATCACTTCTTGTCAGACTTAGATTAAAGCCCTAAACAGATTAAAAGATACCAGCATTATAAAGAAATAAAACAGGTGAATAATAATACATGGTAATCTAAAGGGAAAAAATATGACCAAACAAGCCACCATCTACAGTCCAAGTTAGATTAAGTTTTCTTATTCCCATGGTTTTCTTTCTTACTATAATGGAAATACATATTCACTATTGGACAAGTAATGTTTTTAAATTTCTAAAAAACTGGCCATTGGCTGGGCGGTGGTGGTACACGCCTTTAATCCCAGCACTCGGGAGGCAGAGGCAGGTGGATCTCTGTGAGTTCGAAGCCAACCTGGTCTACAGAGTGAGATCCAGGACAGGCTCCAAAGCTACAGAAAGACCCTGTCTCGAAAAACCAAAACAACAACAACAAACCTGGCCATTGCTAAGTAACAGAGAACTATTCCCAGCAGCACAGCGGACAAGTCCAGCAGGTATGCTGCTCTGGCTCGCCTAACAAGTACTTTCAGAGACTGCAGAACCCTCATCCATTGCTCCTCCCACGACTCCATTATGAACCATTAGTATTGACTGGTATTACTTGGTTTCTCAGAGACAGAGGCTCCTGCAGCCCAGGCTGGCCTCAGACTTGATTTATAGCCACAGATAACCTAGAACTCCTGATCCTCCTGTCTCCATCTCCCTGGTGCTGGGCCTGTAGGTATGCAGCACCACACGTGGCTATGGTTTGCATTCAACGGCCTCAGTCTGCGAATACTAGAGAAAGCGGTTTTTGGAGGAGGCATTTCGTTCAGCGACAGAAGACAGAGCCAACAGGACATGTCCTTGGTACCTTGTTTCCTGCTCCCCCCACTCGGAGCACATTGTCAGGGTTCATGGCCTCAACGCAGTCTGTGACCAGCTTGTTGCTGTGGGACCTGGTGGTCGTGATGATGTGCTTCCCAGCGGGCGCTTCTTTCAGCTGAAACCCAAAAGCACCCAAACCCAGAACTCCCCAGATGGTCCTGCCCAGCACAGCGTCGGGGCCTGCCTGTGTGAATGACAACAAAGCTCACCGTCACCAGAGGAAGATGTCAGCCACAGAGGAAACAGTTAGCCTCACTCAGCTGAAGTTACCAGGTTTGTGATACAGGATATAGTTTTGAGTTACAAAAGTAAAAACACACAATGTTTAAAATACAAGGGCAGTGAATAGACAAAGAATTTATCCTGAGGATAATCTGATTATCCTCATGGCTGTTTTGGTCACAGTTTCAAAGAAAGGAGATACTTTTGTCCTCAGGAGAGTGACCTTCTTACTCTGATTGCTGTTTCTTTTGGAATCATCCACTAATCTCCCTGTTAAATGAAACCAGCAATTTTTTCAAAGATATTGAAGTTCCAGGAAGTGCAACTCTGTACTGATCAATATTAGAGTACTAATGTAATGATCATGTATACTTTCATTATTCAAGGAACGATGGGAACTGCGTTACCTAAGTGAGGATGCATTATGCTGCCACAGACACGGAGCAACCTAACAGGCTGATGCTAAGAGAGCTGTGGCCAGTGGAGACGGGACTAAGATTTTAATGATAAACGCCCCAATAGAACTAAATGACAGCACAATCTTAGAATCTGTTTTCCTTTGTGGAGCTCAGAGACCTTTTCCAACCACACTGCTAAATACACTTTTCATGTAGATAAAGCATATTTCAGAAAAAATGAAATTGATGCTAACACACGAAGTCCAAACTCAACAGTTTCATATCAGCCTGGGAGGTGTACTGTGAGAAAAGGCATATGATTCACCCAACAAGGATGTGTCAGTATCACATTAAGTTCCTTATGCATGCATTAGCCCATCCGATACTCAAAGCAACCCCAGAAAGTAGATGTTATTCTTATTAAACTGACCCAGGAGTCTAGGAAGTTCCTCTCAAAATCCAGCTCATCTAGGTTCAGAGCTCTTGTTGTTTCACTTTACTTTTGAAGATGTGGTCTTGCTATGCAGCCACGGCTAGCCTGGGACTGTGATAGGCCAGGCTGGCCTCAAACTCAGAGATCCGCCTGTCTCTGCCTCCCAAGTGCTGGGATTTAAGGCGTGCACCACCACCGCCTGGCAGACTTATTTATTTTTATTTGTTTTTTTTTGAGACAGGGTTTCTCTGTATAGTCCTGGCTGTCCTGGAACTCACTCTATAAAACAGGCTGACCTCAGACTCTCAGAAATCCACCTGCCTCTGCCTCCTGAGTGTTGGGATTAAAGGCGAATGCCACCACTGTCTGGCAAAAAGACTTGTTTTTAATTTATGTGTTTGAGTGTTTGCTTACATGTATGTATGTCCACTATGTGTGCCTCAAACTAGAGTTCCAGATGACCATGAGCAGCCATGTGGGTGCTGATAACCCAACCTGGGTTCTCTGCAAGAGCAGTAAGTGCTCCCAACTGCCAAGTCTGAGAAGCTTCTGATTTTGCTTTGCATTGTTGTTTTCGAGGTGGGGTCTCACTGCATTGCCCTAGATGGCCTTGAAAGGACATTGCTGGCTCAGCCTTCCAAGTAGGTGGAACTACAGGTCAGTGCCACTGTGTCCATCAAAGCAGGCACTGGGCAACCTGAGCTGACGTGTTCAGATGTTTTCAAAGTCATCACTTCTTTGTCCTAGAGAAGTACACTGCGCTTTTGGGGTGAAACAGGCTTATGCTGCAGGCTGTGTGCCCTGGGAAGTAGAGTCGAGGGCAGGGGGTGGGTATCAAGGAGTGTGTGTGGGATCAGCAGCTGTAGAAGGAAACACTTTGGACAGAGGGGAAATGGGCTGCAATGTGGCCAGGTGGCAGCTCCGCCTGGGACTATGGGGGAACACTAGAGCTTAGGCAGCTCTTCAGAGCATCCCCAAATCCACACCTGCACTTTCTGGTCACGGGAAATAGACTGCTTTGGGGATGGTTGTGACTTGGGGGTGGGGGGGAGGCTCTTCACAGAGGAGGCATTCCCTGAGGAGGCTGACTGCTGGCTGTGTCTCCTGCCATGGAGCATCAGAGGAACCCAGACTGCTTGGAATGCCAGTGTGCATCCTCTCCTTCCTCCTAAGTATACCGATAACTCTTGATGGCAGCTCTAGACGCTTTTGCCTGTAATTCAACACTTAGGAAGTAGAAGCAGAAAAATTGTTTGTTCAAGTCAAACCTGAGCTACACAGTGAGTTCCACGCCAGCATGGGAAACACAATGAGAGTCTATTTCAAAGAGAAAGAGTCAGCTGGGTGGTGCACGCCTTAAGTCCCAGCACTCGAAGCAGGCGGATCTCTGTGAGTTCAAGGTCAGCCTGGTCTACAGAGTGAGTTCCAGGACAGCCAGAGCTACATGGAGAGAGCCTGTCTCAACAAACAAACAAACAAACAAACTGAAAGGAGTTCATACTCCCTTTGTGAATCAAGAAGACAAGAGGAGTGGCCTGAGGACCTGGGCTCCTGCTCCCCCTGCCCCACCTCTCCCCCGGCTCCTGCTCTCCCGGGGCTCCTGCTCCCCCTGCCCCCAGCTCCTGCCCCCCCCCCCCCCCGCCTCTCCCCAGCTCCTGCCACACCCACCCCCCACCCCCCGCCTCTCCCCCGGCTCCTGCTCTCCCTGGCTCCTGATCTGAGGTGTCCTATTCTTTCCTGCAAAGGACCCACGAGGAGGCCAGCGCTTGTCCTTCCATATGAGGGTTACTGTTAACTCTGGGTAAGAAGCTGGCTCCAACATAAAGACAGATGGAGTTTCATGGTGTTTTCACATGTCAGTATTTACTAGAATCAAAAATAAGTTTTCAGTTGTTCAGGTTTTTAACCCTGCCCAAGAGAGCAATAGAGATTAAAAACAGGGCTTAGAACTCACTTTGAATCCCAGCTCTGCTGCTTACGCAATGGGTGACAGTGGCAAGTTCAAGGCTTCAGTTTCCTCCTTTTCTGTGTGTGTGTGCGTGTGTGTGCGTGTGTTCCTAGGGACTGAACCCAGGGCCTTGCTCTTGCCAGGTGAGAACTCTACCACTGACCCACACCCCCAGCCCCCTTTTACTTTGTATTTTGTGACAGTCTCACTTTATTGCTGGTATCCCCAGAACTTGTAACACTCCGGCCCCAGCTTCTTGAGTGTCTGGGATTACAGGCCTGCACCACCAGGCCAGCTAGTATCCGTTTCTTTAATATGGACATAACCCTTTCCTTAAGCTGTGTGGTGAGTATTGCTAGAGACAGTGCATGTGAACCCCTTGAGCATGGCGGCACATGAGTGCCTGATGAACCTCAGCTTTGATGGTGACTATGCATCTTCAGCCCCGAACACCAGCAGCACAGCAGCCAACCTTTCGGCCTCTACCTGTTGCAACACATTTCAAGGTGTGCTCAGAGGGTAAGGAGGGCGAAGAGGACACAGCACAGGGAGACGAAGAAGAGGCGCAGAACAGGAGGAAGTGAACCGGTTCACGGGAGGGACTGGGGGCCACGGTGCCTGCCTCTTTCCTTCCTAGCACAGGAACCAGAACCCTATCTGTTTCTCACCTTCACTTTATTCCTCTGTTCCCTCAACTTCTCCTTTTCATTGCTCTGTGGAAGATGAATATAAGTATTCCAGTCTCAGAAATAAGGGATGAAATCATTAACAATTCCTAAGTACTTACATCTCTATTTTTGATAAAAGGGGCCATGCATACCTTTTTTTCTATCAATTAAATACCCTTCTTTTAAGGAATAGTGTTAAATCACAAACCCATGCCCAAGTATACTCCAGTACAGATAGCAAAGCCACACTGTCAGGATTAACCCCCAGGCATTTCATTTTGACTCAACTAACAATGTGGAGCCACTCTGGGAAACCCCAAGAAATAATCAAATTTCTAATCCCGTAAGCAGCAGAAATAAACAAACTTACATTACAACTAAATATGAAGTCTGTTCTCACATCAGACATGCAGAAGAGATAGCCCCCACTCTGGTTAGTCTGTTTTCCAAAGTTCATCAAGTCCACATTAATATGAAACTTTAAATATTGTACTTCAGTAAAACTTAATGATAGGTCCTTGCCCTGAAATTGCACTGGTCTCTCATTTCTAAAGGAGACAGTTTCTCTAAAGTGCAGCAGGAAGTCAGAGCAGGTTGGAAGAAACAAAGTCAGAGGAGGGGGCTGCAAGCATCGTTGGCTGGCTACCTGGACCGACAGTGATTCAGGTACTGCGCAGCATTACTTGGGAAGCAACATGGCTAGCATCTGTTCTTTGTTGACAAGGTTCATTTCTTCAGTGTGCTTCAAGAACTACCTGTAAACCAGGTGTCTTGATGACCATGCTAAATCAAGAACCAAACGGGTAATTTCCAAACTACTGCAACCGAATCACAAATGTATAAAAAGTATAATGCACACAGTCTATTTGCCCACATCTACATTCCTGCCCCAACAGCCCCTCAGAAAGTTCCAGTTCAATAGGTGAACAGTGGCCTGGGAAGCTGTACCTTGAAAACCCCACCCCCAAGTGGCTGCTTGTGTAAATGAATGAATGAGTGAGGTAGCAGGTGGACTGGATGGCGTCTGGACTTACTAGACACTATACTTATGGACCTAATATTTGTGACATTGGCAGCAGTACCTGGTAGTTGTAATATGGCTGGTTGATGATGCCTGCGATGGCCTTTCCTTCATAAGCAATCCCAATTAGGACCGTGACGTTGTCAAGCAGACCTATGAAGGAAGGAATTAGGCATGTCACTCTCTCACGTTATGGTTTACCACTGGTACACCCAACAAACAGCTGCTAGTCTCATTATTATTATTATTATTATTTTATTTTTTGTTTTTTCCAGACAGGGTTTCTCTGTGTAGGCCTGGCTATCCTGGGACTCATTCTCTAGACTGTGCTGGCCTCCACCTCCTGCCTCCTGAGTGTTAGGATCAAAGGAGTGTGCTACCCACCCCTGACTGCTAGTTATTTTTGTAGTAAAGATAGGGATCTGCAATGATTCTGCCATGGACAATCCTACTTGAGGCAAATGCAAAGCTCTAAGAGCTGGACAGAGACAGAAATGGGAATTACCACTGCTGAACTGAACGGACAGCCATGACCACACTCTCCTTAGTACAGTCTGTAAGCCTGCTAATGCCACGGTGGCAAAGCCATGTACACATTCTTCACTCCAAGGAGCCCCGTCCACTGTGCCCTCACCTGCTGGGTCAGACTGCTATTCCTGAATTCTGGCCCAGACTCACTTTCAAGCCTCTGGCAGGCAGCGAAATCTAGGGTTATCACATGGCACTGGGTCACTTAGTGGATTACAACTTGCAGGACTCCCTTTCCCTGAGCCAGCGGTCAATCAGCGCGTCAGGATGACTTCCCTGATTCTCAATGGGATTCAGAGAGGTTTTCAGTACACAAATACACACACGCACCGTATTTATGTGCATCTCTCTCTCTCTCTCTCTCTCTCTCTCTCACACACACACACACACACACACACACACACACACACACACACGCACGCACCCTCCCTAGAGTACATATGCATGCACCATACTCACAGACACATTCACACACAAAATACATGTGTGCCATATACACATTCATGTGCACACACATACACATGCTCATATATACACTCAATAGACATAATCACAGCACATATGTATTACATACACATTCACATACTGACACACAGTCACATACACCCTCACACAATACCTATGTGTGTTCCACACACACTCACATAGTATATATGCATGCTACACACACTCACGTAGCAGTCACATATAGTCACACACAGTGACACTCACACATACCCTCACACGGTATATATGCACACTCCACACATGCACACTGACACACTGAATACATTCAGTCACTATCATTCTATCTCATCCAAGAGCCAAGAACACTTTATCGGCAGTTATAAGAAATCTCCAGGGGCCTGGAGAGATGGCTCTTCCAGAGGTCCTGAGTTCAATTCCCAGCACCCACATGGTGGCTCACAACCATCTGTAATGAGACCTGGCGCCCCCTTCTGTATACATAATAAATAAATAAGTCTTAAAAAAAAAGCCGTCTCCAGGAAGCTGGGGAGCAACAGAAGAAAAGCTATGGTGATTTCTCCGGGGAGTTACTGTTGTCAACAGACAGTCTCACACTGCTCAGCCTGACCGGAACTCACTGTGTACCTCACTCAAGCTGGCCTCAGACTCATAGCAGTCCTCCTGCCTCGGTGTGCTGAGATTACAGGTGTGAGCTATCACACAGCTCCTCCTGACTTTTATGCCTCTGGTTTTAATTCAATGCTTTCTGGTTTTTCTCACCTCTGGAAACCTCAGATGAGGGGGTGAGGGGGATGCAGTGGGACTGAGATGAGGGGGTGAGGGGGGTGGGGGATGAGATGAGGGGATGAGGGGGACTGAGATGAGGGGATGAGGGGGATGGGGGGACTGAGATGAGGGGGTGAGGGGGATGGGGGGACTGAGATGAGGGGGTGAGGGGGACTGGGATGAGGGGATGAGGGGGGTGAGGGGGATGAGATGAGGGGGTGAGGGGGGTGAGATGAGGGGGTGAGGGGGGTGAGATGAGGGAGTGAGGGGGTGAGGGGGATGAGATGAGGGGTGAGGGGGATGAGATGAGGGGGTGAGGGGGTGAGGGGGGGTGAGATAAGGGAGTGAGGGGGTGAGGGGGATGAGATGAGGGGTGAGGGGGATGAGATGAGGGGGATGAGATGAGGGGGTGAGGGGGATGAGATGAGGGGTGAGGGGGATGAGGGGGATGAGATGAGGGGGTTGAGGGGGATGAGATGAGGGGGATGAGATGAGGGGGTGAGGGGGGTGAGATGAGGGGGTGAGGGGATGAGGGGGATGAGGTAAGGGGGTGAGGGGAATGGGGGGACTGGAGATGAGGGGGTGAGGGGGATGAGGGGGAGCAGGGGTGGTGGAGCTGGGGCAGCTCAGCTGTGCTCAGCATTTTTCTAGCCCAAGAAAACATGGTTTCAGCACAGTCCCTGGGGTAAGAAGGGTTACGATGATGGAGTCTCCCACGTGGGGACCCCAGAACTGGAGCTGGTAGAGTATGTAGGGTGGAATCTGAAGATGAACTCTTCCGGTTAGCACTCAGGTCTGACAGCAGACAGAACACAGCATTCATGTGTCTCTGCCTGGCCTCAGCGCTGTACATGTCGGGAGAGATACTGACCTTCAGTATATTCCTTGGTGCCATCTAAGGGGTCAACCCAAACCACAAGCTGCCAAATAAAAATGGAAGAGAGAGGACATATCCATATCAAGTATGTAAAAGTCAGAGAATGAATAGATTAACATGTTTGAGCACATTATTATGGATGACTTAAGTCAACATCATCACCTTTGTGATTATAAAAACAATAACCCAAAGCTGCATAATCATGGAGTAAGCACATTTAAAGTAAACAAAAGGCTGGTTTCACACGTTGTACAGCACAGTTCATAAATGCCGGCTGTCACTTGAACACAAGCACAATGTCATGGACTCACATAGCTCTAGGTGGCGCTACAGGGAAAGAACTTCCACAAAGCCCCAAGACTACTTTGCACAATCTAAGCTTGTTACTCATTTTATGTGTACGTGCAGACTTTTTTTTTTTTTTAGTGTTTTGAGACAGGGCCTCTCCACAAAGCCCTAGCTATCCTGGAATTCATTACGTAGGCCTCGAACTCACAAATCCGCCTGCCTTTGCCTCTCAAATGCTGGGATTCAAGGCACATGTCACCATGCCAGGCCTGTACATGCTCATTTAAAACATAATAACCCTGTCTCAAAAAACCAAAAAAAAAAGAAAAAGGTTTGGTTATCTTAAGGACATGTCACAATAACCTAAGAAAATGGAATGGCTTATATAATGGGCCTTAGACAAAAGAGAAATCCCTCTTGCTTAGGGCTTTCAACGGGATTCAGAATATCCTCCCATACCCAGTAAACTGGGTATGAATTTCTAGAACTCCTGATATCATGTCTCATTATTTTTTTTATCCCTTTTCTCACAGAATAGAATTTCTTCCTCATAATAATTATTCTGTAAGTGCAATGTTAAATAATTCAAAACTAGGATCCCCTGGAGCTGAAGTTTACAATGTGGTTGCTGGGAACTGAGCCTGGATCCTCACCAAGAGCAGCCAGGGCTATTAACCGCCAACTCATCTCTCCAGCCCAAGTGAGAAGACTTTTATGGTTTCTAGAATGACCAGCCCCACTGCCCACACAATGCTTTGTTACCAAATCCACTGAACAGCAAAGGAGACTTTCTTACTAAAAAGGCTTTTAATAATGGTTTCAGAAAGCAGAGGAGACCACAGGAGAGGACCGTGACTGGGGCCGGCCATGTGTCCATGTGGTCCTGCTCTTTCTGCTGGCTTGGAAGGACTCCCCGCCTGACTGCCACCTCTGAAACCACACATTTTCCCTCTTACAGACCAACTGTATTTCCTTCACCATGGCCACAGACATGGACTAACAGGGAGGACAAGCCATAAAGATGGGCCTTACAGGGGCTGGAGAGGTGTCTCAGTGGTTAAGAGTGTGTACTGCTCTTTCTGAGGCTCCAAGTTCGAGTCCCAGTATCCAAATCAGGTAGCTCACAGCTGCCTGTAACCCTGGCTCCAGGGGTATCTAACACCTCAGACATCTGTGGGTGTTTGCATACATGTGTCATGTGCATATATCCCCAACACATACACATAATTAAAATAATAAAAATAAATAAAAAAAAACAAAACAAAAAAACCCCCCCAAAAGACGGGCCTTACGTCTTCCTCCTTAATAGCGCTGTACTGTGATGGGCACGGCTGCTGCAGGATTTCCTCCCACTGCCCGTCTTCAATCAGCTCCTGATCCACTTCCCCGGGAGGCAGGTCCTGCAGCAGAAATGGGATGACACTGCTGAAGTGGCTTGTTCCCACGATGCATCGTGTCCCGGACACAAATGCAGCAGCTGGGTCCTAGCCACTGCCATTTCCCCTCATGTCCAGAGTGTTTACGGCAAACCTAGTATGACACCCCAGGAGCTTCTACCCTGAGCTTGAAATGTGGGCACCAGCAAGGGGCCTCCCCCATAGAAAGTCTCACAGTTTTGATGACTTAACCTCACAGCTGCATTCTAGCTTCATTTAAACCATGATTCAGGAACATCTAGAAAGAACCCCAAACACTTTTCTCTTATAAATGAATCCATTTTCCTTTACACATGTGTTTCCCAGTTTCTTTTGGAATGCTGGGATACTAAGGCAGTGGGTTATGAACCTGGGTGTCTAGTCACACTAGGCGTTGGGATGCAGCTCAGTGGTTCAGCAGTTGCCCAGCATGAACCAGACTGGGTATAAACCCAAGCACCCTAAAGGGGCAGTGTGAGTGAGGACGAAAAAGAACAAAACAATCTTCTTATGGAGCCTGGTACACCTGTAACCCCAGCACTTGACTGGCCAAAGCAGGAAGAACTCAAGGCCAGCCTGGGCTCCATAACGAGACCATGTCAAACAAACGCCAACACTAAACTAGGAACAAATCAGTGCTGTCAATATGGCGGCGTTTGAGTCTCAGAGCAACAGGACAAGAACAAGGGAGGAACAACCAGGAAGTGAGAAGTCGGCGCTTCCTGTTTGCAGAGACTATGATGCTTTACACGCAGACCCTAACCATTCCACAGAAAACTCCTAGAATCGGCCAATGCTTTCTGCAAAGTGGCAGGATACAATTTGCTTTTTTATACCAATAGCAAACAAACAAAGGTAGAAATCAGGGAAACAATCTCAGTTATAGGAGTCTCACTAAATAAGCCAAATACCCCAGAGGAATCCTGAGGAAGGAGGTGAAGGAACTCTACAATGAAAACTTTAAAACCAAAGAAAACCCCAGGCCTGGTTGGAATGAGCCTTTAACTCCAGAAGCAGGTGGATCTCTATGAGTTCAAGGTCAGGCTAGTCTACATATTGAGTTCCTGGCCAACCAAGGCTATATAGTGAGATTCCGTCTCAAAAGACTAAATCTCTGTAGAAAGAAATCAAGGCAGAGACTAGCAGATGAAAGGCCTCTCATGCTCATGGATTGGTAGAACTAGAGACATAAAAATGATCATCCTAGCAAAATCAATATACAGATTCAATGCAATCATAATCCAAATCACCATGGTTTTCTTCACAGAAATAGAAAACAACATCTTAAAACTCAAATGGAAACACATAGGAGCCCAGAGGGCCAAAGCAATCCAGAACAGGAACAATGCCAGAGGCATCACCATACCTGATCTCAAATGATACCACAGAACCACAGTTACAAGAAGGGCATGGCACTGGCACAGAAACAGACATGTAGATCAGTGGAATGGAACAGAAACCCCAGAATAAGCCCATATAGTCACAGCCACCTAACTTTTGACAAAGACACTAAAAACACATACCAGAAGAAAGAGCATCTTTGAAAAACTGTGCTGAGAAAACTGGATAATTACACATAGAAGAATGAAACTCGACCCTTCCCTCCTGCCTTGAACAAAAATCAACTCCAGGGGCTGGAGAGCTAGCTATCTGCTCTTCCAGAGGATCCAGGCTTGATCTCCAGCACCCACATGGCAGCTCGCAACCACCTATAATTCCAGTTCCAGGGGATCTGACGCCTTCTGCTGGCCTCCACAGGTAAAAGGCTCACATGTGGAGTAGCAACATCCAGACAAGCAAAACACACACACAGATACATATGTGCATACGTGTGTACACACACACACA
The DNA here is from genome assembly GCF_903995425.1 of Onychomys torridus. Taxonomy (NCBI): domain Eukaryota; kingdom Metazoa; phylum Chordata; class Mammalia; order Rodentia; family Cricetidae; genus Onychomys; species Onychomys torridus. The sequence continues at coordinate 10,332,416 of NC_050453.1, forward strand.
CACACACACACACACACACACACACACTCCAAACAAACAAAAACACTTAAAAAAAAATCTGGATGCCAGCCGGGCAGTGGTGGTGCCTGCCTTTAATCCCAGCACTCAGAAGCAAAAATAGGCAGATCTCTGAATTTGAGGCCAACCTTGCCTACACAGCGAGTTCCAGGACAGCCAGGGCTACACAAAGAAACCCTGTGTCAACAAACAAACAAACAACAAAAATGGGCTGTAGAACTGAACAGAGAATTCTCAAAAGTATTACAAATGAATAATAAACATTTTTAAAAGTGTTCAAACAACAGCATAAAAAGAACTACAAATTAGAGTTACTTTGAGATTCCATCTCATCCTAGGCAGAAGGGCTGTCATCAAGAAATTATAAGAGAATAGATGTTGGTGAGGAAGTGGAAAAAGAGATACTTCTTCACTATTGGTGGGAGTGTAACCTAGTGCAGGAGAGAGGCACTTCTTCACTGTTGGTGGGTGTGTAACCCAGTACAGGAGAAAGAGGTACTTCTTCACTGTTGGTGGGTGTGTAACCTAGTGCAGCCAGTAAGGAAATTGGTGTGGAGACTCCTCAAAAAACTAGGACTAGACCTACCATACAACCCAGCTATCCCATCTAGGACGTGCCCAAAGGCTGGGCATCCACTACTGAGAACTGACTCGTCTGTTTACTGCTGCTCTATTCACAATAGCTAGGATGCATTTTTTAAAGTTGGAAGGGAAGGTGAACGACCTGGCTAGGAACTTCTCCCCCACAAAACTATAGTTTATTGAAAACCCCAGTGCTATGTGTGGGGTAATTCCTTGTAAGTTGGTCAGGGAGGTCCTAGTGATCCCTAAGACAATATAGGCACTTGTCATTTGTCTTGGCTGTCCACTAGAGTTAGAAGACAAGACCTTCCTGCCGAGGACACCACACACTTTGGTTGCATGATACAGAGAAATCAAGCTAGAAATGATCTGGAAACATTTTCCCTGTGGACTAGCTTTCACAGTGCTAGAAGGGGCTATGAGCTGGTGGGGAAGAAAAGATTCCCCAGCTGTGAGCCACAAACGACAGTGCTAACCTGTCAGGCAAGCTGTGTCTCCATGTGCAACAGGGGCACGTCAACTCCTGCTCCTGACTGAATCTGAGCACTACTCCACTCAGGGGAGTCCATGCTTAGTTCTCTAGACCTACTCAGTGTCTGGAAACCCACTCATATAAAGAGGGAGGTCACAAGCCCTATTGGGGAATTAAACTCTATGGCTTTACTAAATTCACAGTGTCAAACCACCTTATAAACATGCACGTTTATTCCCAGAGCTAATTTCTATTCTTAGCCTTAATCACAAGCTCCTCTTTCTAGTGAACGCTGATGAAGGGCTCTGAGATGTATGGCTGCATAATAAGACTAAGTGAGAGCTGACTGCTCAGCTCTAAGGAAGACATCCATACCATCCCCACTCAGGTTCACGAAGCCTTGCAGAAGACGGACAGAAAGACTGTGAGGGCCGGGAATGTGGAAAAGGGCTGCAGAACACCATCATCACTGGGGTAATACACAGCCAGCGCAACCACGAAACTCTCAGCACCCACAGATGACTGCCCTGGCTGTGAAAGCAGATGGGCCCATCAAGAGCTGAGCAGAACTACGTCCTACAGACAGATTCAGGGGAAGGGGAAGCCACTGCTTTCCGTGGTGGACCACTCGTGACCAGGCTCTGATGGACAGTCCCAATTAAAGAGTCACACAGATGCGCTGGTTAAACTAAGTGGGAGACTGAACCAAACCAACGTCATGAATTGGGAAAGGGACAAGTCGGGAGTGAGGGGGTTGAAAGGGGTGGGAAGGAAATTCAAGAGTGTGGCGTAATCAGAATGTATTATTTACCTGTACTAACTTGTCAAAGAACTTAATAAAAAACAAAACCAAAGCATATTCTGTTCTCTCAGTTCTAAGTATGCAAGTGTGATTTCTGAAGTGAAAGACCAGTAAACCAACAAAAACAAAACCCATTCTATTTCCAAGTTTCAGAACTTTGACAATTCTTAAAATTTAACTTTTGATGCTGGGGCTCAAACCCAGGGCCTCACATGTGTGAGCCACACGGTCTTATTCCTGAGATGTTCTCTCACCTCCGAGCCTCACCTCCAGCAAGGAGTGTTCTATCACTGAGCCTAACTTACGGTTCTAATGCTGCATAGTCACTACCATGGCAACCGTGTATCCCATCACTAAGAACAGAGACTTAGCCCAGAAGTGGACTGAAATATAAAGTCAGATTACTTCCTCTAAGGAAAATGATCACTTCTGTGTTCAAACCCTAGCTCTGATACTAAGACTGTAACCATGACACATGATTCAATGGCATGTCGGTTATGAATCGATGGGCTATGGTGACGCTTACCTCCTCCCCTATAATTGTCAGCCTAGGGAACTTCCGTGCCAGGGAAGAGCATATGCTCATCTGTACCAAGCGGTCTGCTTTGGTCTGCAGGTCTGTGGCTGAGGTCTGTAACAAAGAATGCAAATCTCAATAGAAATACCATCAGGGATAAGTGGTCTTCCCACTCCCAAGTGCACAGTACCCATATAATTTACACTACATTCTCAGATTTCAGATTCACAGAGCTTAGCCCCAAATGAATCAACTAGTCATATGCTCTGCCGCTTCTCAGAGAATTAACAGCAATTAAGACAGGGAAGTGAAGCTGGGTGGTATTGTATGACTGTAATCTCAGCACTTGGAAGGCTGAGGCAGGAGGATTGCCATGAATTTGAGATCAACTTGCACTACAAGTATACCAATAAATAAACATAATTTAGAAACACAGAGTGTTTGTATATGTGTTGATGGAGATCAAACCCATACCTTGTGCATGCTGAGAAAGCACTCTACCACTGAGTTATATTACCAGCTCCATAATGCTTCAAGTTTGCAAAGGTGCTATTAAATTATTTGGAATGTGCTGAGTGACGGTGGTTCATTTCTTTAATCCCAGCACTCGGAGGCAGAGCCAGGCGGATCTCCGTGAGTCTACAGAGTGAGTTCTAGGAAAGGCTCCAAAGCTACACAGAGAAACCCTGCCTCAAAAAACCAAAATAAATAAATAAATTGGAATGTTTTCTTCTCTAGTTGAGAATTCTTTTATAAGATTCTAGTTACCAACTTTCTTCATAGGCTACGAGACAGGAAACTACCAGTGTGGCACTACACATTTTTTAGAATCTCATACTTGAAAAGCAGAAGCAGCAGGTTCACCAGAGGTCCTAGTCTAGCCTGGTCTACATAGTGAGTTTCAAGCCAGCTCCCACAAGTCCTGTGCCAGCCTACTCTACACAGTGAGTTCCAGGCCAGCCAGGGCAGCATAATAAGACCTTATTATCTCAAAGCCACAATAAACAAACAAACCAAAGAAATACATTTACACTGCTCCAAAGTGAAGCTGCATACTCTATCATCAGTGTACCAAGACCATCCTCAATAACCACCCCCACCCTGCCCTTGTAATGCAAGAGTTCCTAAAGATGACTGATTCATTAATGCATCAGAAAGAATTTCTGGGTTTTTTTGGAGGGTGGTAGTGGTAGTGGTGAAGATGGAGATGGGGTTGAGACAGAGTCACTTGAACTCACTATATAGCCGAGGCTGGCCTAGAACTTCTGCACCTCTTGTCTTCATCTCCTAGGTGCTGGGACTACAGCTGTCTGACACCACATGTGGCTTTTATAGCTTTGAATAACAAACACTTATTTAAAAATCAGATTTTCTCAAACATGTCGTATGTTCTAAGGTTGCATGGTTTTGTAGGGAATAGATTAGGATCTGTTCTGGAGGTGGACTTCATCATATATACAAAGACCTTGAATGAAGTATGGAGTTATTTTCTTTTTTCTTTCTGGTTTTTCAAGACAGGGTTTCTCCGTGTAACATTCCTGGCTGTCTTGGAACTGGCTCTGTAGCCCAGGCTGCCCTCAAACTCAGAGAGATCCGCCTGCCTCTGCCTCCAGAGTGTGCCACCACACTCAGGTTCGAGTTCTTTTCAAAGCAGATGTTGAAAGGAAGGCTCTGGTGAAGTCCATCATTTTACCATTACTTGGTCTAGACTATGACATTCTTTTTTTTTTTCAGAGATGAGGACCAAACCCAGGGCCTTGCGCTTACCAAGCGCTCTACCACTGAGCTAAATCCCCAATCCCTTAAAAATTTGAAGGTTTTTTTTTGTTTTTGTTTTGTTTTTTTTTTTTCAAGACAGGGTTTCTCTGTGTAGCTTTTCACCTTTCCTGGATCTCACTTGGTAGCCCAGGCTGGCCTTGAACTCACAGAGATCTGCCTGGCTCTGCCTCCCGAGTGCTGGGATTACAGGCGTGCGCCACCACCGCCTGTATGACATTCTTTACTACTGTGAAGAAACAGACAAGGTGGCAGTACCTTCTGCACGATGCCCAGGTCCCCTTCAGCAATGACACATCTGACTATGGCTCCCGCCTTCTGAGCGATGGCATACGCTGAGGCCACCAGCCGCATCAACACAGTGGGGGGGGAAGCCATGATGAGCCCTAAGGAAAGGAGAATGATGTTTTGTTACTTTAGAGACCAGCTACTAGTTTCAATTAATTGAATTCAAAACAACACCTATCTACTGAATGCCTGGGGCTGCCTCAATTAACTACATAGTTGTTGTTTTTTTTTTTAACAAAACAAAACATTGTTTCTCCGAGTAGCATTTCTGTCCTGGAACTCACTCTGTAGCCCAGGCTGGCCTCAAACTCACGGAGATTGCCTGCCTCTGCCTCCCAGGTGCTGGGATTAAGGGCCTGCACCACCACTGCCCTGCTACTACATAGGTTCTTTAATAAATACACACTAAAAGAGACTTGGAAGAGACACAGTTTTGGTATTAACTCTTTCAATACACCCTGTCACACTCTCTCTTAGCAAACAAAGCATTTTAAAGCCTGGAGAAACGAACTCAGCAGGTAAAAAGTTTTGAGTGTGAAGTGTGTAACATGCAAAGTAGAAGTCTTAGGAGCTAAAAATATAATATGTGACACCTGCCCTTAATCAGCTGATAAGTGCAAGGGAGGGGTGAGCAGCGTAAAGGACTTGGGTGTCCACATAGGGTAAACTGTAAAAAAAAGGAACTGGGCTGTAGCTCGGAGGTAGAACACGTGCTTTGCAGTTCAGTTCAGCCTATCAGGACCCTGCATACAAACTCTAGCACTGCTTACAACAAACAAACAAAAACTGCAACTAGGCAGCCCTGACAGGTCTAGAACTCCCCATGGAGACCAGGTGGCTTTAAACTCACAAGAGAGCCACCTGCCTCTGTCTCCTGAGTGCTGGGCCTCCATACTCATTCTGTTTATCTGACGTCTCACTATGTGGCCCAGGCTGGCCGCAAAGTACTAATCCTCCTGCCTCAGCCTTCTGAGCACTGGGATGACAAGTATATGTCATCACGCCTCGCTTCAACTGAAAGACGTAAAAAGGACACTCTGAAGGGCCATCCTTGTGGGGCCAACTGAGGTGCCAGCTATGCTATATTCCAGCCTGGCATCTTCCCTCCCATTTCCTTCCCTTCCCTTCTATAAGTGATTTCAACAACACTCTCTAGAAAGCCAGTTGTACTATATTTCTGTCTCCAAGGGCTTAAGGCAAAAACTCTCAGGCTACCCAGTGTTTGAACACAGGCAAAATGCAAAGCCTTGGGTTCAATCCCCACTACAACAAAACACAAAAACAAGGCAGACTTGGTGGCCTAGAAATCCTAGCACTCAGAAAGCTGAGGCAGGAGGACCCTCAGATGCAGACTAGCCTAGGCTACATAGTAAGTTCTAGGTCCACCTGGCTAAATAAAGATACATTGTTTCAACAACAACAACAACAATAAATACAACAACAAAAACCTTTACAACTTAAAACAAAAGCTTTTCCAACTCAAAATCAAATAAGGAATCAGTTTGACATTCCTTTACTTAGGTCAAGCAGTGCATGATTATTCCTTATCCACAGGAGCAAACCCATTTCCATCGCCAATTTCTGATGGAATAGTTGACTCCACATACCTTTAAATCCACCTGCATCCTCTTCCGTTGCCTCTGATCTAACCACAAGAGTTAAGAACTTAAATGGACAATAGACAAATATGGGGAAGCTCTTAAATGATGCAGTTAAGGCTGGAGAGATGGCTAAGTGATGCAGAGCACCGGCTTCTCTAGCAGAGCACCCGGGTTCAGCTCCCAGCTCCCACAAGGCAGCTCACAACCGTATGTAACTCCAGTTCCAGGCCAGTTCCCCTTTTGGCATCTGAAGGCACCAGGCATGCATGTGATTCACAGGCTTACATGCAGGTAAAACATCCACACACATAAGATAATAAAATAAATCTTGAAAAGAAAAGAGAGAGAAGCCAGATGGTTGTAGTGCACCCTTTTAATTTGAGGCAGAGGCAGGTGGATCTCTAAAAGTTTGAGGCCAACCTGGTCTACAGAGTGAGTTCCAGAGCAGCCAAGGCTACACACAGAAACCCTGTCTCGAAAGATGGAAAAAAAAGGTGTGGGGTGTGGGGAGAGACAAGATATAATGGAAACTGATATGCAGCACCGAAAACCATTTTTGTGGCCAATAGATGTTTGGAGTTAAAATGAAAATAAAATGGCAAAAAAAAAAAAAAAACAAAAGAAAAGAAAATGGCTATCTATGTGGTACATCTCATATTGTAATCAAGCTATGTTGATTTCTTGACACTCTAGGTTTTGCAGGTGGAATAAAGTAAATTACGATCATTACCAATTCAGGAACACCACAAATAAGACCCAGGAGCAATAGTTTAGGAGAGCATTTCACTGAACAGCCATCTATCTAATGTACTTTGAACTGGAAGGGTAGATCCAGGTTACTAGCCTTACCCAGCACCTTTTCTGGGGAAGGGGATGCTGGGAAATCACACCTGAGGCCTCACCAGGCAAGGTCTTTCTCACCCAGCTACCCTCAACTCGCCACAGGCCTAAGTGCTGACAGGAGTTTAACCTGTGGGAGTGGCGACAGAGAAGTAATTTTCTCCCACTGGAACTTTTCATAGATATCATTTACCCTTAATCCAGTTCAGTAATCATGTGAGCCTTGTTAGGCTTCGAGCAAGCTTAACCCACGTCCTCTCCAGCTTGCCACATATATGCAGACGTTTCTTCTTCCAACAGAAAATTTCCCAGCTGTCTGCTTGCTACCTCACTCAATAAATGCACCCTATGTTTTATGAACTACAATTTGAAGAGAGCATCAGGTTTGTAAGACCTAAGAATAGCAATATGACTACCCCTCCAGGCCCTAATACTTTTCTTACCATAGTTTTTTTTTTTTTTTTTTTAAAGAAATATATAGTTTTGATTCTTGGTATAAAGAAAAAGAAAAAAATTATCAAAACACAAAATGTGTAAAGGAGATTTTTACTAGCCTTCTCACGTCTCCCCAGCAACCCAGTGGGAAGTACCTTTTGGAGTGACGGGACTGAAGAACAAGGCTAAGGCTAACCACTCAGTTAACTTCCTTAGAGTGGCTCAGAAAACTCCTTTCTCTGACTCCACCTTTCTCTGAGTCTTCCCTGAGCACTTCTGGGAACATGACCTTTCAAAAGCTTAGCTAAAAAAACAGTGTGATGGCTAAAGACACAGACTTTGGAGTCAGCTGCCTATGTCCACATCCTGGATATGTTAGCTTTTGGAAAGCCACCCGACTCTTCATCCTTGAACTTCTAAATGGGAAAACCGCACCGAGTAGTATAGGGTTGCTGTGATTATTAAATAAGTACTACATGGAAGGCACTGAGCCTCTAGACAAGCATCAAACAACACTGGCTAGATACGTTTACCTGATTTCCTTTGTTCTGGCTACAACAGGGATACAGGGGAGTGCTAAAAACAAAAGGCGAGGGGCTGGAGAGATGGCTAATGGTTAAGGGCACACAGAGGTCGGACCCCAGATCCCAGGTGGAGCAGCTTACAGACACTTGTAACTCCAGCCCCAGGGGACCAGATGTCCTCCTCTGGCCTCCATTGGCACCTGCACTCATGAGTACATACTCACATTAGGACACAGGCACAAACTTATAATCTAAAGTAAAATGGAAACATCTCCATGGGCTCACACATCCAAATGGATACTTTCTCACCAAGTGCCAGTGTTCTCAGACACTGTGGGGAGAACTTTTAGGAGGCCTGGCCTAGTGAGAGGAAGTGGCTCCCTGGATGGTGGGCCAGTACTGACACCTGCTCCACTTGTTTGCTCTCTGTTCAAGCTCTCTGCTCCCAGATCCACCAACATGTAAGAAGCCCCATGTGAACTTCCACTGCTGAGAATGGGGGCCAGCCACCTGTCTTTCCCACCGTGATGGACTGTGTGCCCCTGAAACCATCAGGCAAAATAAACGGCTTCTCCCTTAGCTGCTTCTGACTCACTGATGAGACAACTGACCTAGGGAGTGGCGTGGTACCTGATGGGACAGAGGTGCTTCTGCACCATGCTTTAGGCTTGGGCCTTAGAGTAAATATGAAAAACAGTGAGTCAAAAGGCAATCAATCTAATTCCCATGCACGTAAGAAATCTTTACAACGCCTGCCAGCTACTCTAGAAGGATGGAACACATAAGCCAGGCATGGTGGGTGCTATAATTTCACCACTCAGAAGGCTGGGGTTCCTGTCACTAAGAGAACTGCTCAAAGTTCAGAACAGCCTGGACTAGAGACCAAGTGCCAGACCAGCCAGGTCTACACAGTAAGATCATCTCAAAAACAAAACAAACGAAACTTAAAACAGCAACAGAAAGAAAAATAGCAAGGCTCAAGTGACCAGTTTCTTCTCATAGCCTTAAGGTTTAAGGGCAAAACAATAACAACAACAACAACAACAACAAAAACCTGTATCCTTTTTGTCCTTTATCTTTAATTCTTTTTAAAAAATAATTTACTTATTTTTATTTGTTTTGCCTGCATGTATGTCTGTGTGAGGGTGTCAGATCTTGGAGTTACAGACAGTTGTTAGCTGTCATGTGGGTGCTGGGAATTGAACCTGGGTCCTCCAGAAGAGCAGTCAGTGCTCTTAACCACTGAGCCATCTCTCCAGCCCTTTTATCTTTAATTCTTATAAGGATGGTGAACATGCAGATGAGGATTTTAAAATGTCTGATATGTTCCCAGTAAAAGCATTAAAATCATTTATCTTTGGAACCTGATTAAATAGTGCTGAAGTTCAAGGTATCTGGAAAGATAAAAATGAGCGTGATGGAGCAAATTCTGAACAATTAATAGAGATTCCCTTGTTACCAGTTTTCAAACTATAATAATCAGCTGGGTGTGGTGACCCTGCTCCTGGTCTTTGCACTTAGGAAGCTGAGTCAGGAGGACTGGGAACAAAACCAACATTAGTTACATAGTAGTTTCCAGGCTAGCACTGGCTAACTAGTGGAGTACTTTCTCTAAACATGCACATACAAACTCTAAACAAAACAAAATGAATGTTTGGAGAAAGTATGTGTATGTGTATATATACATATAAGTGCATATATTACACACACACACACACACTCACACTCACACTCACACTCACACTGCATTTTAAAAAAAGGTTCCAGGTAGTCCTGGGTGGAAACATACTCCTATAATCCCAAAACTCAGGAGGCTGAGGTAAGAGAACCTTGGGTTTGAGGTCAGTTCGGTTTTTTTCAGTTTGTTTCTCTAATAGGTTTTAATCAAAAGAGTGAAACCATAAAAAGTCTAGGAATGGTTTTATAATTTGTAAAGGCCTTTGAAACACAAAATTAGGAGTTCATAAACAGTGTGTTAGCAAATTTACACAGAAATTAAAACTTCTACATGGCCAAAATGCCATAAGCAAAGTCATAACTGATAAAAGGAGAGGTTAAGTCTTGTACCATCTAGTAATAACTGAAGTTTTATTTGGGGCTCTTATGCCTTGGTATGTAAAAGACAATACTCCAGTGCAAGACGAGGCAAGAACAGTTGGCAAAAAGTTCCCAGAAAGAAAAAAGCGCTGGTCACTAAATATACGAATGTAATACTACCGAATATAAAGGAAATGCAAAGTTAGAGAATGAGAGGTGATTAAGATTCACACATGGCAAGCGTTTGCCCAGTCTTCAAGGACTGAGAGAACATATTCCTACTGGAGCCCTTTAACAAAAACAAATTGTATACATTGTTGGACGCAGCTATTATATTCCTGGGCAAACAAATCACAACGACCTACCAGCGTGCAGAAACGACAACCGAAAGAATGTTGGCTATTATGAAGTTTGCAAATTTGGATGCAATAAGAAGCGAAAGTCAAGTTTAACCTTGCTGTTTACTCATTATTAACCAGTGTCCTCCAGAAAGCCAAGCCCAGATAAACAACCCCATGTAGCCACTGGAGCTTCTAGATGCGGCTGAACTATATAGGCAGTGTATGTACCCCCGGGGGGCTGGGCACCACCACCCCTGGCTCTCCTCTACTGGGTGCCAGAGGTGGGCAGTTACCGGACCAATAAACTAGGGCTTTCCTAGGTCCTGCCCCGCCGCGGGAGACACTTACACTCAGCCGCCCCCGCGTCCTCAAACTGCAGACCTGCTGGGTCGCTCTCCGCCCCGGTCCCCACTTCCTGCAAGAACCGGTCCAATGTTCAGAGAAGCGGCTTCCGCAGCTGCGCCAGCGGGAACTCGGCGCAGGCGCACAACAGGCTCCCGGGCTGTTGGGGAAAAGCCTGTTCTGCGCGTTCGGCGCAGGTTCATGCCACCTGTTGTCAAAGTCCGAGTCCCCGGGACGTTCCCGGGTGCTGGTTCCTGGCGTCTTGGCCTCACCTCAACAACAGTTTCTACTCGTTTTGATTCTTGACGCAGGGTTTAGATAGCCCAGGCTGGCCTAGAGCCACACATCTTCCTAACTTAGCTGCGACTGCTCAGGTGCCACTATGCCCGGCTTGGCTTTATTTTTTGATGAGTTGCCTTTATGGGGTTGTTTTCATATGAGCAACACTCCGACCTCCCCCCCCCCCCCCCCCTTAAAAATCTCATGTTGTTCTTTTGTGAGGATATAACGAACACGTTTTGTTTCTATGTGTTTTCTGCAACTCTCAAACTTTACTTATAAGCAAACCATAGTGTGTGTGTGTGTGTGTGTGTGTGTGTGTGTGTGTGTGTGTGTGTGTGTAATCAAGGTCTTACTTAGGCTGGCCTCCAACTTATGGCAATCCTTCTACCCCAAGTTTTCATATATTGGCAGTTAAGAGAACTTGTTCTCCCTGAGGACCAGGGTTTGGTTCCTAGCACCCACAGCGAGGCTCACAACCATCTAAAACTCTAGTTCCAGGGTATCTGTGAGCACCAGGCACACATGGTGCACATAAATACACGCAAATAGTCATACACATAAAAATAAGTAAATCTAAAAAAATTACAAACTCATGCATTGGCTTTTGTAAATACATTGTAATTGTATAACAACTGCCATGAATAAGCACAAATAAAACCTATCTCATGCATATAGTGGAATGCAGAGTCCACAGGCGCTCTGCCTTGTATCTTCCCAGAGGGTTTCCCAGGGAACAGCCGAGTTGAATTAATGCGGCAAGTTGTTCTGTAGAGGGGTGTGTGTGTGTGTGTGTGTGTCGGGGTGGAGGCTGAGTGTATGAATCTTCACACTGCTGTTAGTCAGGTTCCCAGATGGGAAAATGCACTTCCGAGATGACGTGCATTCATTCATTCGATGATGGTGCAAACATGAGGACTCACAAAACACTTAAATGCTGGTGTAATTCCAGTTGGAGAAGTCTGGCATCTCCAGAGGCAGCTGGTTAGTGAAACTCACCACATTGGTGAGCTCTGGGTTTGACTGAAAGACCCTGACTCCATGAGTAAGGTGCAAGAACTATGGAAGATGAGTCCCAACATCAGTCTAGGACCTCCACATGCACACATGCATACCACACATACACATGGAAATAGAGGAAAAGGCATTACACACCGGAACAGTACATCCAGCAGTCTACTTTCAAATTCTCCCAATACTTGTTACCAGACTTCTTCATGTTTCTACTTTGAGACGACTCTGTCCTCTTGGCTCCCAAACTTGAGCATCTTTTTATAGTCATTGGCTTTTTATTTGTTTACCTTTTTTCTACTTTATCTTGATTTGCAGCAACTTTTTATACATTTTTTTTTTAAAGTGTAGAACAGGAATGGCAAAATAACAGCTGTGAACATGTGTAGCCCTGGCTGTCTGGAACTCACGCTATAGACCATGCTGTCCTGGAACTGGTAGATCTGCTGACCTCTGCTTCTCAAATGCTGGGATTAAATGCCTGCGCCACCACCGCACGGCTTTAGTCCCACTGCTTCGTATGTTTACGACCCTGGACAAGTTGCTTAACTAAAGTGTCTGATGAGGGAGAACCGAATGATCCCGGTCCCCTGTCTCTTTACCCTTGCGTGACCTCGGGTAAGATCTGGTGTGGTGCAGACCTCCAACCCGGAAGACCCGCCCTCGCCCCGCCCCTTCCGCTCCCCCGAGCGCGTGCGCACTTCCACGCAATTGAGTTTTTTCTCGGGGTCCCAGCCTTTAGATCCCGGGCCGCTGACGCGGGCTGCGTGCCGAGGCGTCCGCCTGTGGCGCCCACCATGCTTTGGGGGCTGCGCTCTCACGGGCCCGGGGCGGCGGCGCTGGCCGCTGCCGGGAGCTTATGGAGGCCAGCCCGCTTTCCCGGCCGCCTCGGGTGTCTGGGAATGCCGAGGAGGCTGGTGGTGCGGTCAGTGGCAGGGGCGGATAGCCCCCAGAGCAGCCCGAACAGCGGCAGATACCGGGACACGGTGCTGCTGCCGCAGACCAGCTTCCCGATGAAGCTGCTGGGCCGCCAGCAGCCCGACATGGAGCTGGAGATCCAGCAGGTACCGGGCGCGGCCACCCGGGCAGGGCGGGGTGGGCCAGCTCTGCCAACGCTCCGGGCCGCTGGGGTTCCCAGACGGGCCCCTAGGGTGGCGGGTTCCAAAGCGAAGCCCAATGCCAAGCAATGCACCTTCCGATTTCAGCACCAAGCGAGTCGGCTTTGCACACTCTTCCTGTCTTACTTGTCAGAAAGTAACCAGCATGTAAATAAAAGTTCAAGCGTGGGCCGGAGAGATGGCGGCGCTTGGATCTTGCTGAGGATCTGAGTTCGTTTCCAAGCACACTAGTCTGGCAGGTTCACACCACCTGTAACTCCAGCTCCAAGAGAGCCAATGCCCCTGACCTCCGCTGGCACCTGCACTCAGATGCATCGCGCACAAATAATTAAAAATGAAAACTAAGTCTTTAAAAAATAATTCAAGTGTTCTCAAAGAAGGGAAGTTGAAGCCCACCTTAGTTACATGTCTAGGCCTTTCGCTGGAATTATGACTCCTTTGCAGGACAAAGCAGCAGTCCTTCTTGAGTTCCCCTTGTAGACTGTGTATCTGTCTTCTATAGCATACTCAGTTTGGCCGAGACTCACATGTTAGTCTTTAAAATATTCCTGATCACTAGGAATACTGCTTAAGTGAATAAAGTTAGCCGGAATATTCTTTGGATTTAGGGAAGTATTGAGGCCAAAGAATAGCAAGAATAAGTTACCAGTGTGTTTTGGGTGGGGCTGGGGACTGACAGGTCTTTTCAACAGGGCAAGATTGAGGCAGTGGATATTGATAGACTTGCCAAGAATTTAGAGCCCCTCTGCCACGTGAAAGTTTAGACTTTAATCTGAAGTATTGTCAGGGGCAGGGAAGACTGCTGACTGTTTAATACTGGTTCCTTTCAGGGATGTTTCCAGTTATATTTCTGAGTTGAAAGAGTTGGAATGGGATAAGTAATAACTGAGGATTGATAAGATTCCACAGCATGTATTTATGTGATATGTAAACATTGGCTTTTTTTTTTTTTTAAACAGAAATGTGGGTTTTCAGAGCTTTATTCCTGGCAAAGAGAAAGAAAAGTAAAGACGGAATTTTGTCTTCATGATGGACCTCCTTATGCAAATGGTGACCCTCATGTTGGGCATGCCTTAAACAAGGTAATTATAGTTTAGGTTATAAAACTTGGAAGTAAATACTCTGCAAAAGAGCATATTCTACGCTGTGATAATTATGTAAAGTTACATTGGCATATGCAAATCAATGAATTGTTAATGAGTTTATTTATTGTGGTGCTGGACATGAAACTCAGGGCCTTGTTCATGCTAGGTAAGTAGTCTACCAGGGAGCTGTATCCCAAAGTATCTTGTGTATGTTGTGGGATCTGTGGATGGAACCCAGCATGTAACATGTTATGGCCTCTCATCTCTACATCTGCAGCCCACACTGGATACATGAGTAGCAATACACAATTTTAATACATTTTAAAACATTAACATTGCAAGTGTTTCCTTTCAGCTTTTTGTTACTTTACACTTAAATTTAACCTCATTCATTACTTCTTGTTTATGTGTTGGGCATTATTCTGTACTCCAGGTAGTGAAAAAATTAAGTCATATCCCTTCCTTATACTCTATTTGGGAAGATAAATTATTAAGATATGTAACATGCTGGACTGTGATAATAGCTGTGGAGGAAACAAAAGTGGGAAGGAGAGATAATAGAGTCATTGCTGAAGCTAATTCTTTTTAATTCTACTTTATTTTATGTGTATGGGTGCTTGGCCGGTGTGTATGTCTGTGTACCACCTGCATGCCTAATGCCTGCAGAGGACAGAAGAAAGCTCACAGATGCCCTGGACTGGAGTTAAAGATGGTTATGAGCTACCATGTGGGTGCCTGGCTTCTCTGGAAGAGCAGCCAGTGCTTGTAACTGCTGAGCCATCTCTCCAGCCCTGGAGCTGTAATTTTAATCAATGGATTTGGAATGGCTCTTCAACCAGAAAGGTGAAATTATGGGAAAAACTTAAGAGAGCAGGTGAGAGCCCAGTGTGCATTCCTGCATTTGGTAATTGAGGAAGTAGGATCATTGAGTGTGTGAGGCCTGTCTAGGGCCCCTAGTGGGTTTGACCAGTATGGACTAGAGTTAAAACCTGTCTCAAAAACAGACAAACAAAACAAAACAAAAATCCCTGAATCGGTAGGACTAGCCAGTGCAAGGCTTGAGATGGGTGTTTTGGGCTCATCTGAGGAATAGGAAGGAAGGCAACATAGGCTGTACATGAGGGGAGAATGTTAGATATGGATTCAGAGTCGCAGAGTCCAGATCGAACAGTCCATTTAAAGGACTTTGGGCTTCATTCTGTGAATACTAGCAAGCCTTTGGCCTTCAGGGTCAGGTTCTTGAGTAGATGCATTCAAGATCTGATTTATTAGATAATTTACTATGATTTCAAACATTTATTTGGTCTGACTAATAGGATCATTTTAGTCTGTTTTGTTGGTGATAGAGAGTTGAGGTTAAGGCATCTGCAAGCAGAGAGACCAGTCAGGAGTCAGAGGACAGCGGCAGTGTCCTTGACAGTTGAAGCCACAAAAGCAAAAAGAGACCAGCTTTGGAGTGCAGTCTGATGTGGAGCTGATGGGACGTACTGTGTTAAGACTCAAGGATGCTTCAGAGAGCTTTGGCCTGGAGCACTTAGGCCAGTGTTTCTCTAATTTGTTGGGGAGATGGTGGGAGGGTTGGTGTTTGGACTTGGGCAGGGGAGGAAGATGCTGGTGAATCAGAGCAAAGCCACCAGCACAGGGTCTGGAGTTGGTGTCTGGTCTGTTTCTGAGGCAGGTAGATGGCTGTTGAGTAGGCTCTGAGCCACCCCTGCTTCCCGCTGCGAGGGAGAAACTGTAGCTCTTACCATGAGTACATGATGTGACTGCTTCCCAGGGAACACTGTCTCGCTACAGCCTGATTATCAATTCATCTTTCTTTAGTTTTTAGAAAATTACGTTTATTTGTATGTGTGTGTCTTAATTTCTAACACACGATTAAAAACCAAAGAGATTTCCATGTAACTTTATTTTATGTTTGTTTTTGGTACTGGAGGTCTGGCCGGGTGGTGCTTCTATGAAGCATTAGAGGTTTCTCCTTTCTGACAGATGTACTATATTAATGCTATATTTTTTCTACATGGCACTGTTTTAACTATGTTCCACTTTTTTTTTTTTTTTTGAGACAGACTCTCTTGGGTAGCTTGATCTGGCTTCAGACTCATGATCCTTCTCCACCTCAGAATACTGCCATTATACATGTGTACCACTGTGCCCAGTATATCCACAGATTTGATAAGCTCATTGTATTTAAAATTATACCTACTTGCATTTTACAATACATTGACTTATTTGCATGTGGGAGGGCACATGTACCACAGTGTGTACATAGAAGTCAGAGAACAAACAGCTTGAGGGAGTTAGTTTTCCCCTTCCACCATGAGGCTAGAAAGACAGGAGTCAGTGCCAAGTGGATCAAGAGTACAGGACTGACTCTAAAAATGGAAAACTCCCCCCTCCATGCCTGCCTGGAACCCTGTCAAAGGCCTAGGGAGTCAGTGGGGATTTGGTCTTGTTCCTCCTCAGCCAGTGTGGTCTCGCCTCCTTTCTCCTGCCTGGTGTGCATTTCCCAGGTGACAAAAATGACTCACGTTGTCCACTGTGAAATCCCAACCAGGTTTCCTGACTTCCCTCTAAAGTAATACCGCCTCAGCCCCCAAAATTACTTTCTAGCCCTTTAACATGATTTTTGCTTCCTAGTAAGTGTACATAATGTTATAATTTAGTTTTCCACTGGAAAATGAGGCTTGTTTTCCCATTGACTGCCGTCTCCTCGGGACCTGGAACACTTTATGGCTCACAGTAAGAATACTGAAATAGGAAATGAAAGGCACTGTCTCAGTTACTGTTCTGTTGCTGTGACAAACACCATGACCAGAGCAATTACAAAAGAAAGAGTTTATTTGAGGCTTACAGTTTCAGAGAGTGAGTCCATGACCATGAGTCATGGGGAGTGTAGGTAATATGCATACACACGAAGAATATATATAGATATATATATTCTCACCCACACTGGGGTTGAACCCTGCGGCTGTGTGCATGCTGGAAAAGTGCTCTACTGATAAGCTACATGCCTAGTCTTCTTTATTTTTCTGTTTTGAAACAAGGTCTCACGCAGTAGTGTAGGCCAGCCTTGTTGTCACTGTAGCTCAGACAGGCCTTGAACTTGGGATCCTCCTACCTCAGCCGGTGGCCTCCATAGAAGTGGTGATTACAGACCTGTGCCCCTGGCCTGATCTGAGAAGGGGAACTCAGCTGCCGATGCGCCTGCTAATGAGGCCTGCTGTTGAGTGAGGGCCTGTTAATACAGAACAGTGCAGCATGAGATTCCATCTACTGGGTGCAGCATCAGTTCTGCAGGAGCCTGTGCTTCTCGGCAAGTGTGAGTGAGCAACATGTATTGCATTGTCTGTGTTAATGTTTCCATAAGCATAATCAAAGTTTCTAACTGACTTATTTTCATTCTGGGGTTTAGAAGGTCAAAAGTATTTCTTTAAAAGGTACAATGGGGGTTTGGGGATTTAGCTCAGTGGTAGAGCACTTGCCTAGCAAACACAAGGCCCTGGGTTCGGTCCTCAGCTCCAAACAACAACAACAACAAAAAAAAAAAAAAAAAGAAAAGAAAAGAAAAAGAAAAAGGTAGAATGGGCTGACACTCTTCCCCCAACTTGACGAATAGTGAAATTTGGGCATAATGGTTTTCATGTTTCTTGTCTGATTTTTTTCCCCCCTTGATAACATTTATATTGGGAAATTCAACTATTTGTTACTTCTGTGTAAATATAGCACATTAATTAGTGGATTTAATTGGTTATTTTATAGAAATACTATAAAATTGGACATGATACTTTAAAAAGAGATTATGAGGCATGTGTTTTCTGGATAGTGATTGTGCTTTCATCCTTGCAGATTTTGAAAGACATTGCCAATCGATACCATATGATGAGAGGCTCCAAAGTGCATTTTGTGCCTGGCTGGGATTGTCATGGGTTGCCCATTGAGACCAAAGTGTTATCAGAGCTTGGTGTAAATGCTCAGACTCTTTCAGCCATGGAGATCAGAGAGAAAGGTGAGCTCCATTTTCATTTAAAGTGGATCTGTGACTGCTCAACCTCCTAAAACCAAGGCTCTGCCTGTAGGAAGTCTTTCTTGTCGGACTTCCTTTGGGCTGTCAGTCTCCAAATGACAGGGAGACTTCTTATTAATTATGAAAGCTTGGCTTTAGCTTAGGCTTGTTCCCAACTAGCTCTTACAACTTAAATTAACCTGTTTCTATTAATCTATGTTCTTCTGCATGGCTCTTTACCTCTCCTCCATTCTGTATGTCCAACATCCTCTGTGTGCACCTAGCTTCTAACCCTGAGTTCCTCTCTCTCTTCCCAGAAGTCCCATCTGTTCTCTTCCTGCCTAGCTATTGGCCATTCAGCTCTTTTTTAACCAATCAGAAGGCTTCTTGGCAAAGACACATCTTCACAGTGTATAAAAAGATTATCCCACAGCATCTGCCAAAGGGACTTGGCTTTGTTTTGGTTACAGTGAGACCTATTGGATATTTACTACTTTATATCATAGACAATTCTGATTTTTTTTTTCTTTTTTTGAGACAAGGACCTCTATGTTTACCTCAGGTTGACCTCATATTCTTAATTGCATCCTCCTGCCTTGGCCTTCTGAATCCCAGCATCATTGGTATAAGCCTCCATGGATCCCCAGATTTTCCCTTTTAAATTGACTTTTGTACACACACACACAGAGACTACTATAATACTACTATTAATATATTATAAGGAATGATGTGGAATATTTTCCAGTTTTATCTATCTATCTATCTATCTATCTATTTATTTATTGAGACAGGGTTTCTCTGTGTGACAGCCCTGGCTGTCCTAGAACTTGATTTGTAGACCTGGCTGTCCTCGAACTCATGGAGATCCACCCGCCTCTGCCTCCAGAATGCTGGGATTTAAGGCGTGCACCACCACCGCTCGGCAAAATTCCAGTTAGTTTAAAAAAAAAAAATTGTTCTATATTTTGGATACCTTCAAATAGTCTCTCTGCCAAGAACTTTTTATACGACTGGCATATAGCTCAGTAGAAAGAGTGCTTACCAGGCATGACGAGGCCCTGTGTGCAGTGCCCAGCACTGCAGGTACTGGGAGGGACGGTATATTCCTGTGCTCCTGGCTTCAGGGGATCAGAAACAGCTACCAAGTGAGTCAGAGGCCAGCCTGGGTAAACAAGAGTTCTTCTGTCTAACCGTGCATAGCACCTTCACTTAGACAAGCATGAAACAAGTCATGTTTAAGAATATAAAGTCAGGGTTGGGGATTTAGCTCAGTGGTAGAGCGCTTGCCTAGCAAGAGCAAGGCCCTGGGTTCGGTCCTCAGTTCTGAAAAAGAAAGAATATAAAGTCAGCCTAGTGGCTTAGGATCCTATCACTTGGTAGTCAGCGGCAGAAGGATTCCTGTGAGTTTGAGGTCCCTCTGGGCTGTATAGTAAGTTTAGGCCAGGCTGGGTTTCTCAGAGCCTTTTTCTTTTTCCTCCCTTGTCTTTTCTAGCTAGATCATTTGCTAAAGCAGCCATTGAAAAGCAGAAATCGGCATTTGCTCGTTGGGGAGTGATGGCAGATTGGGATAACTGCTACTATACATTTGATGGGAAGTATGAAGCCAGACAGCTGAGAGTGTTTTACCAAATGTATGAGAAGGTAATGAAGTGATTGTTTTCTTCCCAGTGTATTAAAGTAGGTGTCACAGAAGTTCAGCCTCGATATTGTCCTGGTTAGTTCTCTATTGCTGTGATGAGACAACCGTGGCCAAAGGCAGTTTGGGGAGGAAAGGGTGGATTTGACTTGTATGTCCCCATCACGGTCCAGCGAGGGAAGCCAAGGCAGGGATTCAAGCAAGGCAGGAACCTGGTGGCAGGACCTGAAGCAGAGGCCATGGAAGGGTGCTGCTTACTGGCTGGATCCCTGAGGCTTGCTCAGCCTTTTTCTTACACACCCAGGACTACCTGCCCTTGAATGGTGCCACCCACAGTGGACTGGGCCCTTCTAAATCAATCGTTAATCAAGAAAATGCCTTATAGACAAAGTATGACCAGCATAGGTGTCCTATATGTCTCTTACAGGGCTTGGTTTATCGATCTTACAAACCAGTGTATTGGTCTCCCTCATCAAGGTATGTAATCTTTGGTAATTAAAAGGTGGGGAACATTTGTGAAGCTCCCACATGTTTATGTATTGACACTTTAAAATCTCAGGACCGCGCTTGCTGAAGCAGAACTGGAGTACAACCCTGAGCATGTTAGCCGGTCGGTCTATGTGAAATTCCCTCTCTTGAAACCTCCTCCGAAGCTGGCGTCTCTTACAGGTGGGTTTAGCCAAAGCTTGAGTTTGTTAATGGTCTGGAATTGCTATGGTTGCTAACATAGTCACAACTTTCCTCCCTCAGATGGCTCATCCCCTGTTAGCTTCTTAATCTGGACCACCCAGCCTTGGACAATTCCTGCCAATCAGGCTGTTTGCTATATGCCAGAAGCAAAGTAGGTGGTTGATTATATCTTTTTATTTTTCCCACAGGTAGGATT
Organism: Onychomys torridus; assembly: GCF_903995425.1. NCBI lineage: Eukaryota > Metazoa > Chordata > Mammalia > Rodentia > Cricetidae > Onychomys > Onychomys torridus. Next base: position 10,353,012 of record NC_050453.1, read on the forward strand.
TGTGTTAAATTTATTTCACTCTCATGACCCTTTTAAAATGTAGTGAATTATCCCTTAGTTAAGTTCATGTGGCTGTTACTGCACTCTAGAATAGATGATGATCTATTTGAAGACCTGTCAGCTGTTTTGGGAAAGTGAAACGGATGTGAAGTCTGGAGTGCTTTGTGAACTACCCTCTGACCTTGAAGTCGATTTTTCCGAAGTGGTATCATTTAACTGGAAGTGTCTTCGTCATGGGTGATGCTTTACTGTGCGCTTCATCTTCAGGTATGCTGTTGTGAAATGTCCCTCTTCTGGGGAAGTCTACATACTGGCTGAGGATAAAGCATCACCTGTTGCCTCTACCTTGGAAACAACATTTGAAGTTATTTCTACATTTTCAGGTGAGGATTTAGAGACATTGTCCAACTGTCAGTCATTAAAATATCGGGTTGATTGGCATTTACTAGTTTCTTGGATATTGCCCACTGTGAATTATAGCAGATATGGCATCTATGTTTCTAGAGGAAAAAAAAATAAAGAAATATATGTAGTTTGCTTGTTTATTTCAGAGTCTTACTATGTAAACCAGGTTGGCCTCAAACTAACTCACAGAGATCTGCCCGCCTCTGCCTCTCAAGTGCTGGGATTAAAGGTATGGGCCATTATGCTTGTTGTCAAAGGCAATACTTCTATCAGAGTAATCTTTTATGAGTAATAATTAGGACTTCAATGCAGTGACTGGTTTTATATAACTGTGGAAGTCTGGGAATATTTAAAAATAATTTCGATCCTTAGAGATGATTACGTCTTTTGAGTTTCTTGCTGAAACGCAGCAATCTTACAGTAAGTGCAATTTAAAAAATTGAATGATCACTTAGCTGCAGAAGAAAACCTTATGTTCATCAGTTTAGGTGTAAGAGGATTAGAAGGGTAAACACACAACCTTATCAGAAAATAAGGGGGGGGGGCGGCGTAAGGGCAGAAAGGGAACTGGATGGAGTTTCTGAGATCACTGGTCCTAGATGGTGCAATAGGTAAGTTAGAGGACCCAGTGTGTTCCCTTTTTTGAGGGCTTGAGCCCAGGCCTGGAGCATGCTCAGTAAGCATATTACCACTGGGTTATCCCTAGCTCCTTTTCATGTTCATTAAGACATGAGTTTAAGACATTAAGTTTCCTTGGACTCAGTTGGATTATGTATTTGCTGTAATAGATGACAACAGATAAACTGGTAGTATTTTAACTGTTTATTGTGAGGCCGTATTATGTCTAACTGCTTATCCTAACAGTGGTGCTCTCAGTGGGTCTGTAATTGTCTGCATTCTATAGATTCCTGAACATCATAAATCAGAGGGAGGCCAGTTTCGAGCGCAGTCAGTCTTGTACTCTGTTCATCCTGATAGAGATCTGAGTAGCTCAGGGGCAGAGCGCTTGCCAGGCCTCAGGTTTCATTCCCAGAACAAGGAAATAAAGATGCTCGCTGAGTGTAGCAGTGCACACCTATTATCCTAGCAATTGAGAGGTGAAAGCAAGAGGATCAGGTATTTAAGGTCATCCCCAACTGCATGGTGAATCTGAGATGAGCCTGAGCTCTATGAGATCCTGTCTCACAGAAAAATAAAAAAGCTTTATGGGGTTGATCCCAGGATATCATACACAGAAAGAATACTCTTACCACTCAGCCATAGCCCAGCTCTTCATGTAAAACACTTCTTAATGGTTTTCTCTCTCTCTCTCTTTCTTTCTTTCTTTCTTTTTTTTTTTTTTTTTTTTTGGTTTTTCGAGACAGGGTTTCTCTGTGTAGTTTTTGGTGCCTGTCCTGAATCTCGCTCTGTAGACCAGGCTGGCCTTGAACTGGCCTTGATCCTGAGTGCTGGGATTAAAGTCGTGCACCACCACCGCCTGGCCTCTTAATGGTTTTCTCAACCTGCAGGTGTGGATCTGGAAGGCGGTGCTTGCAGTCACCCTTTCATTCCTGATAGAGCGTCTCCTCTTTTACCTGCCACTCACGTGACTCTGGCTAAAGGAACAGGATTGGTTCACACAGCCCCAGCTCACGGTATGGAAGATTACAGCGTAGCATCTCAGCACAAGCTCCCTATGGTACTACTCCTCTTTTTTCCTTTTAATCATTCACCTTGCAGATTGAAAATGATTACTCCTAACTAACATCTTTGTTTCTTGGTAATAACAATTTTTGTCATCATAGTTAAATTGTGAAATGATTACATTTATACAACATCCTAAAACATTACTAATCCATACTAATTAAGAAAGTCCTAGAATTAGCACAAAATCAGAACAGAACTAGACCTGAAGAATATACATTATTACACAAGGGCACTTTTAAAATAACACATGGACCACGTGGAATTGTGGGTCACTTGAATGCACTTTGGAGATGTGCGTTTTTTTTGTTTGTTTGTTTGTTTGTTTGGTTTTTTGTTTTTGTTTTTGTTTTTTTCGAGACAGGGTTTCTCTGTGTAGCTTTGCACCTTTCCTGGAACTCGCTTTGGAGACCAGGCTGGCCCCGAACTCAGAGATCCGCCTGCCTCTGCCTCCCGAGTGCTGGGATTAAAGGCGTGCGCCACCACCGCCCAGCTGAGATGTGCGTTTTTTACTAATTGAGAGTTTGGGGCAACCCTATGTTGAGCAAGTCCAGTACAAATTTTTTTAATTATTCTTATTTATTTCACATGTGTGGATTTTTTTTTGCCTGCATGTGTGTCTGTGTGCTATGTGTGTACCTAGTACCGTTGGATGCCGGAAGAGGGCATCGGATTCCCTGGAACTGGAGTTTTAGTTGTGAGCCACCAGATGGGCCAGCACCATTTTTCCAACAGCTCAGATCATCCTTACCAGTTTTTAGCAAAAAAGTATTTTGTAATTGAGGTAGGTACAGTTTTTTAAAACACACTGCTTGTGCACACTTAGTAGCCTACAGTGTAGCCTAGACCTAATTTTTATTTGCACTAGGAAGCTGAGTAGTCGATGCAATCGGCTCTGCTTGCCTGTTGCTTTGCTGCCGTTCACGTTTTTTCCACGGTGGTCTCAAAGCAAACCAGGAGACCTGTGCTGAGTGTTGAATCACATAGACACATTGCTTTCACTCCGAACAATGGCAAGTAGATTTCAGTAAGCAGTTGGAGGAAATGGTTAAGCTTTGCCTTTCCAAATTCCTAAGCTTATTTTACACACTTTACTTAGCAACTTTTACCATTTGGTCAAGAAGGGCGCAGGTGAAGAATGGTGTACTTGGCCAATGATCTAAGAGAGACCAGTTTAAAATGTTTTAGAATACTTGTGCTTTTCAATATTAAACTTTAGGAATGTACTTTAGTGACACATTTTGCCTTTGGTAGTTTAAATATATAAAATTCAGGAATCTCTATTGACTGAGGAAGAGATATCCAGATTTTTAAAGTAGAGATAAGGTAGACTTTGTAATGAGATGCTTTGAATATGTTGTTTTACCATAGATTGCCATAAGGTAAAGTGTCTCAGTGCTTTAACTGTTCAAAATGGTCTATTGTAGGACTGTTTAGTGAATGAAGATGGAGTGTTCACTGATGCTGCAGGCCCTGAGCTTGAGAACAAGGCTGTACTTGAAGAGGGAACAGATGTGGGTAGGTGTCATCTGTTGATAGCCCAATATGTTTCTGGAAGGGACCAGTAGCAGGACCACTCACCTCTTCAGTCAGACCCCACACTTCCAGTCAGAATGAACCTCATTTGGCTAGCCATATGGTTCAAAATGAAGCTTAGGACCCAGTGTCTTTTGTTTCAGATCTGATCCAATTGTTTGTGCAAATATAGACAGTCAGTGGAAGTAATGGTCGTTTGGTGGGGAGGTGCTACAGAGATCATTAGCATGTTGCTTTTGGGAAGGGATAGAAATCAAGTGTGGGGTTGATAGTGCCTGTGAATCAGACAGCCCCTGCTCTTTCAGTAAGCTTTCAAATCGCTGATCGGGTGGAGGGCCTTCAGTCTCGAATTGTCCTTCTGTCTTCATAGATTTAGGAGTGGAGCAGTTTGGAATCTGATTCAGCTTTTTGGTGCTGGTGTCTCTGTCCCTTTCACACCTGGGACAGGCCACTTTGATTGGCACCTCTGCCCAGGCCCAGTTCCTCCTCAGGCTGTGAACTTTTTCAGAGTACTTTTAAGTTATGTCTAATGGGAAATTGTTTTAAGTTATAAAGATGCTTCAGACTGCAAAGAATTTGTTGAAAGAAGAGGAAGTGGTACACAGCTACCCCTGTGACTGGAGAACTAAGAAACCTGTGGTGATTCGGGCCAGCAAGCAGTGGTTTGTAAACATCACAGACATCAAGGCTACAGCTAAGGTAGGAAAGGCCCGCTCTGAGGGTTGGGCTGGTCATTCCCACAGTAAGAAGGTGTGTGTGTGTGTGTGTGTGTGTGTGTGTGTGTGTGTTGAGGGGTTGGGATGGGGGTTTCATGAGAGAAGATTTATGGTTTATTTATTATGATTTATGGTTTATTTTCCTAAAATTGTATACTTTTAGGCATGAAAAGATCCCACACTTGATTCTTTCATTATACATGTGTAAAAATAAGGTTTAAAGGGTTGAGTGACTCATCTGGTCGCTTTGGTGTCCTGTGTCTTAGAAGTGGCACAGGCTGAGGGCAGAACTCAGGTAGCAGCTGTGTGACCTCCCAGCTCCCGAGTTCTGTAACTCTTCATCTAGTTCAAGGCAGCGGTGCCTGCCAAAGCGGCACATTGCTTCCACAGCCCCGTCTGCCACACGCCCGCCTAATGCAGATTTAGTGAAGTTTTTGTGTCTTCTGTTGCCTTGAAATTAAGACTGCTAAAAAGAAGGAAGCAAAACAAAATTTTGGTCCATTTAAAAATTTGTCGAGGGGCTGGAGAGCTGGCCCAGCAATTTAGAGCACCTCCTGCTCTTACAGAGAGCTTGCATGTGGTTCCCAGCCCCCACTTCATGCTTCCTACAGCTGCCTGTAACCTTAGCTCCCGGGGTTCTGATGCCCTCTTCTGGCCTCTGCAGGCATTGTATGCACATGCACAAATGCACACATACTCATAACTGTTTTAAAATGTTGTTATAAATGAACTAATTTTATAGTCGGTGTTGCAAATATTTAGCAGATTTTCAAGCCCTTTCATTTAATACACTTGGCCGTGTACATGCTTTTACATGCACCAATGCATATTCCAAAACAGCTTGATTCTACCGAGTGACAGGCTCAAATGTATATATATATATATTAACCAGGCTGATACACAGATGTTTTTCTTGGCAGCTTGCAGCCAGTTCATTTATTGGCTTGATAATTAGGGTCCTTGTTAGAAATATGTGCAGAAGTTTGCAGTTTTTATACTTGTGTAAAGTGGGCAAGTGACATGTAGTACTTTTGGTTTTATTTTTCATTTCCATAAAGGATGTCTATTTTGTTGTTGTTGTTTGCTTATTTACATGATTTATTTGAGACCTCATTATGTACCTCTTGCTGTCGGGAACTCACTGTGTAGGCCAGGCTAGCCTCAAAATTGTGGCAGGCCTCCTGTCTTGGCCTCCTGAGTGCTGGGATTCTAGCCATATGTTAGTCCACATGTCCGTGTGTCTGCTCTTCCGAGGTGAAACTGTTTCTGTTGCCTCACTTGAAGTCTTTGCTGTTTTGTTATTAGCCTGTGGTGGGAGTGGGGGGATCTGAATGGCTGCACACACTCAGAGGGAGGAGCAGTACTAGGAGAAGTCAGGGCAGTTTTTAAAATTGGTTCTATTTCTCCCACTTAACCTGACGATGAATGAATTGCAGGAGTTGTTAAAAACAGTGAAGTTTATTCCTGGAGCAGTGCTGAATAGCATGGTTGACATGCTGGACAGGCGGCCGTACTGGTGTATATCAAGGCAAAGAGCGTGGGGTGTTCCAATCCCCGTTTTTCATCATAAGACAAAAGACGAATATTTGATCAACAGGTAATTCTTTTCTGTTGTTGACTGTTTAAAGAGAGTTATGTTTTTTTGGACAAATAGTGTGTACCGTTAAGAATTGCTTGTTACTGAGTCATTTAATCACTGGTTCTGAGATGGCCTTTGACTAGGAAGTCCAGGCTGCTCTCAGATGCCCAGGCCCAAGTAATTGTGCTTCCTCAGCCTGCTGAGCAGCTGGGGTTACAGGTGTGTGCCACCATCCTCTCGCCCCCTCTCTCTGTCTCGCCATGGAGCTCTGGTCCGTCTGGTGCAGTCGTCCTGCCTCACCCTCCCCAGAGCTGGGGTTGTAGGCATGTTCCAGCTCTCCTGGAAGGTCATATCATTGCTGGGCTGAGTGACCCAGTAGTCAGGAAGACAGGGGATGGGGACAGGATTATAAATTAAAGCCGAGAGTAGAAAGTCTATAGAGTGAGAATAGGAAGACCGAGGCAGCCACAGTGATGGTGTCATTTCTGTGCTGTTCTAGCGCTCAGCGATTATAGACTGTTGCTGGTTTGTTGTTCTCTCCCACCCCTGGGGTGTGGGTGTGTCCACGCCCATCTGCTTATTGCTGTTTTAACAGAGGTAGAGATGGAAATGCTAATCATTTCTGTTAGGAATTTATTCTAGGTTTTCATTTTCTTAGAATGCTTTGACTTAATTTTAGTTTCGTTAATGAGATTTTACTAAATTATGCTATAGCATCAATGACATTGGCTAAGTGTTTGTTAGTTGAGGATCTACTGAGGAGTTTGAGGGACAGAGGCAACAGTGATGGGGTGTTTGGGAGACTGTAGGCACACGCTGGGCAGCCCTTCTTGGGATTCCTTGTGTTGTTGTGGATGGTCTGCTTTTTGTGGTTACTGTGATTGTATGTCCTAATAGTACCTTACTGAATGCATGTATTTGTTGTGGAATATTTAAGTAAGCAAAGATGTGTTACATTTGTTTATGCTGCAGAATATTACTTTAACTGTAAAAGTGTGTTATTTTTGTTTATGTTGCATTTGTTTAATGATGTAAGGATTCATGTTTAATTATGTAAAGATGTCTTGCATCTGTTCATCTTCCCTGCCTAAGGCACCTGATTGGTCTAATAAAGAGCTGAACAGCCAATAGCTAGGCAGGAAAAGGATGGGTGGGGCTGGCAAGGAGAGAGAATAAATAGGAGGAGAGCTAGGCTCCAGAGGAAGGAGGAACAAGAGAAGGAGGAGGGAGAGGCGGTGGGGGTGGAGGGGTGGGGGGGGGGCAGAAGCCAGGCAGCAGACAGGAGAAGCAGTGAGAGTAAGGTACACAGAAAGAAAGGAAAAAGCCTGATAAAAGAGATCAAGAGAAACAGGTTAATTCAGAAGAGCTGGCCAGAAAAGAGCCAAGCTAAGGCCGAGCATTCAAAACTAATAATGTCTCCATGATTTGAGAGCTGGTTGGTGACCCAAATGAAAAACAGCCTGGTACACATGTTTTAGGAGTTTTTAAAAATGTTGATTTAAGTTGCTTTTAAAAAGTCACCTGTGATCATATAAGGGATAGGCTTGTTGCTGTTTTTAATAATTTGTGCTGGGAAATGTGTCAAGGCCCTGCATGTGCCCTACAGCTGAGCTGCACTCTACGCCCTGAGTGTAGCTTTTGATATCGTTTGTGTGCGTGTTCTTGTTCACTTTGCTGTGGAACTTGTTCAAAGGGAACAAGAGCTTCTGCCGTGGACAGATGTAGGACTGTGCTCACCCGCTTCTTTCACAGAGGAGGTAGCATTTCAGCCGAGCGCGTGGGGACAAGTGCTCTGCAGCAGTCAGGGTGAGCAGGACACAGGACTGTACGTGGGAGCCACATGGCTCCAGGGGCTGTGAGAGGGTTAGAAAGGCAGCCTGAGCTCACTAAGGACTGGCTGGGACAGACTGTAAGGAATCTCGAATAACAGATTAAGGATTTTAAACTCCTGAGTGGGCAGGAGAAGTCCTTTTGTCAGACTGTTTGATTCTCCTTTAGGTTAGCGTTACCTTGACTTTGCTAGAGTGTTGTTGTAGAGTTTGGTCACTTACAGTCCACTACTATCTTAATGCATCTGTGGGGACTGAAAGTGACCATAGTTGAGATAAGTTCACACAAGTGAACTTCAAAGTCACTGTTGTTTCAATTCTGTGATTAGAATGCAAGACTTTTAAGGCATTAACTTAAGGTGATTGAGGTGGGATGAATATTTTAGTTTTGTTTTGTTTATTTGGAGCTGAGGACCAAACCCAGGGCCTTGTACTTGCTAGGCAGGCACTCTACCATTGAACTAAATCCCCAACCCCAATATATCTTATTAAAATTAAAAAGCAGAACAGATTTGTTTTTTTTGTTTTGAGTGAAGGAGACTGATTGAACCTAGGCTCTCTCAGATGTTAAACATATGGTCTACCACTGAGCTGTACTCCAGACTTCATCAACTTACACTCTACCACTGAGCTGCACCTCTAGACTTCAGCAAACTGGCGGAACTGACTGTGAATTTAGCTACATTTTTACTTTTAAAATAGTAGATCAGTTAAATGAAGTAGATGTGAGCTTTTTCAGACATACAGAGGCAGGTCCACACTGGCATCGTCTCCAGTTTATTTCGTGAGCAATGTTTTCCTACGATATACAGACTCTCCTGTGGTCTGCCGCAGAAGTGCTTGAAGGTGTCAGTTGATTGCTGGTTCTTGAGTAGCAGAGATGTACAGAATATTGGCCTACAGAATGACAGACATACTTAGCCATACTGTCTGTCAATTCATAGGTCATTTTCCTGTACACCAGTTCACGGTGAGAACTTCCATTGTCTTCCATGGTTGGGTCCTTCTGGTGACACAGCACTGGGATTTTAAGACATTTATAGTCTTAGTTATTTGTTAGTTAGAAAATAGAGTGAAGGTTAATTTAATCAAATGAGATCAGGTACCCAGGAATTTCTGTTCTTCCTCCCCCACGTTTGTAGTCAGTTGGAGGCCATCAAAAGTAACAGCATCTCCACTGGAAATCAGTCCACAGTCCACATGGAGTTGCTGTTACATGTGATGACTCCATTACATCTGTCAGAGGATTCCTTTTGTTTTAAAACACGTAGCTAGTGTGTATGATTCTGAGGACTGAACCCAGAGTTTGGTGCATGCTGGGAAAGCACTCTACAGGAGACTATGGAGCTACCCCAGCCCTCTGCCTCCTGATGTGTGTGTACATGGTGGGAGTGGTGGCAGTTTGGGGACAAAGGTCTAGCCTGTACCTTGCTGCCTGCCTCAGCTTCCTGAGAGCTGGGACCCAGGGTGAGCTACAGCACCATGCCTTGCTCTCCTGCTTCTTTGACCAAAGTCTTCACGTTACCTCTAAACACACTTGTTTTGCAAAAGAAAACCTTGCTTATTCATATCCTAAGGAAGTTTAAAGACTGCCAGATTTCAAACTCTGGACTTGAACTCTGACGTGTTAATTTCATTTATAGTTTATGCTTGCTTCTTTTTCTCAAGAATAGTTCCACTTTTGATGTTAATAACATTGGTCATTTTCTGAATCTGTAATATAATTCCTGTATAATTTAGGTGGAAATCTATTCTTTGGTTAGTAAAAACAAATATTTTTTAACCTAAAATGGATAAAATTTAGAAACATTGGCCCCCTAGAGAAGACAGGAACTATTGATAAAGCTTCTTTCCTTATTTCAGTGTGTGTTGTCGCCAACACTGTTGACTTAGGCAGCTTGGAGCCGACTTTTAGAGACCTGCAGACTTTATGTTCATTAAGTAACGAAAGCATCCGAAATCATTTCCTGCTGCCTTTTCAACTGAGTATAGGACCGAATGGAGAACAGGCTCTTCTTTCTGACGCTCCATCGTGTTCTTAGTCACATTTAGTATACAGATAGGAACTCTTAACCTCTTACCTCACTCTTCCGGTAGCTTCCAGTGCGGCTCTTGTCCTGTTCCTTCTGCTTACAGAGAAAACAGAAAAGAGTGAGATGTCAGCGGGCTCCTCTTACCTGGGAGCCCTCGGTGCAGCCGCTCCCAGCTAAATATGCTCTGAGCCTCGGAGAGCAGAGCTCGGTGATTGGCTGCTGTCGGAGCTGCTCTCTCTCACTGCCTGACTTTTCCCTGATGGAAACCGAAGCAGGAACACGTAATGTGTCAGATAAGGCCTTTGAGTCAAGTACAAAGTTTTATTACGGTCTGACTTACTGCTCTGTGAAATACAGCGTTAAAATGGAAACAAATGACATAGTGATAAGTGGTTTCGCCCACTTTTATCCCCGGCAATTTATACTGATCTCTAGGTCATAAGTCAGCCATATGCTCAAGTATAGAATGCTGTTAATAAAATAAAGAGAATGCTTGAATTTGCAAGGACAAATTTAGATCCCACCACAATGAACATAATAATATCACAGAGGAATTCTTAAGAAATTCTTTTAAAATATTTGAAAGCATGAGCTCATTATAAATCATCATGATCTCATGTTCTCATTATTCATCATAAAAAATTCTACTTCTAAGTATTTGTTGTAAAGAAATAAGAATAATGGATTCTCTACAAAGATACCCATGTCAGATGTCCAGCTTAGCTGTTTGTCAAGGATCGTAATGATCTAGAAAAGAAGATAGGGCTGGGGCATTGCTCAGTCCTAAAGCCCTTGCCAAGCTCTCAAATCCTAGCACCACACACATGCACACAGATGAAGTTTAATCCCCGTGGAGGGGTGATCACGAAGACGCTTGAGCTGGTAGCTTTGCCTAAGTCCCACTTAGTGAAAATCCAGGGACCAGACCTGTTAGTCCATGGCTGTTTCGAGGTGGTTTTTGTTTGTTTGGTAGGAAATAAATCCCCTACTACTGAGCTACATTCCCACCTGGGTTTTCCTGAGACATGGACTGTGTAGCTCAGCTCTGCACAAGCATGGTGACCCTCCAGATTGCTGGTCCGTGCAAGGTGTGGATGGCAAGAGGAACTTCTCTTGGGACAGCAGTGCTGTGCACTGGAACTCCGGTGTGCTCAGACGGAAGGCTTCTGTTAGTATACTTTTAAAAATTAAATCTCAGTTTAAAATTCAATTCATTCACTTTTTGTAACTGACAAAATTGTATACATTTTGGTATATACAGCATGGCCTCTCAAAAATCATAGGTACGTTATGTCAATATATACTTGTTTGGTTTCCTTTACTCTCTAACTCTAGAGTTGATTTTGTTGTGTTTTAAAAATGTAAGTCATTTGTCCAGAAACTCCGAACAGACTGGAATGCAGAGCAGGAGGCTTAGCGAGGTGCAGTGAGTGCTCTTCAGCCCTAGAAGGAAGTGGGAAGCCTGCCTTCTCAGCCGCCGCAGCGCCGGGGCACTGGAGACACTTTGCTTCGCTTTCAGCTTCCTAAGAACTGGGAATAAAGAGCAAAACTGGGCTGTTTGCTTGGTGTTGTAGAATTTAACTTTGCAATTTTGGGGGAAAGAAGTGTTTGTGTGTATGTACATATATGTATGTACTGTGTATGTATGTATGTGTGTATTTGTGGTCCTAGGCCATGCTCATGCTAGGCCAGTGCTCTCCCACTGATCTGCACACCTACCTTGACTGTATTTTGTTTGCCTGCTACCTGGTTAGTCTTTGGAGCTCCTGTTGACCTTGAACTTGGTCCTCCTGCTGCATCCTCCTGAGATGCTGAGGGGGCAGATGCCCACCATGCACTGCTTGAAGCTGGGTTTTAAAAAGTTTTGCGCATTGTTTCTCATTGATGGAGATTACATTTGTAGTTGTGCCATTTGTAAAACTATTACTGACGCAAAAGGAAAATGAAACCAAGCAGGCGTGGGACACCAGACCTTGTAAATCTAAAAGAAGGCTTCCATGACCTTCAGATGAACCGTGTAAAATGCAAGAGTGCTTAGCATTTGGGTGACTGAGGCAGGAGGATTGTGAGACCTGCCTGATCTCTATGGCGACACCTCAAAAGAGAAAGGAGATGGCAGTGCACTGGAGAGAATTAAATAAAGCAGTTGTATGTCTTTGTATGCTAAAACACGGTTACTGCTTTATTAATTATTATTAATGTAAGTGAATTATTATATTTTTATAAGAAAATATTGCAATGAAAGGGAACTTTATTCAGGTTCTAAGGTGTTTAAACTTAGGGTTTTATAGTTGACTTAATAAGGTACAGATAGCAAATTTGACATCTTCCTTTGATTTATAGACTCAGCAAAGTACTTTAATGTAATTAAATAAACACTTAAACTATAATTTTAAAGTATTATTGAGTTATCTGATATTTAAAGATAAGAAAAACAGTTCATTTAAGTTGAATTTGTTATGAAATAGATGTGAAACACATCATGTAAGGCTACTCATTTTTCTTCAGTAAGAGTTTTTTTCAAAAGTAAAAAAGTTCATAATCTTTTTACAGCTTTCATAGAAACTGAAGCTCAGAAAAACACCATATTTACTCTTGGTGCCAGCCAACAAGCCAGATAGAGTGTGGGCTTTGGACTCTGCTTGCTCTGTCGACACACTAATCTCCTGAGACGCCCTCCTTCCCTGCCTTCAACCTTGGTTCCCAGCCCTCTGCCTGGGCAGCCAGAGCCCTCAGCCATTGCTTAGCAGCTCCAGAGGACAGGGTGTGAGTGCAGCCAGGAGCTAGTGTGACAGAGGTGGGACAAAGAAGTGGCTAGTTCCAACCGTGTCACTTACTTAGGCTCAAGGTTTATGAACTCTCAAGACAGGGCAGTCAGCTACCAAGAGTTCTTATTTACAGAACTTGTTGAGTGTGCTCTGGAAAACAGAATACATGGTGTTCATTTGATGATATTAGTCTTGCCTGATTTGTTAAGTTACTATGAAATGTTAACAGTTCACTTTCACTTTTATATTACTTTTTATCTGTTTATTCCAAACATTTAAAAATTTTCATTGCTTGCCCAAACTTGGCAATCTAATGGTGACATAAAAAGGCAGATGACACTCACTCATCTCTTGACTCTTTTTTTTGTTTTTTTTGTTTGTCAAGACAGGGTTTCTCTGTATAGTTTTTGGTGTCTGTCCTGGATCTCGCTCTATAGACCAGGCTGGCCTTGAACTCACAGAGATCTGCCTGGCTCTGCTTCCTGAGTGCTGGGATTAAAGGTGTGTGCCACCACTCTCCGGAGTCTTGACTCTTTTAAGGGAAAAATATATAATTGATATGAACAGCATGCCCACTATAATTATGTGTATATTTGAATAGACTTTGCTTGTGTCTCTGTTTCGTTCTTTGGGACATTGGGTTTATTCAGATTTTTCTATTAAGACGTGTTCATATTTTCTTAACTGATAAAGTGTTCTGTGCAGACTATATAAAAGACTAATATGTAACCAAGTATTACTGTCTTATAACTAGTTATTTATTGCATAAAGTTTTATGGTGTCATCCAGAAAGCTTATCTTCACTGTTAAAGTCCATCTAAAGTGAATGGCCTGGCAATCCAGATCTGTGCCAATTTTAGGTTTTTATATTCATGTTGTATGGACATTCTTAGACTTTGGTAGCATTATACTTTCAGTCTTTCACAAAATATCACCTTAGTTATCTTTTGTCTTTTGAGATAGTCTCACTCTGTAGACCAGGCTGGCCTTGAACTCAGGGAGGTCTACCTCTCTTGGCCTCCTCAGTGCTGGAATTACAGCTGTGTGCCACATGCCTGGTTTCTCTCTCCCTTTTTAAGATTTCTTTTGTTTCATGTGTGAGTGTTTTGCCTGCATGTGTATATGGGTACCTAGTGCCCACAGAGGCCAGAGGAGGGCATTGAATCCCTTTAAAATGGACCTGCAGTTGGTTCTGAAGTGCCTTGTGGTTAGGAATTGAACCTGGGTCCTCTGCAAGAGCAGGAAGTGCTCTAACCCCTGACTCATCTCTTCAGTCCTGCCTCAGTCTTTATGAGATATCTCAAATTTCAGGTTAAAGAGCATGTTAACTTAGATTACCTACTTGATTTTGCTTCCTGAGCAGTTTTGACAAACAGCTTTATTAATCTGTAACTTAGCAGAGATGGAGATTCTGGGCATTTTGCTCTGCACAGTTAATAATATGCTGGTGTAGATTTGGAACTCAGTGCTTTTTTCTGTTGACTATTCTGTCCATTCCCAGTAACTGTGGTAGACCCACAGTCAATTAAACTAGTGGAGTGTGGTAGAGAGGGGTCTGTTTCAAAGGCAGGGTTTACTATGTGTATTGTAATCTTTAAATAATAATATGGAAGCTGAAGAGATAGCTCGGGTTAAGAGCCCTTGCTGCTCTTCCAAAGGGTCAGAGTTGATTCTCAGCACCCATATTAGGCAGCTTTTGACAGCCTGTGACGCCAGTTCATGGGGTTCCAGTGCCTGCTGGCATCCAAGAGCATCTACGTAAATGTAGTAGAAACATACACAAACACACGAATACATAAATAAAAATAAATCTTAAATCCTAATATAGGTACATGATTTGATAACTAGCATAAAATTAACTATTTAAATTTGCCTCAAAGAGTCAGTCAGAACTTTTTTTTTTTTTTTTAAATAGTTTTTGTTTATGTTTTTGTGTTTTCCAGACAGGGTTTCTCGGTGTAGCCCTGGCTGTCCTGGAACTCACTCTGTAGACCAGGCTGGCCTCAAACTCACAGATATCCACCTACTTCTGCCTCCCAAGTGCTGGGATTAAAGGAGTGTGCCACCAGTGGTCTAAATTCTTACATATATACTAAATGTATGTTAAACTGGCAAGTGTTACTGTAGGTATTTCATTATTGGGTCACTTTAAGTCTCTTAGTGGTGTGCTGTTATTTGTGTTTACAAATGAGAACACTGAAGTCAGTGTCTTCCCGGTGTCACTTCATGAGTTAGTAATGACGCCACCACTCACTGCACCCAAAGCTGTGGAGTCCATGCTGCTGCCCTTTGTGTGTCAAAACCAGCAACTTCAAGGGGCCCTGGTGTCGGCAGGAGGGAAGGATTACAATGAAGGACAGCACTGGAGGCCAGGCCAGGAGGCCTGTGAGCTCCGGCTTGCCTCAGCTAAATAGCTGGACAGTCTCAAATGAGGCTGGAGCGTGTGTGGGCCCTGAGTTTGATCCCTAGCACTGCAGAGTAATAAAGTATCTCATCCCACTAGGGGAGAAACCCATCTGGTTTCTCACCCGCTCTAGCGTCTCTAGTGCCTGGGATGTTACGGCACTGGAGCGGCTCTGTTGTGATTGAACAAACCCTTTGGCTTGTCTCTCAAGTCTTGGCCATCTGAGTGAGGGAGTCGGACTGTGAGCCTCCCTGTGTGCTTTTGGTGTCCCGAGTGGAGTGTGGGCTTCCTCTTATGCCTGGGGGATGAACCAAGTCATGGCAAAGGGGCCCTTGGAAGTTTCTGAGCGGGGATTTTGTGTGAGAACAGTTGTAGGCAGGCTTCTCTCTGAGCGTGGCGAGTCTGGCATCGCATAACTAGTGCCGAGGCAGTAAGGCCACGTGCCAACTGACTTGATTTGGCCGGAAATGAGGGCAGTAGTTCCTGGGTAGGAAATAGATGGACTGAAATAGGGAGGTGAGGAGACGTTTGTCTTCCTGTTTAGGGGTGATTCTATTTGTACTGAAAGTAGAGGAGCTGTAAGTGACAGACGCTGTCACTCACAGGATCACACATCGCTGATCCCGCCTCTCTCCTCCACAGCCAAACCGTCAAGCACATTACTAAGCTAGTGGAGCAGCGTGGCAGTGACG
The DNA here is from genome assembly GCF_903995425.1 of Onychomys torridus. NCBI lineage: Eukaryota > Metazoa > Chordata > Mammalia > Rodentia > Cricetidae > Onychomys > Onychomys torridus. Next base: position 10,368,657 of record NC_050453.1, read on the forward strand.
TCTGGTGGAGCCTTCCCCCTGCGCAGCTTCTTCCCGAGGACGTCGTAGCCCAGGTAAATTGCCCTTGGTGAAAATGTGAGTGACTCTTGGCGGTAAAAGGAATTTTCCAGGATTGTATTGGAAAACTTAGGAGTTTGCTTTCCGGAGTTAGAGGCAGAGGCAGCGGATGCAGTTCAGAAGTGAACGGTTTTACTTGAAGTTGAAGCATAGCCTGTAGCACAGCAGCGGAAGGTGGAGTATTTGTGACCTCACAGGCCAGTTGTGTGGGCTGGGTGACTTGGCAGATGGTACCACGAGAGAAGTCCCTCCTGTTGGTGCAGCAGGGCTGTGTGAGCTCTGACATAGCACCGCTGATGGTGCCCTCTGTCAGACAGCATCCTGGGAGTTAACACCGTAGCTATGTCCTCGTGTGGCATTCACTTCCCATGCTCCCGCGGGGCATTGTACTCAGCTGTGAAGTGCATTTGAATGTTTATTTTTAAAATGTGAATGCAATGACTGTGTTTCCCTTTCTTAAAACTTCTGGAGCGTTTCCTGTCCCGATGTGGCCTCTGTAGGTCAAGTCTCTCCTGCTGTCTCCATAGGCGGGTGGTCCCGATGCTTTGGAGTACGTGCCAGGGCAGGATATTTTGGACATCTGGTTTGACAGTGGAACTTCGTGGGCTTGTGTTCTTCCAGGTAATTTCTTTTTTTTATTAGTTTTCCTTGTGTGTGTGTGTGTGTGTGTGTGTGTGTGTGTGTGTGTGTGTGACTCTATGTTGGTAGGGATGTGAGTGCAAGCACCCATGGGGGTGAGAGGGCCCCGAATCCCCTGGAGCTGGAGTTACAGGCAGTACTTAGCCACCCAGTGTGGGTGCTGGGAACCGAACTCTGAACTCTGGAATAGCAGCAAGAGCTCCACCAGCTAGCAGCTCCTCTCTCAGGTAATCTCTAGTTAGAGTCAAAGCCAGTTAAGGCTTTTCTTTTTCTTTTTTTTTCTTTTCTTTTCTTTTCTTTTCTTTTTTTGGGGGGATGGTGGTTTTTCGAGACAGGGTTTCTTTGTGTAGCTTTGGAGCCTGTCCTGGACTCACTCTGTAGATCAGGCTGACCTTGAACTCACAGAGAACTGCCTGCCTCTGTCTCCTGAGTGCAGGGATTAAAAGAGTGCGCCCCCACTGCCCAGCTGTCAGTTAAGATTTGAAGGCTGGCCAGATGGCTCAGCGGGTAGAGGTACCTGCCCCACAAGCCAGGTTACCCTAGCTTGACCCCATGTGAAGGTAGAAGGAGAAAGATCTCTGTCTCTGTAGAGCTGTCCTCTAAGGCCCACGACACTGAGCATGCACAGTGAGACACCTGCACAACTGCAATAAGAAGAAAGCTCTGGAAATACAGAAATACGGCTTAGATCTCTGAGCACAAGTGTTGCATGGGTTACTGTTTGTTTTGTCTCTCTTTGGGAGAGTCTGGGTCTTACTCACTGTTCTCTTACTGTGAAGAAACATGACCGAGGCAACTCTTAGGAAAGAGAACGTCTAATTAGGGCTGGCTTACAGTTTCAGAGGTTAGTCCATCATCATGGCAGGAAGTGTGGTGGCATGCAGGCAGATGCTAGAGCAGTAGCTGAGAGCTACATCCTGATCTATAGGCTGTGAGAGAACCTGGGCCGGGCAGACCCACCCCCAGTGACACACTCCTCCAACAAGGCCACACGGGCATAATCCTTTCAAAGAGCTCCACCCCTGGTGAGCAAGCATTGAAATGGATGAGCCTCTGGGGCCATTCTCATCAACACCACAGTCTGCTGCAGCTCAGATCTGGAAAGGCCTCAGACATCCTTAGTCCAGTGACTTCCCAACATGCTCCTTTTTTCAAGGTGAAATTTTGTTTAGAACTATACTACTTAAGATTAGAATGGGAACTTTTAGACAGCTTGGTGGTCTGTGCCTGTAATCCCAGCACTTGGGAGGTTGAGGCAGGGGGATCATGAATTTGAGGACAGCGTGAACTACATAGGATACCCTATCTCTAAAAATCCACAAAAAAAGATGTTTTTTTGTTGTGGTGGTTTTTTGTTTGTTTGTTTGTTTGTTTGTTTTTTTATCCCCCTCTTCACCAGCAGTTTCTTCTCTGGCCTGCTTGGCAACCTCAAGGCACCCAGTATGGAAACCACTGACATAACATGATTCCATTATTTCTCACAAAGGGATCAAGTTAGAGCCAGGACACAGAGGTCACATAGCTAATAGTGTCAGAGTGCATATGTGGCCCTCTGCAGTTCTGTTCTTCTGTCCTGTGTGTACCTTCCTAACTATCCCAGCTCTACAGACATTTCATACTTTCGGTTAGGTAAATTTCTGACTCAGTGGCTGAAGAGAAAGGGGAGAGCATGGTCAAGAATCGGAAAGGAGCAAAAGAAGGCAGCTGTGTGCAGATGTGTTAGAAGAAAAGTCCTGGAGGATCCCAAGGAGTTAGACATAGAATGAAGAAAAATTGTCAGCACAGGAAGCTTAGAGTCAGGAAGGACTCAGTCCCTCCCACCCCACCAAGTGCCAGTTGTGACCACAGGGGCTTTCTGCTTTCTAGAGCAAGGGACAGGGGCAGCAGCTCCTCTATGCAGCTGGCCACTAAGGGACTGGAAAGAGTTACCTTCAAGTTTCACGTGGAATAAGTGTGTGATCCAAAGCCTCACTGTGGGGAGTGTGGTGTAGGGCCCTAGCAGGTAAATGTGAATTCTTCATTTGGACCTTTCAGCTTATGCAGTTTGATTGTCAAATGTATATAAGTTCATGCTTATCCACTAAGATGTATGCTGGCTAACTAGATGTTAATTTAAAGAAATTTTTGTACATTAGGTTTTGGTAATTTTCTTAATTATGTTTCCCTTGACGTAATTGAGGTAGCATTGCAAGGTTCTGTGTTCTCGTACGTTTGTAGACCTTGTAGATGAGCAGCACTACGTGTGGTAGGTCAGAGCAGGAAGCAGCATTTTCCGCTGGCACATTTGGGACAGCCTCCTCAGTCTAAGGACCGAATGTGCCGTGTAAAGAGAGTGGAGCCTGTGGTGTATGACAGCACTCTTCACTGCTGGCCTCGGCAGCAGAGCTATTGACTCACATTGTTGCTCTTAATGCTGGATGTGGTTTTGGTGACCAGGCACAGTAAAGGCGGGAGTCATGCTGGGCCTTGGCCGGATTAAACTGCATGGACTGTTACTCACACCTGCCTGTCCCATGACTTCCGTGCATGGTAGGCAAGCTCTCTGCCACAGCTACCACCAGCCTCCACTGTGGATGTCTGGTCAGGTGGGCTTGACTTCGGCAGAGCATCGTTGCAGTAGAGCACAGTCGCTGTGGTTCCCTTAACCCTCTGACACACGCTTGGTTTTATTTCTTATTCTAATTAACTTCATTTTGTTGTGTTTATACATTCCAGGCACCGAGCAGAGGGCAGACTTGTATCTGGAGGGGAAGGACCAACTCGGGGGCTGGTTCCAGTCCTCCTTACTAACAAGTGTGGCCACAAGGACAAAAGCACCTTTCAAGTAAGTATCCCCTTTACGCAAAGTGAGCCTGCTTTGATGATCCTCCGAGTGCCTGCCTGGTGAGCCACAGGTGCACAGGCCAGCCACTGGCTAGCTGGAGCGCTGCTCTTCCTGGCTCTGGGATAGGGTGGTCACTGAGTCAGCATTGTCCAGAAGAGGTGCGGTAAGGCTGAACGATGCTGGGTTCATCTGCTGTGTTAGGTGCAGTTTGTAAGAAAGCTCCACAGGTTCCTCTTGTGTAGTCACAGTGGCACATGCTGTAATCTAAGCACTCTGGAGGCAGAGATGGGAGGATCTCAAGGTTAGCCTGGGCTATGTGCAGATCCTGAAAAGAACAACAAAAAGCAAACAGAGTCAACACAAGAAGGAAAGAAAAGAGGAGAGATGCAGCAGTGTGAAGCATCTGTCACTCTGGAGCGGGTTGCACCGCCTAGAAGATAAGATGGCGTGGAGTGGAGTAGCTGGGTAAACTGTAGAGCAGCGTCTTCAGTGGTGCGGAGATCATCCAGAGTGCAGGGAAGGACAGTGTGGGCTGGGGAGGGTAGCCTGAGCTCCGCTGCTGCTGTGGGACCCACAGTGACTAAGGGACTGAAGCCCCACTGGGGTGGAGTTCAGACAGTTGCTCATCCCTTCTCCACATGGAGCAGAGTGCACTCAGAAAGACTGTTAGACAGTAGCCTAAGGGTTTACTCTGCTACACTCCTAAGCCACCGCAGACCGGTAGCTCACTGACCATTTCTAGGTCACTCTTACAAACCAGACTGCTGGTAAGCACTGGTTTTCTTTCTTTCTTTCTTTCTTTCTTTCTTTCTTTCTTTCTTTCTTTCTTTCTTTCTTTCTTTCTTTCTTCCTTCCTTCCTTCCTTCCTTCCTTCCTTCCTTCCTTCCTTTCTTCCTTCCTTTCTTCCTTTCTCTCTTTCTCTCTTTCTCTCCCTCCCTCCCTCCCTCCCTCCCTCCCTCCCTCCCTCCCTTTCTCTCTTTCTTTCTTTTTGGTTTTTTGAGACAGTTTCTTCATATAGTTTTGGTGCCTGTCCTGGATCTTGCTCTGTAGCCCAGGCTGGCCTCAAACTCACAGAGATCCTCCTGGCTCTGCCTCCCGAGAGCTGGGATTAAAGGTGTGCACCAGCACTGCCCAGCAGCATTGGTTTTCTAAAGTTGTCTTTTTAAAGTCAGTTTTAAGGAGGTGGCATGCCCTGCTTTTTGGACATTAGAGGCTTGGAAATGCTCTGTTGTACAGAAAATAGAACACCTATTTTGCTGTGTTTTAAGTAGAAGATTCCCCACTTAACAGCTTGATACATGAATGCTAAGAAATGACCTTCACCCACAGTCTGTCAAGACATACCTAATGATTAAAACGATCCTTCATGCTGAAGTCATTTATCTTTCTTAGGACAGTGATGGTTCATGGATTTACACTTGGAGAAAAAGGAGAAAAGATGTCCAAGTCCCTCGGGAATGTCATTAATCCTGACACGATCATCAATGGAGGAGAAGTAGGTGTGACTGAAACTTACTTTCATTGGGTGGCCAGGCTCTTACATTAGCAATCCAAGACTAGAACTGTCTCTGACAGGCACAGGATATGCCAGGGGTGGTGGCCTAGCTACTCAGGAGGCAGAGTAGGTTCCTTGAGTTCAGGAATTCAGGGCAAATCTGGGCCAAGAACAGCAGATAGTTTGCTGTATTGTGTTAAACTTAAACTTGTGTATACACGTGTTTAGAGGCCCCAAAGTGTCAGGCTTTATTACATGAAACTACAGTTTTATAATTAAATGGAAGTTAGGGAGAAAAAAATGAGATTGCAAATTCTGAGTGCACATTATTATAGTCTTAGGATGTATACACTTTAAAGTAAGAGTGGCCATCGGATCTGGGGTTGCTGATAATTTAGGGGCAGGTTAGACTTGCTGTCATGCGAGAAACCCATGGTGTGTTGCCCCTTTCACCTCTGGTAGTCACCAGGTTGCTAGATGGTAAGGAGAGGGAAACCAGTCTGCACTCACCACTCTGGGCCATCTTGGAGCTGCTGTGTGTCTAAACCACATGTCCTGGGCACAGGGACAAGCCTGGGCCCTCCTGTCTGTGTCTTGGACGGGACTGTCTCACTCGCCTTTGCAAATATTGCCTGCTTTGTGGTGGCTTTGCCTACGTTTAGGTACTGTGCTCACACAGCCTGCATCTGAAGGGGAACTTTAGCTAAAGCTTTTGTTTTTCTAATTAAATGTTTATATTAATTCACAAACTCCTCTTGAAGATCAAAATTACAAAGGAGAAATCTCAGAAGTGCTCATCAGATAGCCTAGCACTGTACACCGTGGAAAGGTGGAGTATTCAGTTTGCCGCCCGCATTGAAAGAAAGCAGGTCTTATTTACAGTATCTTAACCCTCTGCTAGTGGAGGAAGCGTGATGGGGAAGGAGGCTCTTACATGTTGTTTTTCAATGAAAAGGACCAGAGCAAAGAGCCTCCCTTTGGAGCTGATGCCCTGCGCTGGTGGATAGCTGAATCCAATGTCTTCGCCGAAGTAACCATCGGCCCCTCTGCTCTCAGTGCTGCTAGAGATGACATCAACAAGGTCAGATCTCCTCTTTGAACGTTTATGAGACGTGTATGAAAACAGACTGTTCATTTGTTTAAAATACCAACACTAAGAAATGTCCGTGTCTTTCAGTCTGATTAATGTATAGACTATATCATAAGCTGATGTAAAGTTATACTTCATATACTTTCCATGTTCTTTGCAAGTTAAATCCACTTACCTTTCTTTTTACTTGTGAATCATATGAAATAGCATAACACATGAGCAGGCCAGGCTAGGAAAGGTGGGTTATCCTAAAGAAGGTCAATGAAAACTCATCCATTGCTTGTTTCTTCATAAAACTGGGTGTTCGCATGAGAGTTCATTTGTGCCTCTGCGGTCTTATTTAGGAATAATAGGGTTTAAAAATCTTACTAAGAAAATAATAGAACTTGAGCCAGATGATGGTGACACACACCTTTAATCTCAGCACTTAGGAGGCAGAGGCAGGGGGATCTCTGTGAGTTCAAGGTCAGCGAGGTCTACAGAGCTAGTTCCAGGACAGCCAGTGTCTTGGAACATAGAGAAACATGGTCTTAAAAGAAGAAAAAGATTCAGTACAGGCAGGCCCAGTCCCCTCCTTCCAGGCTGAGCAAAGGCCCCAGCATAGGCCCCAGGCTCCAAACACCACTGCCTGGGTGCCTCCCAAACAGTTCAAGCTATTCAATTGTCTCACTTATCCAGAGGGCCTGATCCAGTTGGGGGCTCCACAGCTTTTGGTTCATAATTCATGTGTGCCTATACTGAATCTACCAGGTTGAGCTAAATCCCCAGGGGAGTCTTGGCCCTGGAGGAGATTGGAATGGAGGGGAGGGGCTGGGGAGAAGGCGGGGGCGGGAGGGGGGAGGACTGGGGAACCCATGGCTGATATGTAAAATTAAAACACAAATATAATTAAAATAAATAAATAAATGAAGGAGGAGGAAGAGAAAAAAAGTAAAAGAAAATAACAGAACTTGGGAGAAATGAACAGTTATAAAGTAACTTTGGTGACTTGGAAGTCTCATGACTTGTCTTTAACTGTGTACTTTCCTTTATTGTGAATAGCTTAGAAACACACTCCGCTTTCTCTTGGGAAATGTGGCTGGTTTTAACCCGGAGACCGATTCTGTTCCTGCCAAAAACATGTATGTCATAGACCAGTATATGCTGCACTTAATTCAGGATTTTTCGACAAAGGTCAGTATACAGCAGCGGGCTTTGGCAAATAGCAACATTGGCACCTTTTCCATAGCTTTTAGTGGATGAACCTGGCATGCCTAGCGCACCCCAGAAAGCACACAAAGCTATGCTCCAAACAGTTCAGAGTGACTGGGATGAAGTGTCTCCTCATCTGTGCTGAATTATCACCATTTTACATTTATGAGTGTGTGTGGGCACCAGAATTCATGTGTGGACTTGGTTCTCTCCTTCCACCCTGTGGGTCCCAGAGATACGACCTAGGCTGTCAGCCTTGATAGCAGCCAGCTTTACCTGCTGAGCCATCTTGGCGTCCCTTCCCTAGCCTCGTAAGACTGCAGGAATGAAAACCACAGGCCCAGGCTTCCGGTCACAGCAGACTTTCCTCAAGATCATCTCCTTGTCCAACAAGGAATAGAACCGTATTGTTTGGGCAGGTGTGTCCCTCAGGGCAGGGTGACTCTCCTGTGTCTCCTGAGTCCTCGCTCCTCTGTACCGTGTGTTGTTGAGGTCTCACAACTTCGTGCCTCTCGTGGCTTCCTTGCGGGGACTCTGCCCCTGTCATACATCTCCTGGCCTCAGTGGCTGTCTGGAGCCTTAGTGCAAGCCTCCATTTCCCTGAAAAACCAGCAGCATGAAGAAGAGCCACATGGTCAAGTTCTGCTGTCCACTCAAGGTGTCTTCTGCCACAGCTGTAGCTGCTTATGTGTGTTTTGTTGGTAAAGCCTAAGACAACACTTCCCTGCATGGTTGATTTTGAGCAGGGAACCCCTTTGGTGGAATTCTCAGGTCGGGCTCTCTCTAATGAAATTGTGCATTTATAAATTGGAGCTTTCAGCGGCTGGGGTTGTGGGCTCAGGGCATCTTGCTTACTGTCCCAGTGAAGAACATGAGCGTTCCCTCTATGGTGCTAATCTTTAACAGTTACAGCTGCTGCTTTCTCTGCATGGAACCGCGCTCAGGCGCCTTTCCTCACCAACTGCACATTTTTCATAGCTTTGTGCTGTCTGTCGTAGAGGTGACTCACAACAGCAAACAGTAACAGTGCACATTGTGGGTGCTAAGCTGTCTTGAAGTTTCCCCCGCTCCCAGACAACTTATTCTTTTCAGTTTAGCCTCACCTGAGTTACCAGGACAGGGGCTGGAGAGATGGCTCTGCAGTTAGGAGCACTGGCCGCTTTTCCAGAAAGCCTGGATTTGATTCCCAGTACCCGTGCGGTGGCTCACAACCATTTGAAACTCCAGTTCAGGGGACCCCTCTCCCTCTTGTAGATCTGCAGGCACCGGGCACACAGGTGGTGCATAGATATACATGCAGGCAACACACCAGAATGTAAAATAAAATAAATTCTAGAAAGTTACCAAGGGCAAAGTGCGGCTAGATTCTTCACCAGAATGTAACATGAATGACTTCTAGGCAGTTTGCAGCAGAGTCCCCTCTGAAGCCTCATGAGTTGGGTCTCCATTGTCCTCTTTTTTCTTGCCATTCTGGCCTTCCAGAGTCCCACCAAAGTGACCCATTAAGCATTCTAGCTTCCCAAGTTCACAACTCTTCCACATTCCCTACAAACCCTTCCAAAGGCCTCTGAAACGGAGCAGATTTACCACAGCAACTGCCCCCCCCCCATTTTCCATATTAGTTACTTTTCTGACAACTACCAGACAAAAGCAATTTAAGGAAGAGTTTATTTTGCATTTATTTATTTGGCATGGTGGCGTGAGTGTATGTGTGCACCCGTGCATGTGTGCCCTCCACAGTACACACATGGCTGTCCAGGAATGGTGGAAGTCGGTTCTCTGTCTTCCACGTGAGCCTCTGGGAGTGGATTTAGGGTGTCCAGCCTGGTGGCTAGTGCGTTCACCTGCCAAGCCACCTCACCAATAGGGCGGGAAGAGAGAGTCTGCCGTGGCTGGGAGGACACGGTGACATTTTGTCTGCCGGCAGGAAGAAGAGATTGTGCTGGCGCTCCACTCCTTCTCTCCTTTTTATCCAGCCCGGGGCCCCTGCCAAGGGTCTTACCACTCATTCAGGGCGGGTTAAATGTCTCTGGAAACTATCATGGACACGTCCAGACGTTTATCTGCTTGGTGGTTCTAAATCCTGCCCAGTTGACAGTCTCATGAACCATCACACATATGAGATGGTCGGCGTTCCCATAATCAGACATGTCTTGCTTCAGTGTGTCCTGTGTCAGAAGCATACATGCAGATTTTCTCTAAAAAATGGACGAGAGCATAAGTAATGATGGAGCCCCTGGCTGGCACCTTCTGTTCTTTGCTGTTTTAAAAATGATTTGATTTTGGCCAATGAGATGACTCGGCTGATGAAGGCATTTACCCCAAAGCCTTGACGGCTTAAATTTGACCCTCAGAACTCATGGTGGAGAGAACCAGCTCCCAAAAGTTGCCCTCTGATCTCCATAGTCATGCCTGGTTGCACACACATGTGCACACACACTTCATACACACAAATTTTAACACCCCCCCCACACACACACAGGCATGCTGTATAGCCCTGGCTGGCCTGTAACTTGCTATGTAGACATGACTGGCTTTGAACTCAGACCACCTGTCTCTGCCTCCCTGAGTGGTGGGATTAAAGGCATGGGCCACCACATCTGACCTAAAAAAAGAAACAATTTAAAAGTTGTATGATTCCATTCCTTAGAACTCACAGGCAAAGGAGTGGCTTGGTGGGGAGCTTGTCCCAGCACACACAAAGGTCCTGTGATCTCTCATCAGCATTGTAGATTTAAAACCAAACTGGGCTGCGACGATAGTTTGGTTGGTAAAGAGGTTGCTGTACAGGCATGAGGGCCTGAGTTTGATTTCTGGAGCCCAGATGACCTTTAAAAAGTCAGGTGTGGCACAAGCTTGTGTTTTGAGTGTTGGGACCTTGAAGACAGGTGGATCTTGTGGCTTACCATCCAGAGGAGCGTGTTGAGGTCCAGACCAGGGAAGAGACCTGTTTAAAAAGCAAGGTGCGTGGATCCTGGCTGGAGCTTGACCTCTGGCATACACACACACACACACACACACACACACACACATGAACATGCATGCTTACACAAAACAGGCATTTAAACATAAACTCTTCTGCCCATGGTATATATTCTCTGTCATTTCCAGAGTAGAGCAGTGATTATTTTGAGTAGCTGTGTCTCTAGAATGACATTCTCTGGCATTCTTGTATTCTTGCCTCTGTCTTGGAAACATTTTTTTCCCTTTTTTCATGTGTATGTATGCGTGGTATGCATGCATGTGTATATGCTTGTGCAAGTGTGTATGTGCACCTTTGAGGCAGGTTCTGACAGTAAAAACCAGATCCAGTCAAATGGGCAGGTAAGATGGCTCAGCAGGTAAGGGTGCTTGCTGCCAAGCCAGGTGACCTGAGCTCACCTGGGACTCACACAGTGGGAGATCACCAACTGCAGATTGTCCTCTGACCTCCACATGTGATCTGTGGCTCATACACAAGTAAATGGAATAGCAGATGTGTAAAACAACAAGAAAGTGAACCAGTAAACAGTTTATTTGAAATTTCAAGGGCGAGTTTTATAAAAGGGAAAGAAAGCCCAGAGCTCACTCCGTGCTGGTTTTGCAGTGTGCTTCAGGGTCCTGGCTCCACACACTGAGGCTGGAATCACAGGCATTGCCCGAGGGAGGGCCACCTACGTGAGTTCTGGGCATCCGTACTCGGTTCTCATGCCTGTGCAGCAAGCACGGTGGCTGAGCCATCTATCTCCTGAGATGCTAGTGCAAGGGGCTTGCTTCCCCCGTGACGATGCCTGTTTTCATGGCTCATCCCAGACCCCACATTTCTCCTGTCTCTGTTCTCTAGATTACTGATTCCTACAAACAGTACGATTTTGGGAAAGTCATCAGGCTGTTAAAAGCATTCTATACCAGAGAACTGTCCAGCTTCTACTTCAGCATAGTCAAGGACAGGTGAGTGTGGCTAAGCATGCAGTCCTCAGCAGCATCAAGATGCAGTGGCCACGTGGGCAGCCGGGCAGTAATTACATCCGGGAAATGGGTCAAGCCCCACATGTGCCCTGCCACTTACCAGCTTCATGTTTGGGGCAACTTAGAGTGCAATCTCAGTGTGTCTGAAAAATGAGGAGGGCAATACCCATCCTTCTAGTCCTAGTACTCGGAGGCAGAGGCAGGAGGATCTCTGAGTTCAAGACTAGCCTAGTCTACCAAGAGATTTCCACGCCAGGCTGAGTGGACTTGGTGACTAGTCTGGCATGAGCTGTCAGCCCCAGCCTGTCACACAGCACCTCAGTGGCTTTGGCATAGGCTTTACAACTCACGCTCTTTTCCTGAAAACCCTATGGCACCATTGAGATGGGAGTCAGTTTAAATGTTGTCAGTTACTCTGTTGGTTGTACACAGAGATGGCGACCTAGAATGTCCTTAAAGTCAGAGGAAACAGGTACATCTTGAGAGTAAAGTGGGATAGAAGAAAAGTTGTCCAGGACCGGTATGGAGTAGATGTAGTGTCGGCTGTTCTTCCAGGCTCTACTGTGAGAGCGAGAACGACCCCAAACGGCGCTCCTGTCAGACCGCATTGGCAGAAATTCTGGATGTGTTGGTCCGTTCTTTTGCCCCAATTCTTCCTCACTTGGCAGAAGAGGTGTTCCAGCACATCCCCTATGTCAAAGGTAAGGACAGCTGTGCTCTGCATGAGAGGGGCCGTGGCCAGGGTTGGACTGGGCTTTGTAAGTGTCTCACAGTGCACTTACAGTGTCACTGGGACGGATGCCTTTTGGTCATCCAGTCTGCTCTGGACCTTCTCACAGGAGTCAGGGCTGACTCTGTGCCTTCAGAGATAGATTAAGTACCTGCCAGCATTGAGAAAACACTTTTGCTTAAATGTGTTTATAATGTTCCAAAATGTATTTAAAGCTCTTTGTTTTGTTCTTTGTTTGTTTTTCAAGATAGGGTTTCTCTGTGTAGCTCTGGTTGTCCTGGAAGTCACTTTGTAGGCCAGGCTGGCCTTGAGATCCACTTGCCTCTGACTCCCAAGTGCAGGGATTAAAGGTGTGAGCTACCCCTGCCAGGCTGTATTTTAAGCTGTATTCAAGCAAAGTACAGTGCTTTTTAGTGAATACTTTCATGTTAGGTTTTTTTTTCTCTCCTGACTTTATTTCCATAGAAAACTAGAACTCATGGGGGTGTTGGGTGGGTCACTCCTAACCTCATAGCAGGAGGAACAACTGTTTATACTTGTGCTTCATTTTGGAGACTTCATGTTGATGTGTTTCTAATGTGACCCACCTTTTACTCGTGGACCCTGTGAACAGCACACTTGTTCACTGAACTTCACGTCCTATGTAACAACCCTTGTCTCTCCATTGGTGAGTGGTAAGTCTCATTGGTTAAAGTTTATATGCTGTCTAGACTGTGTATAACTCAGTTCACTTTCTTTTTTTAAAGAACCCAAGAGTGTTTTTCGAACTGGCTGGATTAATACAAGCTCTATCTGGAAGAAACCAGGACTGGAGGAGGCAGTGGAGAGTGCGTGTGCCATGCGAGATTCCTTTCTTGGCAGCATCCCTGGCAAAAATGCTGCCGAGTACGAGGTTATCATTGTGATTGAGCCAGGGCTCCTGTTTGAGATCATGGAGGTATGCTTGATGGATGGAGCTATGCAAGTCACTCCCTTCGGAAATGGTGGGAGCATTGAATCTGGAATCTCTTTCTGTTCTCAAATGTTTAAGATCGTGTATTAATGTAGAAGCTAGGATTTCAGTCTGGCAACACTGAACCTGTCACTGTCCCCTGCTCTGAACGTGTGACACATGCAGGGGGCTGTTTAGGTCAGTGCCAGACATCCTCGGCAGTAGTGTCAGATTACATAAAAACCAGGAGATTTACACTGAAGGCCTGGGTTTTTAAAAAAATTTGTCCATCTGGATCATATTCCAAAAATGAGTTCTCAACGGGCAGAGGTGGCACACGCCTTTAGTCCCAGCACTCGAGAGGCAGAGGCAGGCAGATCTCTGTGAGTTCGAGGCCAGCCTGGTCTACAGAGCTAGTTCCAGGACAGCCAGGGTTACACAGAGAAATCCTGTCTCAAAAAACAAACAACCCCAAAACAACCCAAAGTAAGTTCTCTTTAATTTCATAAGAACCAGAGACAGCAAATGAACATATTTCTCCAAACTTTCCTTGTGTTTAAACTCCACATGTCCCACCTGAGTTTTCTTTATGGGCCTCTTAGGGAATGATTGGCCAAGGGGCAGGATGGTAAGTGTAATACACTGACCTGAGCCTTGTGTCTAGTTTAAATGCTTAAGGAAAGAACTGTCGGTGAATGTATGTTTTTAAAGGTTTTATTACTGTCAGTTTGGGGCTGAAAGGTGGCTCAGCAGTTAAGAGCACTTGCTAATTCAGTGGGGGACCTGGGTTCAGTTTCCAGCACTCACCTAGTGGCCCACACCTACCTGTCACTACACTTTCAGGAGATCCAACACCCTCTTCTGCATGTAGTACATATACATTCATACAGCCCTCATGCACATAACATACCTTAAGTCTTTAAGAAGGAACCATCTTATTTCGGTTGGTAAACTCAATTTAAACATGTAAAGATTTGAGACGTGGAGTCACTAGAGTATTTGACATTGCTGGCAATGGTAAGAATAGACGCTGGCCACTGTATGCTGCACAGCCAAGTTCTGGTTTGCCGTCCACCTCCCCCACCCCTGCACACATGTATGCTTATGGACAGCAAATTAATCGAGTCTCATGTTCTTTCATTTTTAAAGGAATATTTATATTAATTCACAAACTCCTCTTGAAGATAAAAATTACAAAGGAAAAAAAAATCTCAAAAGTGCTTATCAGCCTAGTCACTGTACACCATGGAAAGATGGAGTATCAGGTTGCTGCCAGTGTGCTGTACTGAAAGCCGGTCTTATTTACAGTATCTTTTTTATTTATTTATTTATTTATTTATTTATTTATTTATTTTTGAGACAGGGTTTCTCTGTGTAGCTTTGTGCCTTTCTTGGAACTCACTTTGGAGACCAGGCTGGCCTCGAACTCACAGAGATCTGCCTGGCTCTGCCTCCTGAGTGCTGGGATTAAAGGCGTGCGCCACCACCGCCCAGGTACTTACAGTATCTTAACCACTCTGCTAATAGAGGAAGCGTGATGGGGAAGGAGGCTCTTCAAAAGTTGGCAGAATTTTGGCTTGACAGATAAGGGTAACTTAGCCTCTTACTCATTGCAAAGTAAGTGTAATAAATACCATAGAGGTCGAGGTTTGAGGGGAACCATAGTTTTCAAAGTAAAAAACTAAAATTGATGGTCCAATTGTAATTGAAAGTAACTTTCCCATGCCTTCCAGATGCTCCAGGCTGAGGAGACATCTAGCACGTCTCAGCTGAATGAGCTAATGATGGCCTCCCAGACAACACTGCTGGCTCAGGAGCCACGGGAGAGGACTGCAGACGGCATTGAGCTCACAGGGACATTCCTCATCAATCTAGAGGGTGAGAGCAGTGGGTGTGGACTGAAGAGCTGAGGGCACCCCCAGCTTGCCATGGGACTGGGTTACTGTAAGGACAGCCTGTGACCTGTACACAGCGGCGAGCTGGCTGAGCCAGCAGCTCTCCGGGCTCTAGGAACTGAAGCTGAGGCCGGGAGGCTCCTTCTCACCCACTGAGTAACTGTAACTGTGAGTCTTTTTCCTTCTGGTGTTGTGTCCTCATAGGAGGTAGTGCCTAATACTACCCAGACCCACTCGCCCTTCCTAGGCAGATTCTAAAATTTCCCTTGATGACTGTCCAAAATTAAAATACTATCTAGCCATTCTTACAGGGGTTCGGTAAGATTTACTGGGGTTTCTTTTCTTTTTTTTTTTTTTTTTTTAAAGATTTATTTATTTATTATGTATACAGCATGTATGACCAGACGAGGGCACCAAATCTCATTACAGATGGTTGTGAGCCACCATGTGGTTGCTGGGAATTGAACTCAGGACCTTTGAAAGAACAGTCAGTGCTCTTAACCTCTGAGCCATCTCTCCAGCCCTTACTGGGGTTTCTATCACAGGACTTTGTGCACTGTCTGCAGAGCTTTGTCCCCTTGGTTCATCCTCATTAGCTGCAGTGGTGGAGAGTGGCTCCTTTGGTGGAACTGAAGTTTTTAGTGGCATTGCCGCTGTCTCTATAACTTGGCATTTTAAAATCCTGGGTGAAGAGCTGGGTGTGGTAGCACACACCTTTAGTCCCAGCACTGAGGAGGCTCTGTGAGGGCAAGGCTACATAGAGAGTCTGTCCTAATTTAAAAAAAAAAAAAAAAAGGAATTCCAAGTCAGCTGTGTACCTGGATCAAGAATGACAGGGCCACCTCTGAGCACTGCGGAGCTCCGACCTGGAGGAGAAGCAGTTGGCCTGAGTCATCTGCTCTTCAAGAGTCAAGTTGTTTGATCCTGTTTTATTGACAGTTTGTTACAGGGCAACCTGGGCCATGTTGGCAAGGTGGGAGGGAGGAAAGCCTGGGGAAGGAGTGCCCGCTGGATGAGGGACTGCAGTGCAAGCTTAATGACTGTGGAGGTGCTCTGTGTATTCTTTTCAAGGTGGTGACATTCGTGAGGAGTCGTCCTATAAAGTCATCGTCCTACCAGCTGCCAGAGAAAAGTGCCCTCGGTGTTGGAAGCACACTACCGAGACTGCCGATACCCTTTGTCCTCGGTGTGCAGAGGTGGTGGGTGCAAAGTAGCGTTCTGATGTTAATAGCTCCTCAGTGCTGACTGGGGTGAGTTATTAGAACCCTAGAAAGAAATCCAAGATTTAGGTAAGGATGGGAAGAGTAATGGTAAAAGAGAAAGATAGGAGTAAAAATCAGAATATGAAAAGAATTTCCTGTAACTACAGATTTATATATATACATACATATACACATGTATATGTATCATACACACACACACACACACACACACACACACACACACACACATATATACATACGTACATACACACACAAAAATACATATGTGCAGACATACATGTCTGCACATACACTCATGATGGACTTCTTCAGAGTCAGGCACTGAATATGGTTACTTTCAATGTGGCCAAACAGAATGTTTCATATTTTATTGAAACTTTTTGACTCAGTATTTAAGTTCTGTGATGTCTGAAAATAAAGGCATTCTGGGAAACTTCCAGCTGATTATGGTGTAGAAGTTGTAGATAATGAAGAGTGTGTAATTTTGCAGGGGAGTGGTAGAGTTCTGTGCCCACACAAGGTGAAGGGAGCCAGTTCATTCTGCCCACTAGCAAACATCAAGTTTCTAAGGCAGCAGGATTTTGGAATGTACTGCAAAGAACATCACCAAACTATTAGTCAAGAGGAAGAAATCTCTTTGTCTTACATGTATGAATGTCAAGGAAATAACATGAAAGCTGAAAATTTATTTCACTAATATACATAAGTTCACAATAATGAACAGACATGGAAAATAATGGTATATACAGAATTCACTACTTACAATACATTGACAGTAGATAAATAATAGAGCATCTTGTAAGGAATCCAAAACTGGATTGATCTTCCAAGGATGGCTAATCTACTAAGCAGAATCTAGCTGCCTAGCAAACCCATCCCTGAGGTGAGAGCCTTCACTGTTGCTAGTGTACTGTTTAAGAATACTTGTTTCTAAGTGAATGCTGTAATCAATGTAAGCTTATTGGTACTAAGTCTTAGTTTTCCATGATTTTAAATCACAAGTAATCATATTTTTAAAAAGCTATGTAAATGCAGCAGGCTTCACACTGACCTTAGATGGACTTTTCTAACAAGGTACAGCTCTTTTCTGTCTCTGCCAGAGTGGGAAGCATGGGAAGCCTGGTGCTGTGTACTGCTGTGTCTACATTTATCCCGGCCCTCCTCTTCTATCTACATCTAAGCACAACCTGGGACAGAGAAGTTAGGGTTAACTGACACTTTCATTAACAAGATAAAAATATGGAATTGTAAGAAGAGATGGGGCATCTAGGGAAACACTACTGGCTAAGGGCATGTGTCAGGCTCTCGTTGTAGGGACACCAGCCCCATATTAGAACCTAATTACTTTATTTGTGGCACTTCGTTGTTAGAGAATGGATACATAAATGTTAATTTTTCTTTATCAGATTTATTTTTAAAGCCCTTAGTAAAGTAGTAGACTATTTTACTGTTTTTGTTAAACAGACTCAGGATTTAGTTTTTAAATTCTATGTATATTTTGAATGACACATCTGAGAGCCTTAACAATTTGTGTTCTGGTTCTCTTAAGTGACTTACAAGAGTAAATTTAGCCAGTTTTATTCTCAAAAAAAAACACAAGCCACCCCCCTCCCAAACAAGTAATGGAATTAGAGTAAAAAGACCGTCATCATTAGTGGTGCCTGCTCCTCTTCCAGAGTACTGCAGGGCATGGGAGAACGGACTTCCTGGGACCACGTACATACAGAAGAGCGGGTTTTCTGTCACTCAAGCTGGACTTAAAGAGATAGCAGCCCATGGCCAGCTGCTCCTCAGCCACCCGAGTGACACATGAAGTATTTCTCTTTGAAGGTGTGAAATCTGACAGTTAACAGTGTTAGTTTTAGCCAGGCACAATCTTACCTAGATCTAA
Organism: Onychomys torridus; assembly: GCF_903995425.1. NCBI lineage: Eukaryota > Metazoa > Chordata > Mammalia > Rodentia > Cricetidae > Onychomys > Onychomys torridus. The sequence continues at coordinate 10,386,571 of NC_050453.1, forward strand.
CTTTTTAAGGGAAAAGAATTCACATTTGTGTGTACTCAGGTTCAGACTTTTACTGGGTGTCCCTGAAGAACATTCTCAACCTTCACAATGGTGGAGTTGGCTTCTTCCCACTATTAGAATGATTCCTGTGAACAACTGTGGTCATGGCAGACACCAATAATTGCACTGTATGGCTACATTCCAGAGATAGTTAAACCGCAGTTAGCACTTGCCGATCTGCAGAGCCAAAGCGCTGTTGCCAGACGGGGTAGGTGGGTTTGCCTCCCACTTTGGTAGGTAGCACTTGGTCTGCTCTAGGCACTACAGGCTATAGAACTGGTCGCAGTTTATCCTCTCCACCCAGCTGTGAGGTAGGTTTGCTAAGGCTGTCACAGCACAAAGTGTGCTCTCTGGCCTGCTCTTGGGATAGGCAACATGACCAAGTCCCAGAAACAGACACTTTGGAACACTTGGAAGAAAAATAAAGTTGGACTTTAAATATTTTAGATTCTTTGCTTTGTTCTTTTTTTACATAAGTCTTACAAGATAATACATTTTTTACAATTACCTGATGTGGATACAATTTTGGAACTTGACAAAATAAAGACTAAATCTTAGTTTACATCATCATTGATTCTGCTGCATTGTTCACATCTCTGATTCCCAATTCTGGCAAGTACAGCAGGCTCCAGGTCCTTCTCCAGGTCCCTTCCGGTGATCTCAAAGCCATGTCTCCTCTGATGGCAGCAGCAGCACCCAGAGCTCCCTGCCAGGTGGCATCCTGGTGCAGGGCCAAGCCTAAGGACATCTGCATGTTCTAAAGGGATGTGGGCTCTATCTCTAGCGTGCTGATGGAAGCTATACGAACACACTTAACCCACTGGAGACATTTGGATAGGAACTAGAATATTACAGTAAGAATGAAATTTGCAGGTTATAACCAGTTACAATTCCAAAGTTAATAATAAAGCTGCTTATTTGAATGAAAAACTAACAGTAAAGCATCTGTATTAATTATAGCACAGCTAATGTATTTTATCTTCAGTCTCAACTGAAGAAGTGGAATTTAGCCGGGATTGCACTTTTTAAAAGTAATATATTTATTTATTATACAAAACAAAAACAAGAACAAACCCTCCCCAAAGTTCCAGATCTTGCTGTCAAATGCCATGCAGTGGTCTGTGTGGTCACAGGGTCTCCTCACGCTGTCATAGTGTAGCCATGGCTTCCACGGCTTCGATGAGGTGTAGAGCCAGGCTGTACTGGCCATGCTTCTCTGGCAGGAGCTCTATCACTTTATGCACCAGTTTAGCTGTCGTTGCAATTGGCACATCAGTGTTTTGAAGATCCTGGGGGTTCTGCAAATGGGACACAAAAGCCCTTTAGTTTCATGCACTCAAACAATGATTGTTATTGCCTTAAGCGTTATTATGGAAGTTCTCTCAATCAAAACATTTCTCTTGCTGTGAACTCACAGAGGAAGGTCACCCATGGACCTGCTTATGCTGCTCTGCACTCACCATCGCCTTCAGCCAGGTGCAGAGTGTGGGTGGGAGGCTGGCCAGCAGCTCCATGCCTTCTTTTGTCTGGGTGTGGAAAAGTGCATGGGCCAGCCTTTGCCCTGTCAACACGAGCAGCTGAGATGCCAGCACTTCTTTGTCATGAACTTGCAGAATGGCCTGAGGATGAACATGGAGAAATAATACAGCAAGAGTTGCTCAGCTTGCTCCCTGAAGGCTGTCCGTGAAGAGAGTCTACTAAACATGACTGTGGGTATACACAAAGGAAGACCGAAATCCAACCTAGAATTTAAACCCAAATCTTTGCACATTGGCTAGTTTTGTTACCTAAATTTGCAATTCAGAATGATAGTATACCTTATTTTCAAGGGAAAGGGATGGTTGTAGATCCTCCAGTGACTACTGAGTATACTACAGTAACCTCAAGCTTGGAGAGCAGCCAATTTCCCCTCATCACTCCTTGCTGGTGAGTGGATGCCTACCCACCCCTTACTCATTGCTGACAGGCCTGGCAGCCCCACTGGCTTTCTAGCCTTGCCCCTTGCCAAGCTGGTCCCCATCTGAGGACCTCTATCCTCTTGGTTCTTCCATCCGAGGCACTCTTCCCTCCTTGAGAGGTCAGTTCGGCTGTCACTGTTTTCCACCCACCGAGGCTCCTATTTATCCTATGGCTCTGCTCACTTTCGTCTCTTGTTACAGAACTGCCCATGCTTTCCTGCTCCTCCAGTCCCACAAGGGCCCTACCTGTTTTACTGTTCTAGCCCTGTACAAACCCGGCACCAGGCACAACTCTGGCTTCAACTTTCTATTCTTTTGTTGTTTTTCTGATCCTGGGTCTTCTGCAGCCCAAGGTGGCCTATGTAGATGAGGATGACCTTAAAATTCTTATCCTCCTGCATCTACATCCCAAATGCATGCACCACTATATCCGACTCTGAATATTCATCCTCTGTGTCCTCCAGCTGTCTGTTTTATAGCTAGAGCCCCAAGAATGATATCAGGTCAGTCTTACCTCCTCTCCTAAGAGGTCAGCTCCATAGTTGTACAGCTCTCCTACATAATGCCTTCGAATGACATCTTCACTCACTTGAAGGTGATGAGCTAAATCTACAGCCAGAACTGGCCAGTTGTCTTTCCAATGAGTGGTCACTGCCTCTTCGGAGGGATCTTTGTCCTTGGTGACAGAATGCTGAGCCTGGACAGCTGCACTGACAACTTTCAGTAAGAACTTGAAGACAGGAAGGCACAGCACTGCCTCGTCAGTACTTTTGAAGAGGAACCCAGTGCTTGCTGTAGAAGCTGGTAGCCCGAGTTCAGTCCCAAGAGTTCATGGGAAAGTGGAAGAATGGACTACATAAAGGTGTTCTCCCCACAGTGCTATTGGAATACACAAGGCCACCCCCCATATACATGACAATAAAATAAAGTGTCTTAAGTCAACTTTGTGTCAACCAGAGAGACTCCATTACAATTATTTTTAATTTTTATTTATTTGGTTTTTTTGAGACAGGGTTTTTCTGTGTGTCTTTGACTGTCCTGGAACTTACTCTGTAGACCAGGTTGACCTTGAATTCAGCCTGCCTCCCTCCCAAGTGCTGGGATTAAAGGCATGTGCCGCCACCACACCTTTTAATTTTTAAAGTTTATATATGTGCTTGCATACGCATGTACATGTGAGTGCACATGCCACAGCAGCAATGTGGAGGAGTCAGTTCTTTCTGCCATGAGGGTCCTGGAGGTCCAGCTAAGGTCACAAAGGGCCTTTACCTGCAGGACCATCCCACTGCTTTAAAGTTGTTTTGGTACCGATAAAGGAATATACACTAGGAAAATTAGCTCTTGGGAATAACTTGAAGTAGTCAGCTTTTAAAAAGACAGCTATATTTCTGCTTTGCTATTTCCTCTTAAGAAACAAGAACAAAATCTAGTAGCTAGCTTACCTGTTGTCTTATAGAAATAAAATTTGGATCCATTTCCCCGCTCGGTAATAATTGAATTGAAGTTAAGTCTTTGAAAAATGCATTCTTTCCCTAAAGAGAAAGATCGAAAAACAAGAACAAAAAACCCTGATGAGTATGGATTATTAAGGGAGCATATGGGAAAGATTTTTAAAACCAATCACTTTACTATGAGTAATTCATGGTTGGTTTTTATATCCCCCTTAAACAGAAAGATCTTAGCATTCTGTTCATTATCTAACTTGGTAACCATTGCTAGTATCAAGCCCAGGCAATTCCTCTTCCCCTGGACTGTGGGCTGCTGACGGGCAGCAAATATGATAGATTAGGCAGGTGACAGCAAGTCATGCTCCAGACTGGGCTCCAAAGAACTGTGGCTTCTGCCTTGTATGCTCTTGTTCACTCCCTCTGTGAGGGCCCAGTAGCCAAGTGAGCCACCCTATAGACACAGCTACATGGAGTAGATCATACTCCCCAGTGTAGCTGAGGCCTCCATGAAGCAACCCCACCACAGTCCCACAAGAACCTTTATGCCAGAGGCAGCTAGGTAAGGAAGTCAGATTCCTGACCCATTAGGTCTGAGGAAATAAACCAGGTGTGGTGACACATGCCTGTAATCCCAGGGGAGCTTGAGTTCAAGGCTATGTAACAGACACTGCGAGCTACCAGGGTCTGTGGTTCTAGTTCAGTGACAGAGCAGCTGCTAGCTTGTGCGGGGCTAAGCTCTTAAGTAGTAAGTGGTGGTTGTTTGCAACCACCAAGTCTTTGGGATGACTTTGGTTAAGCAGCAGCAGGTAACTGAACAATCAGCAAGTGTCTGAATCCTTCAAGATACTTATCACTGTTTAAGAGAATGGACGTGGTTTTAGGAGTCCTACAGGGCAAGCTGGGGAGGGGGCTCAGTGGTTATCCACTGAGTGTTCTTATGAACACTTGCCGAACAAGCATGAATACTGGAATTTAAGCCCTCAGCACTTCCATAAAAAACTGGAATGGCTGCATGTGCCGGCAACCCCACACTGGAAAGTGGAGGTGGGTGGTACATGGATCAGTGAGCTTATTGGCCAGCCAGCCCTAGAGTAAACATGGAGCTTTTGGCTGTGAGACTCCCTGTCTCAGGCAGTAAGGAAAAAGCTACACATCTTCCTCTGGCCTCCAACCCCCAACACAAAAACCAACCAGACAACAGAGTCAGATTTCCCTCAGCAGGAAATGGAGTGCAGAGCCGAGAGCACCCAGGTCTGCACTCAACAACCACTCACCTGTGAACAAGCCGTCCCAGAAAGTCTCTAAAAAGTATCTGCAGAGTGAATGTCTATGATTCTAAGTTACACAGAGTGCCAAGAGGTTGAAACTATTTACCCACTAGCTTCAGACATAGGTCAGTCTTTGCCCAGGATGCAGGTAGTCCTGGCTAGCAAAGATCCTCAGGCAGTGTCTACCTTCTGAGTGCTGGGAGTAAAGGCATGTACCACCATGCCAAACCTAGTACTTCTTGTGTATCTTTTACTTGAAATAGTATTTCAAATACTATTCAAAACCAATATTTATGATATATAATGTTGTTTCATTGAGAAACATTTGCCGTCACACTCCCCTAACGTTTATTTTTCTGTCAGAAGTTAACTGCTGGGGAAGCAGCAGTCTTTGTTTCCCTTTGTGTCCGCTGCAGGCTAGATCCAATCTCTAGCACTGTGCTGGACCCTGCCCTAAACAACTGTACTCTAAATATTCAATGTTGTTGATTAAACATTTCTCTCTCTCACTCTGCTTAGGTGGGATAGAACCCAGGGCACCAGGCATACCAGGCAAGTGCTCTACCACTAAGCTGAAAACCAGCCCCAAAATATTCCTCTTAAAATATGTACTACTCCTGCTAATACAGACTGTCAAACTTCACATAGCTAAGACATTCCGAATAAGCTTTCCATGAAAGTCCCCAGCTTGAGAACAGGTTAGCTGTCAGCTCTTCAGCCTGCTTCAGCTCTACAGTCAGTCCTATGAGGGGGTTCTTGTGAGCCCTTAGAACTTACTGTCTCCTAGTCCACACCCTCCCCTGTCCCTGACTGGACCCTTCTCACACAATGGAACTTCTGCACTGTGCACATGCGCCTTTCCTTGGACATCTTGATTACAAATGCATCCCACTCAGCTCTTGCTTTGTGATAGGCAAGGTACACAGACATGGGAACAGCAAAGAGATGTGACAAGTTGGGGGACACAGACAAGGACTTTGAAGAGGGTGCTTAAGTGATCATCTCAAAACCTAAAAAAATAACTGGACACCGGCCACACAAACTGGTTGCCTGTGAAGAAAGTGATGGAGATGTGACTGAGGGATGGCGACGGCAGGAACGGCTGTGGGAAGTCCCCCCTGGCTCCACAGTTCTGTGTGGCACAACTTCCCTAGAATAATAAGAACAGATCATGACCCTGAGGCTGTGAGTGTAAGCAAAGGAGCTGAGTACTCCATGCCCTGTGTGTCCTCTTCAGAGAGGTGGTGTTTCTCCAGGGAGACACATCTCTGCTCCTACAGAGACAGGAACCTGAGGGGAAGCCTGTCTTGAGAAAAAGCTAATGTTACACTTTAGCCAAAAGGCTGAGAAGTGACTCTCTATGCTTTTCTCATGCACTGAAGCCATATTCTCCAACCCTGTCAAACCTGAGTGGTAAAGATGAAGTTTTTATTTCCTGTTGGAATCCTCTATCTCAGGACTTACTAACCAGCCTAATGATGCAGTCTTTTAGTAGACCACCACGTTGGTTTTTCGAGGAGCTACAAAATGTGAGGCAGGGAACCAATCTGCTTAGGAAGACAGCTCCCCCAGTGTTGGGCCTCAAGAGCAGTGGAGGCAGGACAGTTAGGAAGGGTCTGCTTCCTAGTCAAGGAGGGTGGGGAACCAGGCACAAGCTAGGAAAGCAGTACTGGACAGCAGTGTCCGGTAGGTTGTCTTGGTTCTTGAGATGGTCTCATTTAGCTCAGGATGGCCTGGAATTGACTGTTGCTTATGCTGGTCGTGAACACACAAACATCCAACTTCCACATCCTGAGTGCTGGATTACAGGCACAGGCCACCATGCCTAAATTCAGCTTTCAGTAAGAACAAGTGAGTAGACTGGGTTGAGGCAGGGCTCACCCCCAGGTTTCTAGTGTGTGCTAATACACAAAGGATGGCATTACTGTTAATAACTCAAGCCAGGAAACTCAAGGGAAAGCAAACTGAAGTCAGGGCAGGATGGTGTGAGGGTCTCCAGATACAAAGTATCTCAAACTCTAGGACATTCAACCAAAGCACACTCATCAGACTGTATGAGTAAGTCTGGATGTATCTAGAGAAAATGTGCAGAATGAGAAGGACCAAGAGCAGAGGGCAAAACCCCACAGGACATCAAAGGACATTGTGAATGAACTAGAAGAATGGAGCTAGGTAGGGTAAGGACCCAGAACTCCTCAGTAAGAACTTCATGTGGCTGCCAGCCGACAACCCCACAGCAGCTCTGAAGTCCTTGGGGACTCACCTTGCTATCAAAAAGGGCAAGTGGCTTCACGCTCTTCAGAGAGAAGCGCATGGCTGCATACAGGATGCAGCACAGGGTGGAGTGATGCTCCACCAGCGGGTAGTGGATGGGCTTCTGCTCCAGCGCCAACTCCACTATAGAGATGGGGCCTTCCACGGACAGCCAGGCATCCTCAGTATCCAGGATCGGCACCTGCATTTCATCCCTGCTGATGTCAGCCTGTGGAAGTGGAGAATGGAAGGCTGTGTCAAGAGCTGGAGAACAAAGACTGAAAACTTCAACATCCCAAGTGCAAACGGGGAAATCACAAAAATATAATTCAGAGAGACTTGGGGAGGGGAGGAGAGAGAGAAAGAGATAGAGATAGAGATAGAGATAGAGATAGAGAGAGAGAGAGAGAGAGAGAGAGAGAGAGGGAGATCACTTTTTAGGCTAAAGCCAAAACCTACAAATGAATATGGTAAATAAGCCCATCATAATGATGTCATTTCTTAAGCTCAATGACTTTCAGAATATTTAATATCTACAGAGACACTCAAATGAGGGTGTGGAGGGAGGTGCTGTGTGTGTGTGTGTGTGTGTGTGTGTGTGTGTGTGTAGTCTCACTCATGGCCCTGGCTGGCCTTCAGTCTTAGTCCTATCCCAGCCTCCCAAGAGGGGATTCCAGGCATGCCCCACTGCGTCCGGACAGCGTATGCCTTTTACCTCCAGTGAAGTCTGAAGAAGCTCCAGGCAGGACCCCAGGAAGGACGTCATTGCTGCGTCACTCATCCCCACATCCTGTTCTCAGAAAGGAACACTATGAGCCTGCATCAAAGCTTCCGTACCACCAGAGGAACAAGGGACCTAAGCATGTCCTCCCGCCTGATGTTCTACACTGAATACAATCCGATGACTGTACACATATTTAAGTTTCTGCCAGTGGTTTGGTAACATCAATCAATTTGATATTAGCCTTTAGTGTGTGATCCTAGTGATCAATCTGAATGTTCTGGGGTGAGGATCCAGAGAGACTCTGGATTCTATCTCCAGCAACAAAGGGCAGAGGAGAGACATAAAATGTAGTATTCTCTGTGCACAGTGAAGGCAGATCCTTCAACTTGCTAAAGCATTTGCTAGCCAACTAACCATGGGATATGGTAAGATACACACATGCGGTTCAACGAGCAAAGTTCTAAGGAAACAACATGGGTACTGGTTTCATGGCATCTTGAACTGAATTATCTGAACAAAACTAGAATCCCCCATTTGATGACCAAATATCAGATTCACATTTTTGGCAAGAAATAGTTCCCAGCGACCCCTTCTACAGGCCTGTATGAGGAGCTACTGCATTTCTATATAACCTTTTTAAAGCCAACAATCAATTCTTCACACCTTCAAAGTACAAAATTCAGAGTGTGTGTGTGCATACTTACACAACTTACACACACACACACTTAACTCTAGTCACACAATCACTCTGTAGAGCACAACAGAAATCTTTAGTTATGGTGATTTGGGGGAATAAGGTCTAATAGATTTATGTGTCTCAACCCTTCTTGGGATATTTAAGAACGTGTCAAAATTTGGAGGGAAATCGACCAGCAGCCTCGGTGTCAGTGGATCAGAATGTCAACTGAGGCCGGCGGTTATGCAGCCAGGGCAGCCTGCCTGCAGGCGAGGTCAGCTATCTCTACTGCGAGAGGCTAGTGCAGAGTAGACCCAGGCAGAGGGCCCAGGCAGAGCCAGCAAACCCATGGTCAGACTTTCACATGCTAACGGCCATCTAGCCGGGGTGGGGGACAGAGTGAGCACAGATCACAACCATTTCCTTAATGCAGGACTCTCTGTTTTCACTGTCATCTCAATGGTGAAAATCAAAGTTCACTCATACAGAAAGAGTACTAGGCTGGAGATAAGGCTCAGAGGTTAAGAATGCCAACTGTTCTTCCAAAGGTCCTGAGTTCAATTCCCAGCACCCATATGGTACCTCACAACCATCTGTAATGAGATCTGGCATCTTCTTCTGTGTACATAATAAATAAATAAATAAATCTTAAAAAAAAGATTATGTAGATTGTAGGTTTAACGATGAGACTCACTCACCCTTCGGCATAACCTATCCTTTGGAGATTTTCCAACCTGAAACAGACAGAAAATGTTAAAATTTAAACTAAAAGGCATTCAAATGGTACAGAAAATAAAAGCAACCAGAATTACAGCTATAATTACATTCCAGTCATTAACTATTGGCAGGCTACCAACATTAAGAGCAACATTTTTTGTGGTAGAACAAAAAAAATATATATATATCACAAAAAATACCACACAGAGCTCATGAATAATTCTTTTCAAAAACATATTCTTGGGATGGAGAGATGGCTCAGCAGTTAAGAGCACTTGTTGCTCTTACAGAGCACCTGGGTTCAATTCCCTGAACCAATAGACACACTGATGTGGAAGAGGGAAAGGTCAGGAGGCTTCAACCACAAAGAACTACAGACAAGTAAGGAATGTTGAGGGTGGGAGAAATAGCTTCCCCAGGAAAGAGCAGACAGACAGACAGACAGACAGACAGACAGACACACCAAAAACAAAACAAAACACGCTAGACCTGGGAAGTACATTTAAGCCAGAAGGAATAAACCACACCATCAATAGCAGAAACACTGTCTACCAGCTGTCCACACACCCCAGTGTAAACAATCTTTCTAATATCAAGAAACTAAGGGAATGGCTGGGTGGTGACGTACGCCTTTAATCTCAGTACTCCGGAGGCAGAGGCAGGAGTGTTTCTGTGAGTTCAAGACCAGCCTGGTCTACAGAGCGAGATCCAGGACAGGTACCAAAACTACACAGAGAAACCCTGAAAACCAGGGGGGAAAAAAAAAAGAAAGAAAGAAAGAAAGGAAGAAATTAAGGGAACTAAATAAAGAAGTCAGTATGTGACAATTAAAATCACCTTACCTTATCCATCAAGTAGGTAGCAGCAGAAAACCTTTTAACCAAGAACGTATTCCACATCATCAACGCAATACCTACACAGCAAATGAAAGATGAACAGAGGGTTACAGATGCAACTTCAGCAGACTTGTAACTCTCTTCCCCAAGCTTATTAAACCACGTGGACTCTCTATTTACATATTATCTCTTGCATCTTACACAGAATTTTCATTTTTAATGAAAGAATAAGTGAACAGAGGAGTATAGCCATAAACAGTAATTATAAAATTCCTATCACAAGCAGCAAGAAAAAATATCATCATAACATCACAGAGCCTCCAGAAAGGCTTTGAATGTTTGCTTGCTTGGCTGTGCTGGGGCTGTGCTGGGGTGGGACACAGGGCCCTGCACATGCTCAGCAAGGTTCTATTACTGATTAGCAGTCCTGGCCCCCAAGCTTTGGTGAAAGTATGAAACAAATGGAGCACACACTGGCTGAGACAGTGATTTGGGAAAACCTCTTGGGAAATGTCTGTTAACATGATACCTACCTGTCTCCCAGCACATCTCTGAAATTCATCACAAAAGACATGCACAAATTGTTGAGAACAGCTTACTTCTTATGTAAAAGTATTAAAATATTAAAAGTATGGCAGGGTAGCCAGATGTGGTGGCTCATGCTTGTAATGCCAACCTTTGGGAGGAAAAGGCAAGAGGATCAGGAGTTCAAGGGTGGCCTGGGCAACAGGAGACCTTACTGCAAGAGGAAACAAATAAGCACCCACCCCCAAAGATAAAAAAAGTACTTTAAAACATTAAAAATACTAAAAAAAAAAAAAAAAAAAAACCCAAAAAAACAAAAAACCCCTCAGCTAAGCAAACAAGAACAAAACCTGTGCTTTTATTTACATAGCAAAGCAGCTGGCAAACCGTAGTAGTTCCCAGGAGGAAGCAGTTACAAGGGGAACTTTTCAAAGAGTTAAGAGGAAGATGTAAGCTTAACAATTCATGTCCTGTTACGGCAGGGGTTCCCATGAGTCCATGAGGCCTTAACATCTGCTACTCACCATTTTGAACATGTGCATTAAGAATGCGCTTCAAGTGTTCTATGGACCTAACCAAAAAGCGTGCTTCCTTAGACAGGAGAGAGAGAGAGAGAGAAGATAAAGGTTACTTCACATCAATGAAAACACTTTCTTTAAGATTTACTTTTATTTCTGTGTATATGTCTGTGGCGAGTGAACACTGTGTGTGAGAGGATGCCTGTGGAGGCTAGGGGAGGGCTTCAGATACCCTGAAGCCAGAGTTATAGGCACGTGTGAACTCCTTACTAGGGTGCTGAGAACTGAACTTAGGTCCTCTGAAGAAGCAACCTTAACCACAGAGCCCCATCCCCAGCTCCTACTGGAGACTTCTTACTAAATTCCACCATAAATCTATTTAAGAATTTGGCAAAGGGGCTGGAAAGACGGTTCAGTGGTAAAGAGCACTTGTTGCTCTTGCAGAGGACACACAAGATGGCTTACAATTATCCACAACCCAAGTCATAGGGGATCCAACACCTTCTTCTAATCTCCAAGGGCACTGGGCATACAGGTAGTGCACATACATACATGCAAGCAAAACAGTCACATACACATGGAGGGGGAGGAGAAGGAGGAGGAGGAGGAGGAGGAGGAGGAGGAGGAGGAGGAGGAGGAGGAGGAGGAGGAGGAAAATGAAGTAGCAGTTGCTGGGCATGGCGGCACACACCTTTAAACCTAGAACTCTGGAGGCAGAGACAGGCAGATCTCTGCGAGTTTGAGGCCAGCCTGGTCTACAGAGTGAGTTCCAGGACACCCAGAGCTACACAGTAAGATCCTATCTCAAAAACAAACAAGCAAGCAAACAAAAAGAAATTGGTAGAAGCAGAAGGACCATGAATTCCTGACCACGTGGGCTATAAAGGGATTTCCAGGATAAGCTATAGCTAAACCCGGACTCAAACAAACAAACAAGGGGGACGGGGAGAAGAAAAGAAAAACCAAAGAAACTCTGTGAATTAGGTAAGTAACTTTTGATAAGATAACTTCAATCATCCCATTATCTAATTAATGATTAACATCTAGCCCCACCCCAGATCATGCTGAACAGAATGGACCCAGATGGTCCAGTGAAGGAAGTCAGACGATGACTATGAAGGCGAGCATGTCAGAATACATGCAAAGGAGAAAAGAATTAGAGTAAGGGAGCACCAAACACCAGAGGGAAGGCTTAAAAGTTACCTGTGTGATCACAAAGGCTGACAGACTCAAATTTACATACTAGCATGTAACGTAAGATCATCCAGACGTTTGCTAAAACCTTTGAAAGCCCCATCACTACTGTCCCATACATGTTGATACAGGAAATTCTCCAGAGAGAATTCAATTTAAAATTAAAGGTAGATGTGTGTATAGCGGTGAAGTTAGGATGGGGGGTGATGTGTTAAGTGGATGAATAGTTAACAAGAAAGCCACATAAACAAGCCATCCAGCCATTCTTCAAATCATCCTAATGGAGGCCAATGATTGCACTAACGGGAACTATGCATGCCATCTCCTGTATGCTTCAAGATGACTACGACTGTAGAATATTCTCGTTCAGGAAGAAATGAAGGCAGTGGGCTCAGCGGTGTTTCCAAAGGTCAGGCCACTGTGTGCTGCCACCAGGATTAGCTGGGAGCCAGAACCAAAAGCTGTGCCACCCATTCCTCCTTCCTCCAACACAGGACTGTCCTGGTCCAGTCCAGCCTGGAACACAGCTCTCTCCTTACTTGAAGATGTGTGCTTTGCCCCGGCCTCAGTGAACTGGACCAAGTGTAGTTTTTATTTCCTCCTGCATTTCTGCGTGAAATGGCACCAACCTAACAGTATTTGGAAATCGTGGTGACGTCAAAGTAAAGGTCCTAATGGCAGCCTGGTGTCTCATGGCTCCAGTGTGTCTGTGTTTACCACTTTTCTCATATCTGGACAAGAACAATGACCCAGGAACAGCCCTACTGTACACATGGCCAGCTCTTGTCCAAGCTTAGCTTTGCTGGCTTAACTCTCTGATACAGGCCATACTTTTAGGGTTACACATTTTCTGTGGGCACTTTGGTCTGGAAGTACCCTAGGGTGTGGCCCCAAGTTTGGCTTTGGATCCCAATTAAATGGCTGACCCTCAACTGGTCACCAAATCTATTATCCCACCACTCCATTGAAGGAAGGCATCAATCCTTCAGGCTTGACATCAAGATGAAACGCCATCTCCTTCACTCAAGTCTCCCTCATAAGTATTCTTGTAAATTATTCCTCTTGTATCCAAAGTCTTTCTCTGGGGTTTTTTCTTTATCTTGGGCTGCATTCTTGTATAAAAACCTCAAAGGTGAATTAACTCACACTGATACAATAAGACATCCTTTCTCCCCCAATAAAGTCTTTTTAATATGTAATGGTGTTATGTATCAAGAGACTACATTAACAGAGTGATTTAAACAATACACTGTCTTTGCTAAACCTTAACCAAACCCTGGTGCCAGGATGGGGATCCTGTTCATGTTCCTTCATCCCATCTCACTGAGTCCCCACAGCAGAATATGAATTACAGTCAGTCTCGACTTAACCCCACGCTTCCAATCAATGAAAACAGGAAGGTTAGAACTAGAATGAGGCTATAACTCCTAAAATCTTAACGAATTACTGGCTGAGGTCTAAAAAAGAGACACTTAAGAACACAGTTGACCACTGCGGTACACACTGCTTACTACCCAGGAAAGCCATAAGTTCAAGGCCAGTTAAGGGCAACTCAACAAGACCCTGTCTCCAGGAAATAAGTTTAAAGGGCTAGGATATAGTTCAGTGCTGGAGTGCTTGCCTGGCAGACATGAGGCTATAGGTTCAATACTCAGTATTGCCACACACGCATACAAGGCAATGCATGAAAAGCACCTAGCACAGTTACTAGTACAGCACTAGGTCAGAGCAAATGTTTCTAGAGCTCCAGGATAGGCATGGCCTGGGTACATGTGTGCAGACACAATCAGCAGATGGAGATGACGTACCTCCGGGTCTTTATTCCACTGAACAACATACTCCCAGCAGCAGTGTGCATGCAGCACATCCAGCTCAAGACTACAAGGGAACTGTTCATAGGCTAAACGCAGCAAGTCTGAAAGACACGAGAGGGTAATAGCATCCTTTCAGTAACAAGAACACACAGCTACCTCACTCCGCCTCAGACCACTCAATGCTCATTATTTGGGTGTCACCTGGTATGGCTCCTAGGTCTATCTGCACCTCTGGCATCTCAAGGAAACTTCGGGCAATACCTTCTTTGGGTTCATCTGGGTTTTCTGCATCTCTTTCTTGGTTGGCACATTTCAACAATTCAGGGCTGAGGTCCTGTTTAAATATCCACTTGGCTACACTGTCTGCAATACCACCTACAGGTTTGAGACAGAAAAGAAAATAAAGCCTGGTGAAATTTGAGTAGCAATGTACTAACCAAATACAGGGTATGCTGGATGTTCCCTCAGGAACAGATATGCACACCACATTCACTTCTGAATCTGAATGGAAGGTGATGAAAAAGCCATGGGATTTACAGCAGTGTTAACACCTACCATTCACCTTGGGAGGGTAAGCAAGACAGCTGCCATCTGGGAGCACACTTCTACACTGAGAAAAATCTCAAATAAACATAAATGGACATGTGTCAATACTGTATGCCATACATTTGCCAGGTCCATAAATTCAAATTATACTACACATAGATGGAGAGAAATTACTTTTGTTTGTTTGTTTGAGAGTTATGTCAGGCTGGCTTCAAACCAACTACATAGCAGAGGATGGATGACCTTGACCTTCTGATGCTGCTCTCTCCACCTCTAGAGTGACAGAACTAGTATGTGCCACCACCCCTAGTTTACGATGTGCTAGGGACTAAGCCCAGGACTATGCATGCCAGACAATCACTCTATCAATGGAACTAATGCCTACCCCTCACGTTACTTTTAAAATGTAAAATAAATGCATATGTGTTTGTATACGTGTGTACGCACACATATGTACACGTGACATCCAAAGAGGATGGCGGTGTCCTGCTCTGTTACTCAGCCTTGTTCACTTGAGACAGGGTCTCTCACTGAACCTGGATCCAGGTTGGCAGCAAACTCCAGTTTGTCTCCCTCTCCCATAGCACGGTGGTTAAAGTGTACACAGCCACACTTGGCTGTTTACATGAGTTCTGAAGACTTGAACTCAGTGACTCATGGTTGGCAGAGGCACTTTCATGCATGGAGTCACTGCCCCAGTGACTCCACCCACCCACCCATATTACATCTAATATACAACTAACTTTGCTATGTAAAATATCTATGGGCAAAATGTAGTCATAATTTACATGTTTACTCATCAAAAGGGGTACTGAAGTAGAACATTATTTTAAGGCGTGTTACTTTTGTTTATGTTGCATTTGTTTAACTCTGTGAAGCTGTGTTACTGTGCCTGTCTAGAACCCCTGATGGTCTAATAAAGAGCTGAACAGCCAATAGTAAGGCAGGAGAGAGAGAGAGGTGGGGCTGCAAGAGAGAGAAGATACAGAGGGAGAACTCTGGAAAGGGAGATGGAGAAGGAGCCAGAGAAGAGGAAAACATCAGCGGTCAGCCACCCAGCTACACAGCAAGCCACGGAGTAAGAGTAAGATTTACAGAAGTAAGAGAACAGGAAAAGCTCAGAGGCAAAAGGTAGATGGGATAATTTAAGATAAAGAAAGCTGGCTGGGGCTGGGCGGTGGTGGCGCATGCCTTTAATCCCAGCACTCGGGAGGCAGAGGCAGGTGGATCTCTGTGAGTTCAAGGCCAGCCTGGTCTCCAAAGTGAGTTCCAGGAAAGGAGCAAAGCTACACAGAGAAACCCTGTCTGAAAAACCAAAAAGAAAGAAAGTTGGCTAGAAACTAAGCCAAGTTAAGGCTAAGGCCAAGCATTCATAAGTAAGAGTAAGCCTCCGTGTATGGTTTATTTGGAAGCTGGGTGGTGGGCCCTCCAAAAAAGAGCAAGAAACAAACAGTAAATTGGCATACCAATTTGGGGCTCATATATCTATCTAGAGCCTGAGAAAGCTGAATAACAAAAAAAAAGGGATATGGCTCCTTTAAGAGTTTGGCCCAGACATTTCTGCTGGTCAGTGAGTCATTGAGCAGCTAGCATGTTAATTAGGAACAAAAAACTAAGTAAAAACGCCTGCCACAGTGCAAGCATCAGCATTCTAGAGCTCTAGGAAGGGTGAATGCATTTCCTGGTCAAACCTCCAAACAGGCCAAGAGTTTCATGCTTAATTTTCCCGGAAGGAGAGCTGCTCATGCAGAGAATCCAGGTGTACCTTATCAGCTTAAAAGTTTGCTCATACGGTCAAAAAAGGCTAAAAGATACACAGTAAAAGAGATCTAGACAGGATCCAGTGTGTTTTACAATGTACATAGGCTTAAGAAAGAAAGAAAAAGCTGGGCAGTGGTGGCGCACGCCTTTAATCCCAGCACTCGGGAGGCAGAGCCAGGTGGTTCGAGGCCAGCCTGGTCTACAGAGTGAGATCCAGGACAGGCTCCAAAACTACACAGAAACAGTCTCAAAAAAAACCAACCAACCAACCAAACAAAAACAAAAAAAAGAAAGGAAAAGGGTATGTACAGTAAAACAAAGAAACAGTTTAAAAATAATAAAGTCTTTGAAGAAAGAAGTACAATAATAAAAAATAAGCAATGTAGAAATGGGAAATACACAGTTTGGATCCTGTATGTTGTGTTGATTTGAATTTTTTAAATGGTCATAAGCAAACAACAGCAGCTAAAAGACACAGGATTGACTGCTGAATAAATCCGCCTTTGTACCTTAGGAATGCCTTAACTTTTGAAAAGCCAAAAAGTGTATTTGCCAAATAGAAATAAAAAATGCTTTGGAGTTCCCACAGGAGATGAGAGGCTGTGGATTCCTTCAGGGTTCATATGGATCAGGTTTGATCAGGCAAGACATCCTGAAACTTGACAGGTGATATCTATCAGCAAAGGTTACTGCTGGTCTTCCCAGAACTTGGCCATTATCTCAAATTTTTCTCTTTAGGACCCTAATGATACTTCATCCACAGACAGCAGGAAGAAGTATGGAGAAAACTATCACCATATTCCCAAGAATTGGGAGCTGGGGGTGGTTTTTGGTTAATTGGTGGGTTATAAAAGTTTGTTATCATTTAGGGAAATATAGTATATTGATACAAATTTAAAATTATTTTTGTTACATTGTATGTAAATTTCTACTCTTGTTTAAAGGTGTTTGTTATCATTGAGGGGAATATAGAATATTGACACAAATTTAAAGTTATTTGTGCTATACTGTATACATGTTTCTACTCTTGTTTAAAGGATTTTTGTATAGTGATAAAAATTTAAGGTTATTTTTGTTACAACATATTGTATATATGTTCCTATTCTTGTTAAAGGCATTATACCTATGCAGTTTATTTAAAAATATAAGGTAAAATTAGCCGGGCAGTGGTAGCGCATGCCTGTAATCCCAGCATTCGGGAGGCAGAGGCAGGAAGATCTCTGTGAGTTCAAGGCCAGCCTGGTCTACAGAGTGAGATCCAGGAAAGGTGCAAAGCTACACAGGGAAACCCTGTCTCAAAACACCAACCCCCCCCACAAAAAAAAAAACCCAAAAATATATAAGGTAAAATTCTAGTTTTTGAAAGATGTTATTATAAACTATATAGTATAATCAGGAAACAGGTTAGTGGTTAGTCATTTATAACAATCAAAATTGTAGATAGGTATGGTTTCTAGGTTAAATAGATATATTTTAGATGAATGGTCTTCAAATACTTCAAAGATCTATAGCATATGGCATTTAAAATGTTTTGTTAATTTAAAGTTTTTCATGACAATGAGACACATCTGCTCCTGGCAGCACCAATTTACTTCAGAGAGATGATGGGCACTGAAAAAAACTCCTTCATTGTGGCAAGATTAACTACTGGGCAAAGAAACTGTTCTTGCCTTTGACTGCTGACAATGTGCTGTGCAGACCGCACATGCAGGACACACAGGGAAAAGACTGATGAACTTTGCCAAAACAAGGCAGGATAGTTAAATTCCTGCTTCATAGAAAAGTCTGCCACATACTCTAGACCTATAGGCTGAAGATAGATGCCCCAACGTTGCAGAGGAACTTGGGGTGACTATTCAGGCAGCCAAATGTCTCTATTGTTAGATTATATTACATCCTTCTGGGTCTTCAATGGAGTTGAAGTTGCAGTTTTCCTTAATTATGATAGAAAGTAAATTAGGTATAAAACTTTGGATTCACTAAGATAGGATAGATAATGCACTATTTCCTTTGAATATACTAACTGCAAATGGACAGAATATTGTAAATGTAATTCCTACTTGATAATTGTTTTTGTTGTATGTAGTTATACTATGTTAAAAGTTAAAACCTTTATTTTTATTTTGACAAAAAGGGGGAAATGAAGTAGAATATTAAGGTGTGTTACTTTTGTTTATTTTGCATTTGTTTAACTCTGTGAAGCTGTGTTACTGTGCCTGTCTAAAACACCTGATGGTCTAATAAAGAGCTGAACGGTCAATAGTGAGGCAGGACAAAGGATAGGCAGGGCTGGCAGGCAGTGAGAATAAACAGGGTGGAATCTGGGAAGGGACTGGAGAAGGAGCCAGAGAAGGGGAGGACATCAGGGGCCAGCCACCCAGCTACACAACCAGCAAGCCACGGAGTAAGAGTAAGACTTACGGAAATAAGGGAACAGGAAAAGTCCCCCCCCCCCCCCGCCTCCAAAAGTAAGAAACAACAACAGGGTACAAAAAATTTTAAGTGAGAGCTGGAAATATTCAAGGCATCTCAGAAATTCTGTTTATCACCTAAAACAAACCACACATTTAAAATGGCACACACTAACTTTCACCTTCCCATCTTTTGGAGTAGGGCGGGGGTGATGAATGAAGCATCATTATGCTGCCCACTGTGGCTGGTTTGAAATTGACTAGCTCAGATGTTCATTCCCCCATCTGCTTCCAAAATAGCTGGGACTAACGCAGATGCCACCGTGCTTGGCTTGCCTCTTACTTTGATTCAAATAAAGTTACTTATAAAAATAATGCTTCATAGTAAACCCACTCTCCGCTGTGAAAACACTATGGACAAGGTGCTAGGAGACTGAATTTATTATGTCCGGCTTCTAAACTATCTCATAGATGTTATGTTCCTGACTATATATATTGGGTTAATATTAAAATGGTGTACCTCAATCTTCTTTAGGTGATAACATGGTATACAGGAAATTTACCATTAAAAATAAAGAGTGAGAAAATAAGTTAATTAAATAAAAATCTATAAACACAGGACTGGGAAGATGGCTTAGGGTGTGAGTAAGTACTACACAATCATGAGGATCAGAATACAGAGCTCACTGCCCATGTAAACAAGCTAGGCAGACTGCACACCCATATAAGCCCATCTCTGACGTTGGCAAAAAGATCCCTGGCTCTTCCTGGCTTCCAACCTAGCCTAGAAAATTTGAATCCTAGCCTTGGAAAGAGACCCTGCCTCAAAGGAATAGAAGGACTGATAGAGGACACTTGACACCCTCTCTGGCCTCCATGCATGCACACACATATGCATAAATAAACAAATCTTGAAGATCTACAAGCACTTGAAATAACATTCTGGTATCAGAGTGCCTCACAGGGCCTGTGGGAAGGAGAGTGAGCACTCAGAGACAGCTGAAAACAAAGGTTCTTATGTCCTCGAACCGCAATGCCTGTAGGCCAGCGGAAAGTCACACATCAGAAGAGGACGCTGCTGAATGCTCTCACTCACATGTGCAAACCCCACAGTTGGTCTCACAGGAGTAAAGGGTGGAAGAGCTATGAGCAGAGGCTGGGGAGAGTGCATGGCAGTGAGGAGGACGAGAGAGGGCAGTAAGAGGTACTAGGGTGCATCTGGAGAGGGGGAGTACACTGCTGGTCTACAGCACAGCAGGGACTCTAAAGTTGACAACTAATTTAATATTCAAAACAGAATCAGAGAGGACTTGGAATGCTCTGACACAAAACAATAACAAACAGCAATGTAAAGGATCTGAGTTAATGACGCATAAATGTATTAAATGTCATACTATGTCTTATAAATACGTATGACTACTGTGCAGCAATGAAACATAAAACATACTTATGGAAAATTTAGAAACACAAAAAAGGGATGAAAGAGAGGAAGGGGTAAAGTTATTAGTTCTAAGGAGACCAGGAGGAGAAAAAGCTGGCTGGGAATGGAGGGATACTTGGATGGACTTTTGAACATGAGCAAGACTTAAGTGTCCGTGAGTGGGTGAGGTGGGGACCAGGGAGAAGGATGGACTCAGATCCAGGATGGGAGTCTCGTAAACATCTCATTTAACGAAAACCTAGTCTAACATTAATTTGAAAACACTCACACCTACATTCATAGCACTGGCTAGGGAAGGAGGACTGTGAGTAGAAAGCAAGCCCTGGCTACATGGTCATAGCCTGTCTGAAGAAAACAAAACAAGTGAACACATACTCAAAATGACTTATGTGCGTGCGTCAGCTCACCTTTTCCTCCTTCTAGCAGTTTTTTAACAGAGAGTCTTGGAAGTGGCTCTGTCTGTGGCGATGACACTTTGGCAGTGGGAGGACTGGCCTTGCTGTGAAGCAGAGTCTGCAGTATGAGACAGTCCTCCAGCTGTTTGAGCAGCAGCTTCCAGTACTCGGTGTCAAGAGAAAGGGCTTCCCAGGAGTCTGTGAGGGCTTCTGCATCAGCACCCAAAACTGTCTGGGAAAACTAAGAGAAATGATCTTGCTCATACTCTGGGCAATATGTTTGTTTTTGATGTGCTGAGGATTGACTCCACGACCTTACATCTGCTGGGCAACCGCTCTAACACTGAACCACACCCCAGTTGTCTGGCAAGGTTCTGAATAACATTAACTTACATGAAAGCAACAGAGATGTCATTTTACAGATTTACTACTTGGCTGGATGAGACTGGGAACTCAGGAAATTTAGAAGAGGTCCTGTGGTAATAAGTCGGGCTCAGCCAGTGTGCATCTTAAAGAGTCTTCTGGCCTTGGGCAAGGGCTGCTCTGCTCAGGACACTGACAGAATATACCAGCCAACTCCATCACTATAAACACCTCAATCTGGTAATGTCACAGTTAGCCCTTCCTTAACTTCCAGGGCTGACAATGTTTAGCGTAAACCGCTATAGACCCACTCAGGTTTTAATCTAACATCCCACGAGGAAAAACCACGTGACCTACCATAAAATGTAAGGAAAGCAAATCGGGGTTGGGGATTCAGCTCAGTGGTAGAGTACTTGCCTAGCAAGCACAAGGCCCTGGGTTCGATCCTCAGCTCCACATTAAAAAAAAAAAGTGAAGCAAATCTTTTTCTATTTTTATTTTTTTAATTTATTTTTTTACAGGGGAGAGAGCGAACACAGTCCCCCACTGCCACAAATTATGCAGTTGAGTTTCCCACATTTGGGGAAATCGCAGGGGTCAGCACATCCGAGGGCAATGGATAAGCCTCGGCCTGGGAAAACCACCTTCGTGATCATGGTATCTCCCCTGCCAGGTAAGTATAATTTTCTCTTGTTAATGTAAATGAACCCTCAGGAGAAGAGGGGAAACCCACACAGCAAATGCTTGGTAAAGTGCTGGCCCATCTGACTCAGTGCCAGGTATGTAAGAGGAGGAGGATGGAGACAATCATGGGCCTACAGAACCCGAATAAACCCAAGAAGTGGTCCAGTGTGGCCCTGATCCCTTAGTGAGGAAAGCATCACCATCCATTACCAGCTACTTAAGTTCTTCATACATCCCACAGTCTAGATGCTCCAGAACACTGCAAGCTATCTACCCAAGAATGGAAATCACCCATCGGCCAACTGGCTCGGCACAGAGGGCAGTTGCACAGCTACCCACTCACTTTCTTATCTGTAGCACTGTTGGACAGCTGTGCAGCCACAGAATGTCCAACATGTGCAGACAGCAGGGCAGCGCCATTGTTCTCTGACTGAATACAGGCCATCCGCATCTGCTGCCACCAAGGGGACACAGACTGAGAGTCCCATGTCTCGTCAATGGCCACTGCAGAGACAAGAAGAAAAGCAAAAGGTAAAATCTTACCCTGTCAATTTGGGTGTGTTGTATATGGGTTTCACTCTTTATGTTTAAATTAAATCCCTCAAAAATGTACCCGCATATTTCTAAATGCACTAGAAAATTAATATTGTGTGCCAGCTAGGTTTTTGTCAACTTGACAAAAGCTAGACTCATCTGAGAGAAAGGGACCTCAAATAAGAAAATGCCTCCATGAGCTCAGCCTGTAGGCAAGTCTGTGTAGTGTTTTCTTGATTGGTGGCTGATGTGGGAGGCCCAGCACACTGTGGGTGGTGCCACCCCTAGGTAGGTGGTCCTGGGGTGTGTAAGAAAGCAGGCTGAGCACAGAGCAAGCTGGTAAGCTCCACTCCTGTAGGCTCTACTCCAGCTCCTGCCTCTAGGAACTGAGGTTCACTGACCTCAGTGATAGACCGTTACCTGGAAGTAGAAGAAATAAACCCTTTCCTCCTCAGTTGTTTTTGGTCATGGTCTTTACCAGAGCAATGAAAACCCTAAGCCATTGCAACGGATTTCATTCACATTTACCTTCCATTATATTGTTAGCCAGCTGCTTCCTGAATTAATACTAACTCTTCATTTTTTTCCCCCTTGCAGGGGAGGAGGTTGTTGTTGCTGCTGTTTTGAGATGGGTTTTCTTTATAAAACAGCTTTAGCTGTCCTGGAACTCACTCTATAGACCAGGCTGGCCAGATCGACCTGCCTCTGCCTCCTGGGTGCTGGGATTAAAGGCATGCACCACCACTGCCAGGACCCAAATTCTTATTTGAAATATTTTCATCATTACAAAAAAGGAATAATGGGGAGATATATACTTTTAGAAAATTTTTATTATTTACTTTATATGTATGGGTTTTCCATCTGCATGCATATCTGTGTATCACATGTTTGTCTGGTACCCACAGAGGCCACAGGGGGTAATGTATCGCCTGGAACTGGAGTTACAGACAGTTGTGAGTCACTGTGTGGGTGCTGGGAATGGAACCTGGCTCCTCTAGAAGAGCAACAAGTGCTCTTAAACACTGAGACACTTCTACCAGAAAGGCAAAGTATTATTTCTACCAAAGACCATTTCCGATAACGTTGCATCTTCTGATGGCAGAATTTCACGGTCCTATATTAAAGCATATCACTAATGCACAGGAAGCTTTCGACCAGTGCATGAAGACTTCTCTAGCAACAGGGTCACAGAGCCAAGGATGCAAACCAGGGCCTGGTGTGTACAAAGGTTCCTCCTAGCTTCATGCCCCATTGAAACCTTTTCTACACTGTGGTCTCCTTTTGTTGAAAGAAATTCCTCCTGTCTTTGTGTGGTATTTCAAACACTACGTTTTGTTTCAGAGCATCGAAGTAGAAACCCTGAGCACTGGCCCACAAGATGTACCATCTCCTACCTTTCATCTTGCTCAACAGGGACAGCATGGTATGAAGACAGCAGACAGACTGCGGTTTGTCCAAAATATCTTTTTCCTTCGAAAGCCAAACACTTAGGAGCAGAGACTAAAATAAAATGAAAATATTTTTCAGCCTAACTAATATTTAACAAAGAGGAGATTTCAGTTTCCTACAGTGTGCATGTGTACACGACGATGCAGCGGTCTAGCGGGTGCTCGCTCTGTCATGTAATGTGGGGTCACTGTCTCCCTAAGAGATCCTCAACACCTGCTGGGAACCTGACCCCACCTCTTCTACCCCTCTTAGGTCACACACACTATCTTCCAATCTAAGCCACAGCTAAGGAGACACTGCTGGGAAGGACAGACACCCCTGCGACCTTGGCCTGTGGAGGAGAGTGCCCACTGCTGTTCTGAAAGGAGACACAGGGAGGAGGAGGAGGAGGGCTGTGCGGCTCTTGCTTTGGCCAAAGGTGCGGGGACAGAGTGGTGGGGAAAGTGCAAACCATCAAGTTCCCATTCTAGAATGCCTATCAAGTTAGGAAACACACGCTGTAATCAAAATAACTTTGGCAAACATGAATGAAAGCCTTTTAAGAGTTAAGTCTACAACAGCTTTCAGATTTGTGAAGCTTGTTAAAAGACAGTTCCGAGACGATGAAAATGTGAAGAGCACAGTGTCACATCTGTGAGTGCTGGTTTCTAGGCGGCACCTTGGTTGCTTACAGAACTGCAGTAGCTTTATGTGGGAAGAGCTCTAAAAGCTGTTGTTGAAATGTGTCAGTTCATACTACTTTCAAAAAGTGAGGGTAAGGAGCTGAAGGTGGTGTATCAGGGGGTGATTTTACACAGGTGACTCAGGACTAGGAACCACATAAAGTGGCTGGCATTATATTACCTCAATTGATTTTAACAATAACCCCTGTGGCAGGGACAGCCACCCACATTTCAGAAACAGTGAATAAATAGAGTCCCTAACTTCCAGCACCATGCACATAGGAGTTAGAACTTTAGTCTAAAACTAACTCAGATATTCTCTTTCTTTAAAAAGGTTTGAATACATATACACACAAGTAGAAACATAAACCTGTATATGTATGTAACTTTTACATATGTGAAATCACTCACATGCTTTCTCTCGTTAGTGTGAAACTTTCTCCCCCTTTCCTTTCATTTTTCTTCACGCCAGCCCCACTCCAGTTTAGCCTATAAACGAACCTAAAAACAACAACTCTGCCCTTAATTTCCTCATGGCCATAAAACAGTGACAAATATGAACAGTTTCATACACCATACGTTCTTCTGTCACTGGTTATATGATGGGAGGAGGACAGAGCAGCCACTGACTGACAGAAATAAGATATTCTAGCATGTTATTTCTAACATTGGTGACCCAGCACGTTGCTGAGTCCAGAAAATGGACTCTCTTACCCTGATTAGCAATGGTCTCCCCTCTGCTTTAGACTACCCCAACTTCACACAACCTGTTGTTCATAACCAACATTGGTTCCCAGTGGTAACAAAACACCCCCCTTCAGCAGAAACAACCATCTCACTACCTCCTGCCTGTGTCCACGTGCTGGGATGCACTGAAGGGAAGTGCCTTCCACCCGTAGGCTCATGCTCTGCTGCTACAGACTTACCTACTGGTTATGTTATAAGGTGAAGTACATCATGTCTACAACTGAACAGTGGTGCATAGCTGTCACCTGCACTTGTGAGGCAGAAGCAGGGAGTCCTGAGTTCCAGACCCAGCTATACTACACTACAAGACTCTCTCACTCCATCCTGCCCCCACAAAGAAATAAACAAACAAAATGCCACCAGGTTTTTAAATATATGTAAGAGGTTTAAAGTCTCTCAAATCTTGGTTTATGCCTCCATTAACAAAAAAGTTCAAAACACCAATCCAAGTGGCATCCCAAGGTCATGTCAGAGGAAGACAGCTCCGCTAAACACATTAACAACTTGTCTTCAGACTGACCTGGACTGTCCTCGCCCACTGGCCCATGCATGCCTATAGCAAATTCTGAACAAACGCAAACCTGCGGCTTAACTGTCTCCTTCCCAACTCTCCCTGTGTCAGCTCCTCCATCTTTTGCCCTAGAGTTGGCCTCTGTTCACACTGTAAAATGGTTTTTTCTTTTTAAAAATAACTTAAAATTTCCTAACAGCTAAGCTTTTGTTCAAAATTAGATTAGTACAAAATGCAGATGAGTTCCCCTCCAAACACAACAACATATTTTAGAAACTTAGCAGAGAAAGATACTTTGCACGTCAGGGACAGTGAAGGTAAATACAGAGACAAATGATCAGCACATGCAGAACAGAACAGCAGCTTCCAAGTGAATACAAGGAGGACAGTTTCCAAGCCAGCACAGCAAAGGCAGGCACCATGCATGGTGGGAACATGATAGCAGGGATCCATACATATGAATTATCCTATTCCACATATCACTATGTCACATATAGACAGACAGTCATGAAATAATGCTGGGGTAAGTGATTAGGAACAGCGCAGACTATAAAATTTAGTGAGCTCTTCAGTTCTATTAATTAATATCTAAGACTTGCAGAACATCCCCTTTTATGTCAGTACCCTCAATGCTTTCCTCCTGTACTCAAAGGACGCAGAGAAGCTGCCAGGACACCATTTGTTGGCCTTGTCTTTCGACACACAAGGCACTACCGGTCAGTCTTTCACCTGCGCTGCATTTTCTAGTCTTTCCTGAATACACCTAGAACTGGATAAAGCCACAACTGTTCTGAGAACATGAATATGCTAACACAGCAATACAGGAACTAAACTGAATGTAAATGCCTGGAAACTTAAATACATCTAGAAGGCCTCTCCCCTCCTCCCTTCTTCCCTCCATAGTACCAGGGGATGACTGAACCCAGGGCCTTTGCACATGCCAGGCATTCACTTTACTGTTTAGAGGCATTCACTTTACTGTTTAGAGGCATCCACTTTACTGTTGAGCTATATCCCCAGCCTACTCCTCTTTTTATGTTCTGTCATGAGACACCATCTCACTGTATAGTTCAGGCTGGTCTCAAACTCATGGTCCTCTTGCCTCAGCTTCCTGAGTTGCTAAGATTAAAAGCATGAACTTTCATGAATATAATTCTAATAAGGGTGTTCCTTATATTAAAATGGAAATGCAGACAATATAATTTTGTTGTTTACTCCAACAGCTCCATTTGAAGCCCCTTCTTCACAGATTTTTATTTGGAAAGCACTGCAGATTTGATGGTGATAATAAATAAAGTGGAGCACTATTAAGGAAGACTTCTGATATCACTTTTGGTGCTCCACAGGTCCCATGTGTGTGCATGTACACACACACACACACACACACACACACACAGAAACAGACATGCATTCATGTAAAAAAGGGAAGGAAAGCAGACAGGCAGGCACAGTGAAGTCTCAGGAATCCTTCCCACCATGTCCCTTAATGTTACTATCTTACCCAAGATTAAAACCAAGAAACTAACATTGGTAAAATCTGTTCACATTTCATGAGCTACAATGTATTTATTTGTATACATGTATGTGTATATGCAATTTTGTTCTGTTTTGTTTTGTTTTTTGAGATAGACAGTTAGCCCTGGCTGTCCTTGAACTCAGAAATTCACCTGCCTCTGCCTCCCAAGCACTGGGATTAAAGGAATGCACCACTACTTCTTGGCTGTATATGCAATTTTAAAAATTAATTTTGAGACAAGATCTCACTATGTAAGACCTGGCTGGCCTGAAACTCACTATGAAGACCAAGCTGGCCTTGAACTCAGAAATCTTCCTACTTCTGCCTTGGTGGGGAGACAAAGCCTTACGCAGTTTTAGTGCATGAATAGTTCTGATCAGTCATCATTACAATAAGCGGACAAATTTTCAGAACAAGACCTATCTGTTCATTGTGCTTTTTCACAAAGGTTACACAGAGACTCCAATTTGTTTCTTTTTAAAATTGGCTTTTTCCTACTTTGTATATTTTCCTTAAGGGAAAGTTACAATGTGTTTCTCAATGGTTCCTCAGCCCTTTTTTGTTTTTTTCTTTTTTGGCAAATATACAATAAAGATATGTGACATTTGCTTAACACTAACTAAAACACATTTGCTTACTAATAATCATGAATAATTTTTTGGGGGGCTGAGGATCGAACCCAGGGCCTTGCACTTGCTAGGCGAGCACTCTACCACTGAGCTAAATCCCCAACCCAATCATGAATAATTTTAACTGTCTTACCTCCTGAGGTACACACTTTCACAGACTAGTAGAAAGAATTCATCTTTAAAAAACTTCTAAATGTTCAATAAAAGTACACACAAACATAGTAAGCTGACAGGGGTAGGCTGCCCAAATGCTGTCCCAAACCTGAGATGTGTGCTGTGTGCACCTGTGCATGAGCAGGAGGCAGTAAGGAGGGAGCTGAGGGTGATGGGTAACTTCTTTGTTCTTTGTATTTCAGTTTTCTCATTGGATGATTCTTCTGTTTCACGTGTGTGTAAAGACTAACCTCAAATATTTGAAACTTGAAAATGTTGACATCAATTTTATTCACATTTTAGAGAATTTTTTTTTTTTTTTTTTTTTGAGACAGGGTTTTTCTGTGGCTTTGGAGGCTGTCCTGGAACTCACTTTGTAGACCAGGATGGCCTCAAACTCACAGAGATCCACCTGCCTCTGCCTCCCGAGTGCTGGGATTACAGACGTGCACCACCACCACCTGGCAGAGAAGTTTGTTTTTTAAGAACTCTTCCTTCTAATGTAACAATTGATGATCAAAATCTACTGTAAAGGCATTCACCTGTTAGATTCTGTATTTATTTGAGGCCAAAAATTTATAAGATAAAATAGCACGTATTAATATGGTAATTACAATTTTCTTTGATCATTTCAGGTTTTTTATGTGTGTTCTTGATATGCTAAGGATAATGATTTGAAACTTAACACTTCTATGTAACTTTTGCAAAGGGTTCAGTAACAAAACCTTACCAGTAACTGCTGAGGGCTAAATCCCGCAGACTCCAGAGTATGACACATATCCTCAGTGGAGCTTTCTCCATGCAAACACTTCCAAAAGAAGAAACTGCCTAGAAAACAAATAAACAAACAAGTCACTGATGAGGAATGCTCAGATTAACAATCTTACTTAACTGCAAACTGGAATCCCAGAGGAGCAGGGCAGCATGAAAGAAAATAATTTGTTGTTGTTGCTGATTTGTTTGTGAGGGTTTCTCTGGGTAGCTCTAGCTGTCCTGGAACTCACTATGTAGACCAGGCCAGCCTCAAACTCACAGACACCCACCTGCCTCTGCCTCTTGAGGGCTGGGATTAAAGGTCTCTACACCCAAAAGAAAAGAACTTAATGTCTGAATTTGAAGGCAAATCATTACGTCTTAATACTGACCCTTGTGTGTGTATTGTATGTATATGTGCATGGGTGGAGGCCAGAGGTCAATGTTGGAGGTCTTTCTCAAATGTTCCCCACTTTATATTTTGAAATAGATTACTCACTGAACCTGAAGTTCATCAGTTAGGCAAGACCAGGTGAGCAGAGAGTCTTGGGGATCCTCTTAGCTATGTCTCCCCGGTGCCACCAAGCCTGGCGTTTGCACAGGTGCTGTGATTTCAAACTATGGACCACATGTTTGCATGGCAGTCACTTCACTGAATGAGCCATCTCTTCAGCCCCAACACTTCCATAGTAGAAGCTTATTAAACTTGTGTGACACGGTGTGTGGACACCCAGAATACATCATTGACCAAACACATGCATGTTGAATTTCAAACACAAGCAGATACTGAGTTGCTGTATCCTTGCACCAGGACGTCTGTAGAAGAGGGAGGGTATTTGGAGCAGATTCCAGGATGTCACCTACCGAGAGCCACATACTCCTCTTCGCTTATCTTCTTTATGCTGAGTGCATCCTTCTCATACTCTAGATATTCAAGGAAGATCTTGACAGGCAGCACTCCGTCTCTATCCTCAGAAAACCGGACAGTGCTCTTGGTGTTTTCTTGCTTGTACTTCTCTAACAAGGCCCGGAGCTTCACGAGTTCCTTATCGTCCAGCCTTAGCAACACAGCCAAGTCCTTCAAGAGTAAGAGTAGGCCTTGTCTCTATGAATTGCCACAAGCTCTAGCCCCTTATTGGAGGTGAGATTCAAGGCTGTTGAGCAATGGTGGCTTTAAAAATTCGTATGAAATATAACAGAGGTATTGTACTGTTTAAAATGTTAGTTTTGAATGACAGCTCATGAATAGGGTGTTATATAAGTAAACTAACCTTAAAAAACTATTTACTACTAACACTGCCATTTTAGGAAGGTTCTTTAGAGTACTATATACTCTTCTAAAAGTTAGGACCCTAACAAATATGTATTACATAATAGAAAACAATCACACAGTATGGGAGCGTAACTTTGCTTTCCAAGAAAACTAGACACATGTGGCTGCCTGTCTCTATGCCACATGAATAGTACACCATGAACACAACCCACACTGCATCTGCTCACAACCAGGGATACAAAGATGTCAAGCCTCAGCTAGAACCTGCCTGCCTTTCAAGCCATTTCACACAGGACATATGAAGACACGCTGCCTGATGTTATCTTTTTTTTTTTTTTGAAAACCCTGTAAATCTGTCATAGCAAGGAAAGCCTTTTGCTCAGTGCTACACAATTAAAACCACAATTGTACACATTCAATTTTGTTTTGCTTTTGTCTTTTTGAGATGGTGTATAATTATGCTGCCTTTATTTCTGGACTTGCCATCCTCTCTCAGCCTTCCAAGTAGCTGAGACCCCAGGAGAGTAACACCATGCCTGGCTATTCATTTTCACCAGGCACATGTAAGAGCATTTGCTCTTGATGAGAAGAACCTAAAACTACACAGGCAATTCTTCCTGTAAATCTCCATCAACTCACACTTTCCTGATGTTTGCAATTACTGAAGTAGACAGCCTGATCCTGAAGAGCTCATTTCATAATGTTTACTGGTAATGAGAGAATACCACCATGAATGTATTACTAAAGTGT
This sequence comes from Onychomys torridus, assembly GCF_903995425.1. NCBI lineage: Eukaryota > Metazoa > Chordata > Mammalia > Rodentia > Cricetidae > Onychomys > Onychomys torridus. The sequence goes on from NC_050453.1 coordinate 10,417,119, forward strand.
TGAAGTCTAAAATATCAGATATCAGAATGTATTCTTTCATTTTTCAGTTTAAAATTATTTATATGGTTGTATATGTAACCTTAACTTAATTTTTAAACAAGTATTACTGGTAACTTGGCAAATCACTAAAATCATTTTAATAAACCTGCCTTGGATAAGCAGAAGACGGGCTTCTGGGCTGGGCAACCCACACTAGGGAACAGTTATCTGAAAGGAAGGAAGACATTCTACCTCTAATTTCCACTCAGGGAAATTCTGAATGCATTTCCTAGAGCAGTTACTGCACTACATACAGACTGACGGGGACTGTTACAACTACTTGATGTTTACACAAGCAAGACAACATTTAGTACAGTTAGTTGTCTGTAAAACTTGGATCTGAGAGAGACTATTTTAGAACTGTATTCCAGTGCATAATTCACAAAGGAGCAAGCAGCATTAATTTACTAACAATGCAGAAAAACTGACCTCTTGTTTGGTAGAATCTTTCTATTTTTATTTATTTATTTATTGGCTTTATTATTATTATTATTTTTTGGTTTTAAGACAGGGTTTCTCTGTGTAGCCTTGGTTGTCCTGGAACTCGCTCTGTAAACTAGGTTGGCCTTGAACTCAAAGATCTACCTATCTCTGCCTCCCAAGAGCTGGAATTAAAGGTGTGCACCATCCAGCTTGGCAGATCTTTTTTATAGTTTCTTTAGAACTTGGCCAGTGAGACAGCCCAGCAAGTGAAAGTGCTTGCTACGTAAGCCTGATGGTCTGCATTCAGTCTCTGGAATGTGGAGGATGGAGAAACAACTCCAGACGGCTGTCCTCTGACCACCACAGACGCTAAGGCAGGGCTACACCACACAGGCGTACAAACAGTAATAATAACATGAAAGGAGAAGAAAAAAATAACAGTTTTGTCACATCAGAAAATTGAAAGTATTTTTATTGTAAAGTTTTTCAAAATATATTTTAAAAAGTTACCTGTGAGCCGGGCGGTGGTGGCGCAAGCCTTTAATCCCAACACTCAGGAGGCAGAGCCAGGCGGATCTCAGTGAGTTCAAGGCCAGCCTGGGCTGCCAAGTGAGTTCCAGGACAGGTGCAAAGCTACACAGAGAAACCCTGTCTCGAAAACCAAAACAATGAAAGTTACCTGTGGCGGTCTGAATGAGAATGGCCAACAGAGGCTCACATATTTGAATTCTTAGTTTTCAGTTGGTGGACTGTTGGGGAGGACTAGCAAGTGCAGCCTTGTTGGAGTAGGTGTGTCACTGGAGGTGGGCTTTGAGGTTCCTAAAGCCCAGCATGGCCTCGCCTCCCTCTCTGTCTGTGGATCAGCCCCATGCCTACCTGCCTGCATGCTGTCCGTCATGATAAAGATGGACTACCCTCTGAAACGGTAAACAGCCCCTAATTAAAGACTTTCTTTTATAAGAGCTCTTTGGGTCATTGGTATCTCTTCACACGAATCGGTCAGTGTCTAAGAAAATTTAAGTGACCTTAAAAAATGTGTCAAGAAAATCTAAGGAGTCTAGATCAGTAAAGATGAATTAACAATGAGATATGATATCTTTGTATTTTTACAAAATATAGATTTAGTAATATAAAGCAATAAGGGATAGAAAGGAGACCTGATAAAGAAAATATACTGTTAAATTCTTAAAAACAATAAAAAAAAACCCACCAAATCTTTAGTTTTCTACTGTTTTACTCAAAAACTTTAAGAACTAAAAACACTCAATGGGATTATTGTGCATAATACTAATATTTGTGGTTACTCACATTATCAGAGAACGGTGTATCTGAGGGAGAATGCAGAGAATTCAGCTGGCTGACAGCTTCATAAAGCTGCAGTAACTTCAGTTTACTGGCACAGAACTGCAGCAGTCCTTCATCGACAGACTCGAGCTCTAGAAGGCGGAGGGAAACGTATGAGACATCGTTAGCAGACTCATAAAAAGACGTTCATAATCTCTTAAACATGTAATTCCTTAATGGGTTAAAGACTGATATACTTAACCCAGCATAGATTTGGAGAGCAAAGATAATTTTCCCATTATCTTTGTCTCTTAAGTGAAATCACATTTCCTAGTAAGGGGTATAGAGCAAGAATAAGAGTTTTTTGAGTGGTACTGTGTGTGTGTGTGATTTTTTGAGGCAGGGTTTCTCTGTGCAGTCCTGGCTACCCTATAACTCTCTGTAGACCAGGCTGGCCTCGACCTCAGAGATCCACCTGCCTCTGCTTCCCAAGAGCTGGGATTAAAGTGCACTGCCACCACCGCTCAGCCTGTGGCACTTCTACTTAAAGAAGTCTCTGGAAACACTCAGCTTCATCCCAGTGTGATGCACTTGCTGTGCTCACCGGAAGAGGTATGGATGTAAGGCTGCCTGGCTCTGCTTACTATCAAGAGGGGCAAAGACAATGATGTTTGATCATAATTGCTCAATCAATTATGGATTGTGATGGATGTATCTTCAAGACAGCCTGGTAAAAAGACCTAAAGTAGAATTCCACTAATATCCTCCAATAATTAGTTTTATTTTGTTCAAGATTAATGTTTGTGCATTATAATTTAAATATTCCTTGCTAATGTAAAACAAATATATAGTCTCTAAAAATGCAGAAGTGGAAAAATTGAAGAACGTTTTTTTAAGACAGAGTAACAAGAAACAATATTATGTTCTCACAGCTATAATAAAAGACCATACAAAACTCTTAAGAATTTTTATGATTCCCATTTATCAATATAACTTGAAACTATGATTTGATTTTTAGTTTTGGTTTTGTTATCTGGCTTATTCTCTACATAATGTCAAATCTTTTATTAATACTTTCAAGGGATGTGGAACTTTATGAGCATGGTATACCTTTAAATGAGCTGTTTCCCCTAAGGTGTCAGTTCTAAGAAGGCTACTGTTTACCAAGAGCCAGCTCTCTATATCTACTGAAAATGTCAAGAATAAAAGCAACCTCAAATTTAGATGCTTTATGTCCTAAAGGAACTTAATATGAAGTTGTTTTTTTAAAGCCATTGTAGCCTAGCCTAAATATGATTAAGCATAAATGTAATTAAATATAAATCTAACTTTATATATTACTGTTAGGAAAAAGTCACAAGTAGATGGATTCAATCTACTGTACACTATAACTTAACTGATACTGGGAATTTGAAACCATTTATTTTGCAAGCTCAGCTGAGTAGAATATGGAGTTACAATACACAGCTTCCAATATGATTCTTTTCAGACAAATTTAAACAAACAAAACCCAGACCCAAAGTTCAGTCTCTGGAACTCCCTCCTCTGTCCATAAGAGAAAAGGGTGAGCCTGTGCAGAAGGTCATGAACAGAACACCACTTCAAAAGATAAATTGATCATTACCACAATCAGAAATTATTACTTCAGTAGAAATTTCTCTTTTCCTAGAAGGCAAAGCAAAAGCCAAAGACAGTAAGAGAACCTGTTTGGGTTTTGTTGTTGTTTGTTTATAAGACTGGGTCTCCTATGTAACCAGGCTGGGCTTTGAACTCAGAGACCCATCTACCTGTGCTTCCCAACAGCTGAGATTAAAGACATGCACCATGATCCCCAGCCCTGCTTGGGTTTTCATATCATCAGCTCATCACCCTCATCCTAAAGGCTTTCACAATGTTCTGCAACTCTGTCAAAATAATATCTTCTCATCATTCTTTAAAATTTTTTATATTGTTAATTTCTTAGTTCACAGTTTTATTTTTAATATTTAAAACATTACTTTTGTTAATTATTTAGGAATTTGATACACCATATAATATATTTTAAGCATATTCACCTCCATCCCTTCCCAACTTCATGTCCACTTTTTTAATTTTAGAAATTTTATTATCAAAAGATTTGCAAATAAATAAAAATATCACACATCAAAATTAACCAGACACAAAGTCTATAGGAGGTATTCAGAATTGAAGCTGTGGTGCTTCACATTAAACTTTGATATTTTATGAACACTTTTGAGGGATGGGAGCTTTATAAGTATGGTATGTCTTTTTTCCCCTTAAATAACTCATTGAGTCCAATTTCTGCTTCCCATATACTCAAGGATGTGCACACTAGAGTGTGTTTGACCTAATAGGAGCCCAAACCCCAAGTGAAAATTGGCTCCCACCTCCAGAAGCCATCCACTGTCAATGGCTGCTCATGAAGGGGTGCGGGTTTGGGATCCCCACTGCCCTCAATGCAGGGCCATGGACTGGCTGCTGACAGGCTGTGTGCAGGCAACAGCTGCTGTGACTTCAGGAGTGCAGTGGTTCTGTTATGTCCAAGACTTCCCTCCAGTCTCCCTTTCACTCCCCACCGAACCTTTGGTTCTTACGAACTTTCTGTCCCTTTTCCAAAAAGTTCCCTAAGCCATGGAGGGAGGGGATACAACATAGGCATCCTCTTTGTGGCTGCTTCTCATCATTCTCCACCGACATATTCCCTCACAATAGTGAAATGGGAACAAAAAACTTCCTAATAACAGTTAATATACTGAGACAGTTCAGATGAAAATTACATGTGAATGTTAGATACGAAATCTGTTAAAGCTCCCAGGTAGTAAGTGTATGGGGTAAGTACCCTATTTTACGTCTACCTGCCCATTCCCCTACCTGTCTATCATCTACCAGTCATCTCTACATTAACATGTGGCATCATAGGTCCCACAAAGAAATACATAATCTGAAGTGAAACCATAACAGTATCTATTACCTTGATTTTTTAAAGTGTCCATTAAAGTCTGAGTAACATTTCTAAGGCAGGAAAATGATAAACGTTCACTGGCCAAAACACTTTCCAGAGCCTAGAAGAAATAGAGTAATTCTAGTGATTATATGGCAACAATTTTGCTTTTATTTTATACATATACCTATATCTTTGCAATCCCCACACCCGAGAATTCAGGTTATAGCGAATGCAGTATGTAACCAATCCTATGTCCAGACTGAGAATGAAACCATTAGGGGCAAATGCTGTCGCAGAATGCCACGCAGCATGGAGAGGACAGTTGTTCTCCAACAGAAAGTCTGAATTGGCCTCTCCCAGGAATGAAGGAGAAGCAGGTTACTGGCATGCCAGTCATAAAAGCTGATAAGTCCATCCCCACTTGCTGCATATGCACATGCAGGCTGCCATTTCTGCACGGCTAGCTAGACACAGTATCTACTCTACCCCCCCACTCTCACTCCATCTGGATGTTTAAACATCTTTAATTTACAGGTTTTAAAAACTCATCATACCTGAGGTAGCGGCCAGGGGAGACATCAATGAGTCAGGACAATTAAAGTTCATATTTACCTTTTCGTATTAGCATATTAAATTGGACTTTAGCTGATGAGACACACAGTTTAAAACCCCTAACTCTATGCTGCCTGTGGTAGGGCGTAGGACTCCAGCACTCCAGAAGGCAGAGGCAGGCCGATCTCTGTCAGTTCTATGTAAGCCAGAGCTACAAAGTGAGACCAGTCCAAAAATAAATAAAGTAGACTAAAGATAAACATCAGTCTCATAACACAATGATTTCTATGTTTGCGGGGGTGAACAGGCACAGAAGGTGACTCACAAAACTACCCAGTCCTATTATGAGGTGACTATCCACAGTGTAGAGAGAAAGTGACCAAGGAGACCAGAACCCAGGATAAATGTAATCCTCTTCCGGCCCACCAACAAGGCAGGCTGGTGGGCGAGCATACTTTCTTCCCATCACTGGATTCAGTCTCCTACAGTCTTTACTGAACTCTGCCTTTCCTCTAGTGTTGAAAGGCAACAGACATTTTGACTTTTCTAGCATTTTAAATAAAATCCACACTTTTGTGTATGATTTGGTGAGAGAGAAAGAGAATCCTTCGTAAGACAACTTGTGCCCTGCCATCCCAGCCCTGCTGCTCTGTGATGGATGGTAAGGGCAATGACGGCATCAGAGAGAGAACTTGTAGGTTATGTCTTTCTCTACTCCATTCACTAAATTCTCTCAGATGGCTACTTTGTCATCACAATGTCATGCTCAATAACTGAGACATTTGTTCTGAGGAAAATGAAAGCCAATTAGCAGTCAGTGGAATGGAAAAGTGAAATAAAAATCACAGAGACTTTCTTGCTCTATAATAAAACAAAAAAGTATTTTTTAATGACTCCAACATAAATCACTCCTCACCAATTTCTCCCACATATGTAGTGAAGTAATAATATGCACACGTGTGTCCCTGTCTCTGTCCGTGGTCCCTGGGATCCAGCACCTCTAATTTCTAACAGTAATTTCCTGAGTGACAGATGATAGAAGAATCTGTTCTAATGACTGGTCTTGGCCCCCACTCCTTGAACAGGTATGCTAAACGTCTGCAGACAGAGAAGCTGGGAAAATGTTCTGCTGTAACATTTAGTGTTTGCCCCCAGATTCCTGACACAGAACTCCTGACACCTGTGTAGGTAGCTCCATGGGAGAGAACACAAATACCTTCTGTTTCAGTGAGGTATTCTCCAGCACAGTCTCAAGATGGGGCTAGTTACCATGGTAACCATCCAGGAGATTAGAGAATTATAATTTTTAGACTGACTCGTAACCTCTGGGGAGGAGAAGCACTTAAGAATAAGTTGACCAATAATAGTCAGTGATGCAATCAATCATGCCTCAGTAATGAAACCTCCATAAACTCTTGCAAGGATAGAGGTTTTAGAACTTCAAATCACGCTGAAGCTTTATAACACGCGGAGGCTCCTGCAGGAGACAGGGAGGCCACACCCCTTCTCCACAAGCACCGCCCTGGGCACCTAGCTAATTGTCAGCGTTCTCTATAACATCTGCTTCAACATACAAACAAGAACTCCCTGAGTCCTGGGAGCTGCCTCAGCAAACAAGGGACAAGGACGGGGCGTTGAAAAGTGGGGAAGGTTTTACGGGCCTGAGCCTTCCAGGTTGGTAAAGTCAAAGCTGATGTTCAACAATGAGCCGGAACACGTGACATGCTGAGACCGTGGTGCACAGGACTCAGCAGTAAAGTGCGGTTAGGAGAGGCAATCGGCTGTCTGCTGACAGAGCTGAGGGAACAGCCTAGCAGTCCCACTCTGTGTAAATTCAGGACAAACCTGCAGCATGTGTCAGGAAACACACGCAGCATGGTGTCACTGAGAAACCAGAAGCAGCCTGAACGGTTCAAGGGCAGGAGAGTGAACGTGAGCATGCACATTAGGAGGTTGCAGCTGCAGTGTCATTAGGCATGGGCCACCCACAGCAACACACTAAAAACAAGTCACAGAACACAGCAGACAACATGTTTCCAACAGTAAAAAGGCTGAAAACACATCAAGACTTCTCAGAGGAGCTGCACAGAAATGAGGATCCCTAAGAAAAAGACAGAGCTCCTCAGGGATGGGAGATGGGTGGGGACTGAGGGGAACAGCTGGGCTCTTCAGAGACTATTTGCTCAGGTGATAGCCACACACATGTATTTATGCTATTGTGTTTCCATTATCCCAGATTTCTGTATGGGTGTGCATGTATAAAGCACATGTAGTCACATATATGGTAATGTTACTTAAGTTGTTTTTAAAAAGAGAGACAATAGACACTGCTAAATGGGGATATGAAAATAAATTTTTCCAGGATCAAGTGATAAATCAGTTTCTCGGCAGAAAAGTTCACTTACTATGCACACTTACTTGTCTCTTGGTTGCGGGGTACTTAATATCAAGTATCAACTCCTTTATTTCCGTTTCAAATGAATCTACAATGAGAAAGTCCGATTGGAATTTTCAACTTACTGAAGAAAGACGTTTCTCTGAAAGAAAATGAACTCTCTGCACTCCGCCACTCTAAAGGATGCACAGGGGCCCTCGTATTATCATTTTACTGAGAGTTTTAATAACTCCAAGATCAGCAGTTCTCAACCTGCGGGTTGTGACCCCTTTGAAGGGTGGAATGACCCTTTCACAGGGGTGCATATCAGATATTTACATTACGATTCATAACAGAGCGAAATTACGGTTATGAAGTAGCAATAGGAATAATTTTATGGTTGGGGGTCATCAGGTCGCAGCATCAGGAAGGCTGAGGACCACTGCCCTAGGCACACATCATCCTCTCAGAGCACTGACAGAAGATGCCATGCCCCTCATCTCATCCTGGAAGAGGGTTGAGACAGCTGAGAACAGCCAGGTACCTCGCTGCACTCACAATGCCATGCGTTTGTTATTACTTGATCTGACTAGAGGTCACCTACCCAGCCCGGGAGGAGGCGTGGCTCTCAGCAGGGCCGCCAGTCTCTTCACCAGGTGTAGGTCCTTGGCTCTTTCGCTCTTCTTGTCACTACAATAACACACACAACTGGACATGCATTCGTGTTCCTTCTACTCCTCTCTTGTTTATTCGCTTCCCATTTAACTTTAAGGGGATCATCTAGTGATAAAACAACCACCAAGTACTAACTATAAAACAAACAAAACAAAACACACCCAAGGGAAAGAACTAAGCAAAATGTGCACAGGAAACTCGAGGCAGACGCAAAGCAACTCTTACCTCAGTGCTAGATGGAAAGGCACGTTCACTGTCTTCACACTTGCAGACACCGGGTCAACAAGACAGATCTGGTAAGTCTGAGGCTGCCAACTCTGACTTGTCACATTGTTTAAGCCCATTATTTTGTAGCCAGGGTACAGCAGCCTAAGGCAATCACATACCAGTGGGTGATTATCAGCAGCAGGAGTCAAATCCCACAAGGTGCTCTGACTGCAGCTACATCTGCTCAGGGCTGTCTATGCACTGGGCAAACACACACTGATGCCAGAAAGCTACCTGAGGCAAAACTAACTCAGAAGGAGGAGGCTACTCTCCTCAAAGGTCCTAGGAAACTGTATGAAGACAATCAAATCTGAAGCCCAACATCAAATAAAGCATATGCCTTGCTTAGCATCATTACTGGGAAACTGGTGGGTTTTTCCTTTGGGGTCTTCACAACATAAGCAAAAGACAAATGGCTAGAGCAGCTCACTAAATCAGTAGCAGACCATGGCATTCTCAGTAATATCTCTCTGCTATATAACACAGAATCCTCAATTATACATCAGGCACTCCCAGGGAAAACATGAGAGCATTCTGCAGTTCTCCAGCGCCCTGCAATCTGCTATACGGCTTTAGTGAAGGCTTTAAGGACAGCTCCCCTGTGTGTCTGTGACCAGTGACTGGCAGGGCTGGCAGCTTACCTGCAGTGCTTACCCACGTTGAAAGCTCCCACCCTTGGTCCTTGCTGTGTGTTCCACACTTCTAAAATTCCCCTCCGTGGAGCATAGATCACGAGGAACTGAGCTACTCGACTAGGACCTTGATTATTTCCAAAGGGGGAAAAATCCCCCTTTTCTGGTACTCTTTCATGGAGGTCCTCTACAATTTGAATCCATCCAATCTGGGCGTCTCGGTACCCTTGCAGACAGAAAGAGGCAGCTCGTCAGTTTATTCTTCTGGGCTCAACAGTAGCTCCTCATGCACTTCTGACTACTTAGGGAGGAGGGGGCATCAGGACAAGCCAGAGAAGTACATTATCTTTTTATTATTAGAGATCTTAAACAGGAAAGATAAAAAAGTAACAACCTGTCACCTAAACATCAAATTTTAATATTTCATCATGTATATTTGCTTCCAATCACTCTTCTCTTTAAAAAGAAAATACTCCAGACATCACCAAAGCTTCCTGAGTCCATCCCTGCTGGTTCCCATTCCCTTCCTTTCCTCTCTTTTGAAGATTCCTTCCCTTACAAAACAAAACAAAAAAGGATCTGAGCAGAGTATTAGTTTGGCTAGCTAAAAATAAGCAAAGACAAAGTCGTCCTCCTACTACCCAAGCTCCCTGGTGGACAGAAGATGGAGGCAGGCGGCAGAGAGGACTCGGGATGCTAAGAGCTGCCGCTGTCTTGCCTACCTAGGTGGCCCTCTGAGAACTAACACACACGGGAAGGACTGTGGCTGAAGCAGCTGCAAGCCTCAGGCAGCACTGTCAGCGACACAGCGGCCTTACAGGGTGAGGAGCGTTGCAGGGACAGGACGCGACAAAGACAGACCTGGGTAGGTGCAGGAGAAAGGTCGGGAGCATTAAGTTAAGATGTGTTACCTTTGTTCACGCTGTGGGACATCTGTATAATGATGCAAAAATGGGTGGCATTCTTTCATGCTGCATTTGTTTAACTCTGTGAAGCTGTGTTACTTTGCGTGCCTAAAACATCTGGTTGGTCTAATAAAGAGCTGAATGGCCAAGGTGGGAGACAGAAATAGGCGGGGCTGCTGGGCAGAGAGAATAAATAGAAGGAGAAATCTAGGGAAGAGCAAGGAGAAGGAGAGGAGGACATCAGGGGCTAACCAGCCAGCCAGCCACAGCGTAAGAAGGAAAGAAAGATATATAGAATAAAGAAAGGTAAAAAGCCCAGAGGCAAAGCATAGTCAAAGAGAAATGGTATAATTTAAGATAAAGAAATCTGGCTAGAAACGAGCCAAGCTAAGGCCAGGCATTCATTAGTAAGGATAAGTCTCTGTGTATTTATTTGGGAGCTAGGTAGTGGGCCCCCAAAGAGTGGGAAAAAAGAATCAACTACAGTTAAAAGTGTCTATGGTGAGTTGGAGGTATAGTGCAGTGGGGACATGCACAAGGCTCGGGGTGCAAAGCCTAGCACCACAAACAACATAAAACCCAAACAAACCCAACAAAAGGCCACTGCTTTAATTGACGATGTATCAATTAACTACCAATCAAGTGTTGTGGACCTGAATTGATATTAAAAAGAAAAGTCACAGAATTCTGAGTACTGTTATTAACCAAGAGTGGAGGATGATAAAGTTGCTTAACTACTGGGGTAAAAAGTGAAGCAACTTTTTCCTCCATTTTTGTAGGGAAGTACCTTTCCACATCCGTATTGCAATTCCTCGAGCGACGTCCAACAAGATAACTCTGCCAAAATCATCTGTGACTGCTGCCAAGGTGTTACAAGGAGACAGGCATATGCTTTCTCCATGGCGTCTAGAATCCGGAAGTCCAAATCTATCATTAAAAAATAAGTAAGTAAGTAAGTAAGTAAGTAAGTAAGTAAGTAAGTAAGTAAGTAAGTAAGTAAGTAAATAAATAAATAAATAAATAAATAAATAAAACTAAAATCACATCCAAAGCTAGAAATGTAGAATAATATAATTCACAAATAAAATAGACATCTATTTCCAAATGAAGAACTAAACCTTGCCTGGATTGATAACTCATCATAGTTGGCATTTGCAAGACAAAATACCTAAAAGAACAATGTTCCCACAGTACTATTTTATCCTTCCCGTCTTTCTTTGAGTTAAGAGTCTTATCAGAGAAGATAGCACAACCAACTCTGCTGTAGGGATGCTCTGCTACAACACAGGCATCTTCTGTTTCAGTCCCCCAGTGTGTTCTCTTTGTCTAGACACCAATACATCTTCTGTGATGGTTAATCTTGATGTCTGGAATGGTAAGGAACTTGGGTTGGACTGAGAGATGCCTAGGAGATAATAAGGCACACTTCTAGGGTGTCTGCAGTGTGTTTCCACAGATGACTAGAGAATGGGACTCTGACCTTGGACAGAGTCATCCCTTGACAGATTTAGGATAGGATGGCGTCATTGAGAGGTGGTGAAAATCCGAGGAGACACCTAACTGAAAGCTGGAGTCACTGGGGGGTGTCCTTGGGAGCCGTATCTTGCTCTGGCCTTTCCCTAGATCCCACCCTTCTGCACTCAATTAAGAAGTTAATGGCTCTCCTTGGCCCCATTTCTACTGCAATGATACTCTCCTCAAGAACACTGGATCAAATGACAGTGGACTGAACCCTTCTGGAAATGTGGACCAAAATGAATTTTTCCTACTTTAAGCTGTTTTTGTCAAATATTTTGACCTTAACACAAAAGTAACTAACCCACTGTCAGAAGCAAGAACTTTCTACAGAGACTTCTCAGTGCATCCGAAGTAAACAGGGAATGAAAAGGAAGGGAGCTCACACAGAAAAAGACCTTGACACACTTGGTCACATCTGCAGTCAGGTGTGCTGTAACATACAGCACGAGGGAGGATGGGAAACAGGTCAGTGTGGTACTTGCCTCGTGGGAAGGAAGTCCCAGGACTGTCCAGGAGAAAAGCAACTTCCTTTGCTTAGAAAGTAATAAATCTACAAACCTCAAAAAATTGATTTTACTAACAGTAGTCGGCTTTCTCCAGGTGAAGAACATCTTTAAAAAGGGAGCTGCAGTACTACTTTCATGGTGGTATTTTGTATTGGGTAATATACGACAATTAAGAAGAAAGCCAAGCAAAAATCAAGCCCTCTCTTCCCCAAAATTAAAGTAACAACAAAACTGATACACTTTGATGTTCTAGAGTAAAACCAGAAGGAAATCTAGTTCTGAAGGGCGACCCTCATCACAGAACTCATGATCTGGTTGAAATTCGCAGGAGCCCGAAGTCATAGAAAATCAGCTATGGCCCAAGTGAGTGTAAATATAACAGCGCTGCTCAAAGCACCCAGAGAGAAAGAGAGACGTGCTCACAGACTTGCCTCACAGCTAGGGGAGTGGCTGGCTCCATCTTGGGCTTCTGCTTCTGGCCAGTTTCTTCTTCGTGCTTGCTTTTCCACCCAAGCCACCCGCTGAAGGAAGAGGACACACGACACACGTAAGTAAAATAAACTAGGGGACACTAGTTCAAGGGTCTTAGAGTGCAGACTCCCAAAGTCTAGGCACAATCAAGCCAGCCCAAATCAGACCATTTAAAAACGCAGCTTCATTACCTGGCAGCGCTAAAGAGAGCAGAAGTCAGTTTACTCGCAACTGCGAGAGCGACATGAGACAGCAGCGGCTGAGTGCTTCCCTGCAAAACAGGCATGCGCAGAGAAAGACTGAGACGGAGCTTGTCTTCTACAGGAGACTTACAGAAATGCAAGTTGCAAAGTCGGCACCAGCGGCTCTTATTGGAGGCATTGGCCTCAGTAGCAGCAACAAGACTGAGTGAAGCTAGGATTTAAAGGTAAAATCTGCTAGTGGCCCAAGGTGCTCCCCAAGTATTTTGGCCTCAGCAATGCAAATTAACACACTGCCTGAAGCAAGGACTTCTGTTGTGCCGAGCTGATGCTGGCCTAGAACCAACCTTTGGGGTTTCTCTCTTCAAACTGTAGCTTAATGAAAACCAAGGAGGCCAATAAGACGATGGCATTGTCGCTGTGCTGTGGATTTCCCAGCGGTACACAACTAGCTCTCCCCTCCCCCTTTCTTTTTTAGTGAATATATATTTGTATAACAGTAAAAAGACAGTTCAGCCCATCCAGAGAAGGCTACTTCTTAAGTGAGAAGTATTGCCAAATGTAATGGTTAACTTTTCTCTATCTTAGGAAACAATTTTCAAAGCTTATATCCATAATAATGGGAGCTTGCTCTGTCTCACAGTTCATTTATTCTAATCCCTGGTGGGTGGACATAATTAACCCACAGCTGCACCAATATTTAAACAAAATGTAGCTGTCAAAAAACTTAGGGCTTCAGAGAACAAAAATTATTGGTTTTACCTTGGGTTTCTGTTTTACACACACACACACACACACACACACACACACACACACACACACACACCATCGTGGGGAGCTGGGAACAAGGTCTCATGTAGGCCAGACTAGCTTCACATGTGCTATGTAGTACAGATGACCTTGAATTTCTGATCTTTCTGCCTCCATCTCTCCCAATGCTAGAATTACAGGTCTTATACATTGCTCAGGCTTCAGGCATGCTAAGCAAAGTGGTGCATCAACTCAAGTACACCCTCAATGCTTTGCTGTGATTTTAAGAGCTTTTCAGGTAATCTAAATAATTTAGAAGAAACTTGGACTGGTCACATGGCACAGTGGGTAAAAGTACATGCAGCATAAGCCTGATGAGTTCAGTCACCAGAACCCACATAGAAATGCCAGACGCGGCAGTGTGCATGTGCAAGCCCGGCACTCCCAGGGAGACGGGCGGAGGAACTGGAAGTTCATCTCAGCCAGCTACAAGGTAGAAGAAAAAAGCACATGTCCAAGAGTTGTCCTCTGACTCACACACACATCACACAGACACATCTATACACAGTAATTTCTTTAAGTATAAAAATTTTACAAGAACCTTGTGATTAATTTTAGCTACAGGTAAAACTTAAGAGTTTTAAACTTAATCTTTCTAAGCCTATGTTACTATATCTAACTTTTAGGCAAGTTAAAAATCAAGAGCGGCTCTCCCCGTGCTGAAACCCGTACCTCTAGAGCATAGAAGAAGCCAGTGAATGGGCTGGACCCCACAGTGATATACTGAGACATGGCAGGCGGGCTGTTTTTAATGGCTGCGTTGAATCCACCAATATTGGAAGCAGTCTTCATTTGATCAAAAGGTGACAGAGTCATAATACCTTATAATTTAAAGAAAAAAGAGAGAAGAACCACAGTTTGAATACATTAAAATGACTTCATTTAAGTGATTATTTTGACTTCTGTTCTAAGACGCTCCTGAGTTAGTTTTATTTCAAAACTATAAAAAAATCCACATTTGAAAGTGCTGATAAATATTAAAAGCATTAACCTGAATTGCAAGCATAGCCGTTTTTATCTCCATACTTTAATGATCCCTTGCAGTGATATTACTATTTTACCAACTGTTCCAACCTGCTAATCCTGCTAATTTTCCCTCTATTTATCAAGCAACTCTTGGGTTCTCTTTCCCTTATCATCCAGCTTAGACCTATCTCCCATTATAGCCCTTCCCACAAGCCCTTGCACTAATCTTGCTGCACACGCTCTCCAGAGTAAATCTTAACCTTGGCATGTCTCAAGTTTCTGTTCTTGAGAGAAACAGCTGTTGACACAAGACCCAACCCCAGCCTCGCTGTCCTAGCACTTCCCAACTCCCAATCCTTTGCAATCCATATACTGAACAAAGCAGATTGTCTGGCACTAATGTCCGGTGCAGACTTGGATAGCCTGCTCTCTGCAGCAATACTAACTTGGTCTTCTGTCCTACACACTGCTGCATGTTGGCAGCCAAATGATGCTTTTTTGTCACAAGTGCTTCATGCATATAGGGTGAAATAGTTCACTGAGGACCCTCTTCTTCTCCCATCCCTTCAAAAGCTGTAGAACCACTTTAAAAAATAAATTCACATTCACTGTTTTCATTAAGAATGATATAAATCTTACTCACGGCTGAGAAAGCTTTCAACTATATTTCTATTTCCTTAGCTGAGATTTTCCCGCTGGGGTTATAATCTTGTCGCTGAAAGTTTTTCCTCAACAAAAGCCCTTTCCATACTTAGAAACACACTGAATTCCCTCTGCACATAAATCTCCATAAAGTCTAGCCCCCTGGACCACTTCCCCTTCTGCCTCAGACCTATGAGGGCTTCCTTGACAGTGACATGTGAACAGGGGCTTGAACTGAATGAGGGAAAACCCACATGGCTAGCTGGGCAAAGTTCCAGGCAGGGGAGCAGCAATTATGTTTTGCAGGAGGCCCCTGGGTATTCTGTGGAGCCAGAACAGCATATCCAATGTGGTGAGAGACAGGCTGGGAGACAAGGCTAACCAGCACCTGAGCAAGCAATAGGCCCTGAGTGCTTCTGGGAGGGACCAAAGAAGGGGGAGGCGGGTGGAAGAAGAGGGAGAAAGGAGCAGCAAGTGTGAAGGGAAGAAATCACGAATTTAATATTGGAGGTCAAGTTTGGACATCTGTAAAAGTGTTCAAAGAACTGGCCAGCACTGGAGATGAGGAGTGGAGATGCTGTAATTTTATTTCTTGTTCTTATTTGTTACGTTGAAAACAGGAAGTGGACACATTTATTATGAAACAAACCCACTCCAGCGTGGCTTCTGGGCTCTCCTCTCCCCTCCAGCTGCTCATCAAGTCAATACAGAGCTCCAAGCTGCCAACTCCAGTGACCCACCCTTTCTCTTGAATGCTGTCATCTCACAGGACCCACCCAAACCATTTCTACCTGCAGCCCCACTGCCTCTGAACCTCAGACCACATGTCTGTCTGCCTGCCCCATGCTTTTGCCAGAAGTCAACATGCAAAACCCTCACTCTTGTCTTGCCCTCTGTAAATATCTTCCCCATTCTCCTTCCAGTGAACAACCTGCTTATCCACTCAGCTGCTCACATTTAACAACGAAGACATCACCTGCGACCCCATCACTTAGGAGGGTAGGGGTGGGTCCTTGAGTCCTTTCCTCTCATTTCTCAAACTCATACCCAAGCGACTGTACAATGTACTCCATATTACTGCTTCCGCTCTAAGTCCATCATTCTCACACACCCGAATTACCAAAATACTCCTATTGCTTTGCTTTATCTTCTACATCTGTCTCTAAAGAGCACCCAAGGGGTACTTTTGTTTTTGTTTATTTGAGACAGGGATTTTCTACACAGTCCTGGTTGTTTTAGAAACCATGAACTCAGAATAAAATTCAACTTCCTTATTTTCAGCTCTGACCCTCTGTACATCTCCAACCTGCCCCCCAACTTTTACACTCACTCTATCAAGCCATGCTGATCTCCCTTGTTTCTCAAACCCTCTGAGGTCTTTGGGGTCCTCAGGCCTATATTCATTTTGTGTCCTCTGCTGAGAATCTCTGGCTACAAACCTTTCTCACCCTTTCTGTCCTAATCCAGGTGTGTCCTCTGGAGAGGTCTCTTCTTAGCACTTCTTTATTCTAGACCAGGGGTTCTCAGCCTTCCTAATGCTATGACCCTTTAATACAGTTCCTCAGGTTGTGGAGACCCCAACCATAAAGTTATTTCATTGCTGCTTCATAACTGTAATTTCCATACTGCTATGAATCACAATGTAAATATCTGATATGTAGGCTATCTGCTATGCGACCCTGTGAATGGGTTGTGACCCACAGGTTGAGAACCACTCCTTTAGAACATAACTCTCTGCTGAGTTCCTTCACAATGCTGACTAGTGTTTTGATGGCACCACAGTTACTCATTTAGTTATGTTTATCTCTACCACAGAACACAAGCTTTCTCAGGGCAGGGTTTGGATTGTCATGTTTCCAGCACCAGCATTACCTAAGGAATAATAGGTATTTATTTACTGAATGAGTTAAGACTTTACATAAGGATGTACATAAAATAAAGTTTATTTGCCTGCAAACCTCATGATGTCATTGTTTTTCTCTGCTGAATAGTACTCCATTGTGTATATGTACCATATTTTCTTCATCCATTCTTTAGTTGAAGGGCATCTAGGTTGTTTTCTAGCTTGAACTGTTTGGGAGGCACGCAGGCTGTGGGACAGGGACCAGGACCTGTCCTTAGTGCATGAGCTGGCTGTTTGGAACCTTGGGCTTACTACACAGGGACACTGCTCTGCCTGGAAGGAGGGGACTGGACCTGCCTGTACTGAATCCACCAGGTTTAAATGAATCCCCAGGGGAGTCTTGGCCCTGGAGGAGATGGGAATGGAGGGGAGGGGGTGGGGGGAAGGTGGAGGTGGGCACGGGACGGGGGAAGACAGGGGAACCCATGGCTGATGTGTAAAATTAAAACACAAATATAATAAATAACAAAAAATAAAAATAAAGTTTATTGTACCTTTTGTTTTCTCATTTGTAGGCTGGGGAGTAAATGAATAGAACAATGTTTTCTATCCAATCATTTTCCCCAGCCAGCTTCAATGTTCCAAAGTTTAATTAACAGAGCAGGGAGCAGACCCTGGGCTGAACTCAACACTTTGGAAATTTTATGACAGCATTTCTCTTAGCAAAAATCTGAAGACACACCAAACTATTTACCAAGAAGGCATTCATGAGAGTAGTCTACACAAGAATGACATACAGGGCTGTAAGGACAGAGCCAGCAGGCCTGAGTACCAGCCTTCTATCAGCCCTACACACAACTCCTGCCTTTCCTAGACCAGACTTTCCACAGTTCCTGCTGACTTCTGGCTGAATTCAGACAATGGGAGTCCCGTCAGGAGACCAGTAAAAGAACGGATAATGAAGATGGGACATCTTTTTCCCCGGCTCCGTCCCTGAAAACTGGCCGTGAGCCCTGAGGAAAGCCATCCCATTCCCCAGGCCCCGATCCCAGTCACTATCTCTAAGTTTGAGGAGGACTCCCACCCACCCTTAACTCTTCAGGCTTAGCAGTGATTGACAGCCTGGCTGCTAAGAAGTCCTGGTGTACAGACATCCCTGATGCTTCTACAACAGCAAACTGTACAGCTTCTCTGTAAATAAACCTCTAAAGCCTCCTTGTCAAGTGAGCCATCTGTCTTCCATCCAGATGAGGCTGACAAAATGTATCCTCAGTACCCTGATGTGAAGGACTTGGTATTATACAATACTGTGTATAAAAGTACACCTTCCACATGACAGTATGCATATTACATATGCACTTATTCACAGACTAAGGAGCTAAACACCAATGATGAGGATCTCTGAACAGTAAGAAATTTTTTAATTGTTCTTTTTCTTTATATATTTACACACTGTTCAAATTTTTAACATACATTACATCGATGGAAAATACTTTAAAATAATATTTCTCTTTCTACTTTCACTTTTATCACCTTAATTCAAAAGCCCAT